>NC_136264.1:211177768-211623021 GCF_964187855.1 Myxine glutinosa
CAAGTGAAATCCAAAAACAAATCTCCTATTGACGTCTCCCAAACACTGTTCAGTGCTCTCAGAAGGGGGAGCAATGTGCATTCTCTCACCCTCTATTTTTTGTGGGAGGAGATTCTTAGTAAAACATGTTCAACAAATGAATAATAATCACACTGCGCTGAGAAATAAATTAATAAATGACTTATTTTGTCAGTTTAGCTTTTCAAAGAGAAAACTGATTATATTGCTTTTAAATTAAACCGTGACTAATAATACTGCACACCGGATTTAGTCTTGTGTTGCAGAAATAAGAACGAACATTTGTATACACAGATGTACAAATAATTTTGATGCAGGAGGCTATTTGGACCATCATGCCTGTGCTATATCAACACCGTGACATGAGGGTGAAGGAGGAGTGGGGAGGAAAACATTGGGACAGGCACAGGGACATCACCGGGGTGCTTACAAATATACCTACCATATTGTTACGTTTGTAGGGGTAGGCAATCATTACCTTAGTCCAGGTAAAATTGAATAGGTAGTGTACTCCGACTGTCGTGAAGAAGAAGAAACCCCATGTACATAAGTAGGGATCCGGTAGACCATATGTCGTGTAAGCGTGTATCTTTGTTCCCATCACTAGTGGTGGGGTTATGTTAATTAGTTAGGGATTATGGGTAATTAACCCCCTGTATGTAATGGCCTCTGTTATTTTTCCTCTTTTCCTTATGACATCAGCAGCACACACACATAGCCAGGCAATCGTGCATTTATCGCACAAAATAAAACCAGCCGGAACTGGGACATTCAACTACCGCTGGTGCCACAGCCGTGATATCGCAACACAAGCAGGCAGGCCGTGGGGCCACGCCCTGAAGAGCAGTGATTGGTCCGGGATTGATTGGTGCAAGGACTGCTAAGATGGGATATGGGATTGGTGGAGCAGGCACAGATGACGTCAGAGCCTTGAGTACAAAAGAGTTGGAGGGCGGACATTTTGCCTCTTGGGTCCGGACTTTGATAGAGAAGCCTCAGCTCATGGAAGATCTATGACACAGAACAAATCAGGACGGAACATAACAAAGGGGGAAACGCCAACAGCAGTGCGGAAGGAATAAATAGACAGAGACAGACAAACAAGGGATACAGGTTACGATGATGGGTAAGGGAGAACGCAAAGAATAGACAAGATGAATACATAAGCAACATTTTTGGGAGGGGGGGGGGGGGGGTGGTTTAATAGGTGTAGGAAAGATCATGATTTTGGATGGGGGTGACTTGAGATGGTGTCGAATTCATGGTGAACAGCTGTCTTGAATACCTGGAGAGAAGAATGCGAATGAAGCGAGTACGGAAGGTGGTTCCATAGGTGGGAAAAAGGGGAATAAATGAGTGGAGGTGAGCAGTGGTTCTGGATTTAGGCAGTTTCTCTATGAGCGGGTTGCTGCTGGACTGCGTGCATCCTGCAGATACCTGACAGGGACAAAGCATGTAGAGAGCAGAGGGTGCAATTCTTGACATGGTGCCAACAGGTGTTAGAGGAGGGAGACAAGTTTGAAAGCTCATTCTTGAAATTCGACAGTTTTCTGGCTCTCCAGAGAGTAGACACACACTTGTTGCGAGCTTTGTGGGCAGCCCGTTGCTAAGGAAGTCTCAGAACCCAAGTCTGTTGCTATGCAACGGGCTGGTGTTTTGAAATGACTAATGGTACCATGCATGCTAACCCATGATATCACTTTAGGGATGGTGAGTGTGTTGCCTTTTCTCCTTGGAGCCATATTAAACCAATTGCTAAACATGCTACTGTTGCTCAGCAAGATGACCCGTAGACAGCCATTACAGGCAGGATCCAGGATGCCTCCAACCTCAAAATAAAGATTATGGTCCCAGGTTACTCTGTGGAAAATTTCATGCTTTGATCATAAAATTTACAATTGGTTTGGCTATGTGCCCCACTATGACGAATCCTGTCTTTCCCAGCGCAAGAGTATGGAAATTGGTGATTGGTTAATCAGGCGAGTGGACTCTAGTTAAGATCACAGCATGTGACTTGATTCCGCTTGGCCAATCATTTAAGTTACGTGACTGACGGCACGATACCCATTCATAATGGCAACCTCACTGGCAAAGGTAACACTGTTTTGGACCTGTGAGCCTTCTAAAACTACAGTACCATAGAAACCCAACATTCACGGGTTCACCGTTTGCGGAACTAGCCTATTCGCGGTTTATCAAATGTGATCTGCTTCTACATTTGCTGCCCCTGTGCTCCAGCTATTCGCGTTTTTTTTGCAAGCATAAACCATCCCCTACTACAATTCCCTTCCACCATCCACCACCATTTTGGAGGGCAAACAAAAAGGCGTGGGTGACAGCTGCCATATTAATGGATGGTTCCATAACTGACTTGGCAGAAAATAACTTCTCCTTCAAGGTCCTCCTGCTGGTGGACAATACACCTGGTCACCCCGCACCAGGCCACCCCAAGGAGCTGAAGATGGCCCATCCCAATGTCGAGGTCATTTTCCTGCCACCCAACACCACCTCCCTAGTCCAAACCATTCGACCAAGGGGTAATTTCCACCTTCAAGACATATTACACCTGCTGCACCTTCCGTCCATCTTTGAGGCTATGGAGACCAATTTCCCCATGCTAAGTTTGGAAGCCGAACTTGGCATCAGGAAATGTTAAAAGGACTTCAACATAGCCCATTGTATCAGAGCCATCAAGGACTCGCTGGACAAAGTTAAGGCCTGCACCATCAATGCTTGCTGACATAATCTATGACGACAAGCAGTCAAAGACATCAGTCAATCTTGACATCTTGACAAGATTTGCAGTAGTTTGCAGCAGAAAAGACAATCTTGGATTTGCAGTAGTTTTCAGGAAGGTATATCCTGCGAATGTCGGGGTCCTACTTTATATGCAAAGGCGGGCCAAAGGTGGGATGTGGGGGATCTCTGGGTCGCTCCTGGGAGAGCAGTCAGCTATTCAAGAGAACTGTCTGGGGCTATGCAACAACAACAACAACAACAACAACGACAACAGTATATGCATTTTGCATTTAAAATAAGATTCACCAAAGGATAAAGCACGTACCCGCCTCCACCAGTAATGTAGTTATAACCACCTCCAGTATGCAGTCCGTAACCATAACGTTCCCCAAGGTATATTGGATCATTGGCGTTGTAGCAGCTGAGCAATGCAGCCAGGCGAGGCACACTACAAGAAAGCCATGGATGTAAACGGACATTCAGTGAAAAGGAGAGGCTCTGCTAAAAATTGAAAAGTTATTTTAATTACCGTCTCATCATAAAAATCCAATTGAATGAAAAACAGACATTGCATATAATGAAATGAATGACGTAATGATCAAAACAAAGCAATTGTTCCTACGTAAACTGCAACGCTAATAACCATTAGGTCAATAAAGTTGATGTGTGACATCACTGCGATAGTGTGATTAAATCTATTTAACCAGACAGAGGATTCATGAATAACACGTTTCAGGGAGGTTTTTGCATACATGTCCACTATACCCTCTCACTGTCTAACCCCCAATATCTTTATGCACATATAACACCAAAACATTGAATTGACTTCCCCCACATTCTACTCCTGGAGGCTTCTTTATGGATTTCAGTGACGGGTTTGCCCTTTCAATACCACTGGAGGTCACAGATGTTAAGAGCAACAAATTTTAGGATTTGGTGATATTTGGGTACATCAGTGGCCATGTTTTAGCGTCTTCAACGCTTGTTGAGATGTCGTCAGCTCCAGATAGCTGACTTCAACCCTAACAGCTCCAGATCCGGATCCGTATCTTAACCAAAATCAAATCATTTCGTCCATGTCACATACCCAACCTCTCCACCAAATTTTCGACCGAATCCGTCCACAACTTTTTGAGATATCCTGTTCACAAACAAACAAACAAACAAACAGACAGACAGACAGACAGACAGGGGTGAAAACATAACCTCCATCCACCTTTGGTGGCGGAGGTAATAAATAGCCCAGAGTGGGCCGACGGTCATCTCTTGAGGTTGTAGTTCAGACCTTTGCCCCTGGGACGCCTGCTGATCTGAAATAAAAAATCAAAGACTGAGTGATCCTGCGGACCATCGAGTAGAACGGCTGTATCAGGTTTCAGAGCAATCGGTTGGTAAAGAAGGGACGAGTAGGGATCCGAAATTTCAGGGGGTAACTCCATCTCCACCCTAAGAGCCCCCATGATCGGAAAACGAAAAGTCGAAGCCTGAGCGATTGTGTGGGCTATTGTCTTGTATTCATGTGTCGAGTTTCAGAAAAATCGGCTGGATGATAAGGGAGGAGTACCGTCCGGTCGGACGGACAGACATATGGACATCATGCCCCATTTTACAAGTTCAACTCTTTGAGAATCGAGATGAGATGGCATAAAAATTGATCGCGTTTGATAGGTGGGGAAGAGTTTAGCGGTGGGGGTGGTGCTGGGTGCGCCCCATCCCACCCTGCATTCGCTATTGACTACCCACAAACGAAGGAGGTGTGTATAATCATGTGGATTGGCCAAAGTTTCCATCCATATCAATAATAGGACTCGATGTTGCAGTTCCACACTTGATGTCTTCAGCAGCCAAACGAAATGGTTCGTTTATGCAATGCAACAAACTAGACTGATGCTATAGAGCCAAGCAACAGCAAGAGCAGGAAAACACAAATGCCTTCGCTTCTACCTCCTTTTTAACTGTAAAGCAGGCACGTTCCACCGTCGGGGCCTGAGGGAGGCAGTGGAAACGACAATCTCCACTCCGATACTATATTGTCAACATCAGAGATTAGCACCTCCACTTGTATGGAAATGTGCTACATAGCCACCCCCAAACTCCACGTTAATTTGAAAAGACAAGCATTTGAGCACTCAATTACAATTCCCTTCCAGTGTATCGTGCAACTTTAAACTGTTTTGGGGGAAATGGATGGGGGGAGCTACGGCAAAATACCAACAAGAGCGAAGTTGATGGCGCACCATCGCAAATCTCCGTGCTTCCCACCTAAAGCAACGTCGAAAGAGGCAAAACGTTCCATCAGGAATGACCCAATATCAAATTTTGAGTTAGAAAATATTCTCCCTATTATCTCAAGGCCCCCCCTCCCCCCATCCTGGAGCATGAACTGGGGATCAAATCCAAAAATTTCATACATATTTCATGCATACCCAATGTTGATTGCACATACAAAGTTTCATTTTTAAAAAGTGTTAAAATGTGCTGGTAATTCAATATATTTCGGTAAATGACCTTTTGACCCGCCCCATGGGGCTGGTAAAAAATGGCACTGCTCTCGCACCTTCTTGCAATGGGGTGATCATCATTAGGTTTGGTGAATATCTGCACTGCTGTTTAGGAGAACTACCCAAATTAGCAGAGCCTTGGAGATCAATTTTCTGTTTGTCATATTCATATTTCATATATTGTGATAATGCTGAGAGAAGCAATTTTGATCTCAGTAGGTTAAATGGTAAATTTCAGATTTTCACCATTTTTTGCAATAAAACCTGGAATCCTTTTTTCCATTTTGTGATGTCAACCATAGCTGATGCAACGGGCAATAAACATGCCAACTTTCAGGATTGCAATGGGAACCGTTCTATAATCCAAGGCAAACATATAAGGGGGCTATAACCCAAGAAAGAAGGTGAAGGTTAGATAAACACTTAAGTGGTTAATTATGTATAGCATAGGGAATACATATGGAAACATATAATCCTATGAGATGTCATCTGGCCTAAATCAGCAAAAAGAAACATTTCACATTCTCCCGAGTTGAAAGTTAAGGTCAACTTAGACGTTGTAGAAGAGTTGACAAGCAAGATCATGGTGTTTCATTCAATGTTGAAGGCTCCAGTCACGGACGACATAGTCCACATCGAGGCCAGGCCTTAAATAAAACAACTGCATAAAGAGAAATATAAGACACAGAATGTAAAGGTGAAGAGTGAAAATGAGGAAGAAAAGTGCATGATGAAAAGTGTATGATGAAAAGTGTATGATGAAAAGTGTATGATGAAAAGTGTATGATGAAAAGTGTATGATGAAAAGTGTATGATGAAAAGTGTATGATGAAAAGTGCATGATGAAAAGTGTATGATGAAAAGTGTATGATGAAAAGTGTATGATGAAAAGTGTATGATGAAAAGTGTATGATGAAAAGTGTATGATGAAAAGTGTGTGATGAAAAGTGTATGATGAAAAGTGCATGACGAAAAGTGCATGATGAAAAGTGCATGACGAAAAGTGCATGATGAAAAGTGCATGATGAAAAGTGTATGATGAAAAGTGCATGAATAGAAGTGCATGATGAAAAGTGCATGATGAAAAGCGCATGATGAAAAGTGCATGACGAAAAGTGCATGATGAAAAGTGTATGATGAAAAGTGTATGATGAAAAGTGCATGATGAAAAGTGCATGATGAAAAGTGCATGATGAAAAGTGTATGATGAAAAGTGCATGATGAAAAGTGCATGATGAAAAGTGCATGATGAAAAGTGCATGATGAAAAGTGCATGATGAAAAGTGCATGATGAAAAGTGCATGATGAAAAGTGCATGATGAAAAGTGCATGACGAAAAGTGCATGATGAAAAGTGTATGATGAAAAGTGTATGACGAAAAGTGCATGATGAAAAGTGTATGATGAAAAGTGCATGATGAAAAGTGTATGATGAAAAGTGCATGATGAAAAGTGCATGATGAAAAGTGCATGATGAAAAGTGCATGATGAAAAGTGCATGACGAAAAGTGCATGATGAAAAGTGTATGATGAAAAGTGCATGATGAAAAGTGTATGATGAAAAGTGCATGATGAAAAGTGCATGATGAAAAGTGCATGATGAAAAGTGCATGACGAAAAGTGCATGATGAAAAGTGCATGATGAAAAGTGTATGATGAAAAGTGCATGATGAAAAGTGCATGATGAAAAGTGTATGATGAAAAGTGCATGATGAAAAGTGCATGATGAAAAGTGCATGATGAAAAGTGCATGATGAAAAGTGCATGATGAAAAGTGCATGATGAAAAGTGCATGATGAAAAGTGCATGATGAAAAATGCATGACGAAAAGTGCATGATGAAAAGTGTATGATGAAAAGTGCATGATGAAAAGTGCATGATGAAAAGTGCATGATGAAAAGTGTATGATGAAAAGTGGGTGATGAAAAGTGTATGATGAAAAGTGTATGATGAAAAGTGTATGATGAAAAGTGTATGATGAAAAGTGCATGATGAAAAGTGCATGATGAAAAGTGCATGATGAAAAGTGCATGACGAAAAGTGCATGATGAAAAGTGTATGACGAAAAGTGCATGATGAAAAGTGTATGATGAAAAGTGCATGATGAAAAGTGTATGATGAAAAGTGCATGATGAAAAGTGCATGATGAAAAGTGCATGATGAAAAGTGCATGATGAAAAGTGCATGACGAAAAGTGCATGATGAAAAGTGTATGATGAAAAGTGCATGATGAAAAGTGTATGATGAAAAGTGTATGATGAAAAGTGTATGATGAAAAGTGTATGATGAAAAGTGTATGATGAAAAGTGTATGATGAAAAGTGTATGATGAAAAGTGTATGATGAAAAGTGTATGATGAAAAGTGTATGATGAAAAGTGTATGATGAAAAGTGTATGATGAAAAGTGTATGATGAAAAGTGCATGATGAAAAGTGTATGATGAAAAGTGTATGATGAAAAGTGTATGATGAAAAGTGTATGATGAAAAGTGTATGATGAAAAGTGTATGATGAAAAGTGTATGATGAAAAGTGTATGATGAAAAGTGTATGATGAAAAGTGTATGATGAAAAGTGTATGATGAAAAGTGTATGATGAAAAGTGTATGATGAAAAGTGTATGATGAAAAGTGTGTGATGAAAAGTGCATGATGAAAAGTGTATGATGAAAAGTGTATGATGAAAAGTGTATGATGAAAAGTGTATGATGAAAAGTGTATGATGAAAAGTGTGTGATGAAAAGTGCATGATGAAAAGTGCATGATGAAAAGTGTATGATGAAAAGTGTATGATGAAAAGTGTATGATGAAAAGTGTATGATGAAAAGTGTATGATGAAAAGTGTATGATGAAAAGTGTGTGATGAAAAGTGCATGATGAAAAGTGTATGATGAAAGGTGCATGATGAAAAGTGTATGATGAAAAGTGTGTGATGAAAAGTGCATGATGAAAAGTGTATGATGAAAAGTGTATGATGAAAAGTGTGTGATGAAAAGTGCATGATGAAAAGTATATGATGAAAAGTGCATGATGAAAAGTGTATGATGAAAAGTGTATGATGAAAAGTGCATGATGAAAAGTGCATGATGAAAAGTGTATGATGAAAAGTGCATGATGAAAAGTGCATGACGAAAAGTGCATGATGAAAAGTGCATGATGAAAAGTGTATGATGAAAAGTGCATGATGAAAAGTGCATGATGAAAAGTGCATGATGAAAAGTGCATGATGAAAAGTGTATGATGAAAAGTGCATGATGAAAAGTGCATGATGAAAAGTGCATGATGAAAAGTGCATGATGAAAAGTGCATGATGAAAAGTGCATGATGAAAAATGCATGACGAAAAGTGCATGATGAAAAGTGTATGATGAAAAGTGCATGATGAAAAGTGCATGATTAAAAGTGCATGATGAAAAGTGCATGATGAAAAGTGTATGATGAAAAGTGGGTGATGAAAAGTGTATGATGAAAAGTGCATGACGAAAAGTGCATGATGAAAAGTGCATGATGAAAAGTGCATGACGAAAAGTGCATGATGAAAAGTGTATGATGAAAAGTGCATGATGAAAAGTGCATGATGAAAAGTGCATGATGAAAAGTGCATGATGAAAAGTGCATGATGAAAAGTGCATGATGAAAAGTGCATGATGAAAAGTGCATGATGAAAAGTGCATGATGAAAAGTGCATGACGAAAAGTGCATGATGAAAAGTGTATGATGAAAAGTGTATGATGAAAAGTGCATGATGAAAAGTGCATGATGAAAAGTGCATGACGAAAAGTGCATGATGAAAAGTGTATGATGAAAAGTGCATGATGAAAAGTGCATGATGAAAAGTGCATGATGAAAAGTGCATGATGAAAAGTGCATGATGAAAAGTGCATGACGAAAAGTGCATGATGAAAAGTGTATGATGAAAAGTGGGTGATGAAAAGTGCATGATGAAAAGTGTATGATGAAAAGTGCATGATGAAAAGTGCATGATGAAAAGTGCATGATGAAAAGTGTATGATGAAAAGTGGGTGATGAAAAGTGTATGATGAAAAGTGCATGACGAAAAGTGCATGATGAAAAGTGCATGATGAAAAGTGCATGATGAAAAGTGCATGATGAAAAGTGCATGATGAAAAGTGCATGACGAAAAGTGCATGACGAAAAGTGTATGATGAAAAGTGCATGACGAAAAGTGCATGACGAAAAGTGCATGATGAAAAGTGCATGATGAAAAGTGCATGATGAAAAGTGCATGACGAAAAGTGCATGACGAAAAGTGTATGATGAAAAGTGCATGATGAAAAGTGCATGATGAAAAGTGCATGATGAAAAGTGCATGATGAAAAGTGCATGATGAAAAGTGCATGATGAAAAGTGCATGACGAAAAGTGCATGACGAAAAGTGCATGACGAAAAGTGCATGATGAAAAGTGCATGACGAAAAGTGCATGATGAAAAGTGCATGATGAAAAGTGTATGATGAAAAGTGCATGACGAAATGTGCATGATGAAAAGTGTATGATGAAAAGTGCATGATGAAAAGTGCATGATGAAAAGTGCATGATGAAAAGTGTATGATGAAAAGTACATGATGAAAAGTGTATGATGAAAAGTACATGATGAAAAGTGCATGATGAAAAGTGCATGATGAAAAGTGCATGATGAAAAGTGTATGATGAAAAATGTGTGATGAAAAGTGCATGATGAAAAGTGCATGATGAAAAGTGTATGATGAAAAATGTGTGATGAAAAGTGTATGATGAAAAGTGCATGACGAAAAGTGCATGATGAAAAGTGCATGATGAAAAGTGTATGATGAAAAGTGTATGATGAAAAGTGCACGACGAAAAGGGCATGATGAAAAGTGCATGACAAAAAGTGCATGATGAAAAGTGCATGATGAAAAGTGTATGATGAAAAGTGCATGATGAAAAGTGCATGATGAAAAGTGCATGACGAAAAGTGCATGATGAAAAGTGTGTGATGAAAAGTGTATGATGAAAAGTGCATGACGAAAAGTGCATGATGAAAAGTGCATGATGAAAAGTGTATGATGAAAAGTGTATGATGAAAAGTGCATGACGAAAAGTGCATGATGAAGAGTGCATGATGAAAAGTGCATGATGAAGAGTGCATGATGAAAAGTGTATGATGAAAAGTGCATGATGAAAAGTGCATGATGAAAAGTGCATGATGAAAAGTGCATGACGAAAAGTGCATGATGAAAAGTGCATGATGAAAAGTGCATGATGAAAAGTGCATGACGAAAAGTGAATGATGAAAAGTGCATGATGAAAAGTGTATGATGAAAAGTGTATGATGAAAAGTGCATGACGAAAAGTGCATGATGAAAAGTGCATGACGAAAACTGCATGATGAAAAGTGCATGACGAAAAGTGCATGATGAAAAGTGCATGATGAAAAGTGCATGATGAAAAGTGTATGATGAAAAGTGCATGACAAAAAGTGCATGATGAAAAGTGCATGATGAAAAGTGTATGATGAAAAGTGCATGATGAAAAGTGCATGATGAAAAGTGTATGATGAAAAGTGCATGACGAAAAGTGTGTGATGAAAAGTGTATGATGAAAAGTGTGTGATGAAAAGTGTGTGATGAAAAGTGTGTGATGAAAAGTGTATGATGAAAAGTGCATGATGAAAAGTGTATGATGAAAAGTGCATGACAAAAAGTGTATGATGAAAAGTGTATGATGAAAAGTGCATGACAAAAAGTGTATGATGAAAAGTGTGTGATGAAAAGTGTATGATGAAAAGTGTGTGATGAAAAGTGTGGGCTGGACACTTGGTGCAGATGGGGGAAGAGAGCTGATAGGTTGAGGAAACAAGGTAGGAGGAAAAAAGATAGACCGTGGTTGAGATGAGAGGATTGTGTGAAGAGGGATGTCAGAAAGGTGGGGGTGGTTGGAGGGTGGAGAGAGTTCGCTGAAGACAGAGTACAGTGGAGCAGTATAGTGGTCAAGGCAGGGCAGGAGCATGGTACCGTTGAACATCACTCCTTATAAAGGGATGAGGAGGAGAAGAAGAAGAATTGTTATACAAATATGCAAATTAACTTTAAAGTACTGGAAGCAGTACACTGTACTGTAATCGATTTGAAAATGATGTACTCTTCAAAAGCTAGGTCAAGGTCGAGGATGAATTTTGTTCCTTTTCGATCAACTTCAGATGCCCGAAGATGTTCATAAATCATCTTTGTTTGTAGAAGAGAGGAGTTAGAGGAGGTGGAGTAAACACTGCAATCTATAATTAAGAGGGATAGGTTCGGAAGAGTTCATCATCATTTTGTATGCAGTGTATGTTGGCTGCTGGTTGCATCATTGCTGGGAGCACGGCTGTGCCGCTAACGCCGTGCCCCGTTTCCAGTAAACTGGTACTCATGTTGTCGACCTCGGAAGGATGACAGGCTGAGTCAACCCACCTGGTGTTATTTAACGGCATGATATGGGCTCGAAATCTTCACCCTAGGATCATAAGCTTGCCACCTTAACCGTTAAGCCAACACCTAGCTTAATACGATGAATTAATAAGGGTAATTAACCATACTAGGGCGTGCCCGTACGTGGGTGCAAAAAAACATGCGTGCAAACAACAACAACAAAAAAAAACTTTGAAACCACGTGGCAGTAACGACCACAGAACCCCCCCCCCCCTCTATTTACATGAAATGGTTTGGTCCATTCGCAAAGCCAAAGCGAACGGCTTGCGAGTACGGTAGAACCCCCCCCCCCCCCCCTCTATTTACATGAAATGGTTTGGTCCATTCGCAAAGCCAAAGCGAACGGCTTGCGAGTACGGTGACCATACCTTGGGAACCACTTGTCCGATTAATATGAAACCTTGAAAAGGCACATCCTCGGGTCCCCAGCAATATACCTGGCAAGTTGCAAGTATATCGGACCCGTGGTTGTCGAGAAACAGCGGTCACAGACAAACAAACACACACACAGACACACAGACACACACACACACACACACACACACACACACACACACACACACACACAGAGATTGCTGGAATTATAGATAGATAGTCAGGTTCACTATGTTTTTTCGTTCAAAATCATGGTAGATTAGCAAACCTATACATTTTTGGAAACGTTATTACATGGAAAATCTGAAAATCAATGTTTACATTTGCCAATTCCGACCAATTCGATTCGACCAATTCGACCAATCGACCAATTCCATTCGACCAATTCGACCATTCGACCAATCGCTTCGATCGACCATTCGACCATTCGACCAATTCGATCGATTCGATTCGATACGATTCATCGAATTCGATTCGATCGACCATTCGACCAATTCGATTTGCCAATCAATTTGACCGACCTTTGCTTGTGTGGAACGGACTGTGAAAACGATGCGGACTATATTGTCGGATACGACACACAGGACAGTGATGACGAACTCTAAATGGCATATTCTGTAATCGTGTATGTTTGATGCCATTGGCTGCCTGTGTATATTTTGTCATTGACTGCCTGTGTAGATGTGAAGTTATACTGACTGCATGTGTATATATGATTTTGCTGACTGCCTGTGTATGTTTGGTGATATGAATTATTGTGACACATTTTGATGTTATTAACTGCCTGTACAAAATGATAACATGCATTTGATTATGCAACTTATCGCGAATATAAAGACAGTATTTTGCAATTCAAAACCTTTGATTCGTGTCTTACCATTCCCCATAGCACTAATTTAATACTTTCATTGGATTCCTTGTCCCTGAAAATATAGGTTTAGTATATTTTTAAAAGTTTTTAGGGTAATTAGAGGCAGAAATAGAACAAAATATGTATTTTACAGTGGCCATTTTGAAAATCCAAAATGGCCACCATACAGGTATCTCTCCAAATGTAAACATTGATTTTTAGTTTCCTTATGGTATAACCTTTCCAAAAATGTATAGGTTTTCTAATCTACCATGATTTTGAACGAAATATAATTTATTGACATAGTGAACCTGACTAATAACTCATATCTCAGTCCCTTGTACTTATCACCTGACAGAGTATGTGTACAATCCTGGCAATGTGACAAATGCATTTATTATGAGATAGTGCAAGGGGTAATTACAAAATATATAAAACCTCACCTAATCAAGGTGTCATCATCAACAATGACAAGCCAAGGTATGGATTTCAGCTCGTGGTGTGAACTCATTCTCTTAAGAATAGCAAACATCTTCCCACAATGACCTGGTAAAAACAACCATTCAAACTACATAAAATAAACCAGTACCATGTATGCTGTAAATGGTAAAGTTAATCAGGCTGAAAGGAAAGTAAAAAACACTGGTGTCTATAAGGACTACAGTCAGTCTGCATTGGCAAAAATATAAGGATAACTAATTTTCTCAACCAAACGTTGAGAGGTGTGCTAAGAACCGTGGGAAAGAATGGGAAGCAACATTTCAGGTATGACGAGCCTTAATTAAAGCAATATGGAGAACTGAGCATTGAGAGAAGATACAATGACCTCCATAAGTATTGGAACAGTGAAGTCAAATTTGTTATTATTGCTCTTTATACTTGACCCCCGCTAACCGCCCCTGGCTAACCCCCGCTCTAGCAGGGAAAATGGCCTTAAAATGCATGTTGTGTTGTGTTGTGTTGTTGCTCTTTATACTTGCCCCGCTAACCGCCCCTGGCTAACCCCCGCTCTAGCAGGGAAAATGGCCTTAAAATGCATGTTGTGTTGTGTTGTGTTGTTGCTCTTTATACTTGACCCCCGCTAACCGCCCCTGGCTAACCCCCGCTCTAGCAGGGAAAATGGCCTTAAAATGCATGTTGTGTTGTGTTGTGTTGTTGCTCTTTATACTTGACCCCCGCTAACCGCCCCTGGCTAACCCCCGCTCCAGCAGGGAAAATGGCCTTAAAATGCATGTTGTGTTGTGTTGTGTTGTTGCTCTTTATACTTGACCCCCGCTAACCGCCCCTGGCTAACCCCCGCTCTAACAGGGAAAATGGCCTTAAAATGCATGTTGTGTTGTGTTGTTGCTCTTTATACTTGACCCCCGCTAACCGCCCCTGGCTAACCCCCGCTCTAACAGGGAAAATGGCCTTAAAATGCATGTTGTGTTGTGTTGTGTTGTTGCCCTTTATACTTGACCCCCGCTAACCGCCCCTGGCTAACCCCCGCTCTAGCAGGGAAAATGGCCTTAAAATGCATGTTGTGTTGTGTGGTGTTGTTGCTCTTTATACTTGACCCCCGCTAACCGCCCCTGGCTAACCCCCGCTCTAACAGGGAAAATGGCCTTAAAATGCATGTTGTGTTGTGTGGTGTTGTTGCTCTTTATACTTGACCCCCGCTAACCGCCCCTGGCTAACCCCCGCTCTAACAGGGAAAATGGCCTTAAAATGCATGTTGTGTTGTGTGGTGTTGTTGCTCTTTATACTTGACCCCCGCTAACCGCCCCTGGCTAACCCCCGCTCTAACAGGGAAAATGGCCTTAAAATGCATGTTGTGTTGTCTTGTTGCTCTTTATACTTGAGAAATTTTGATTTGAGATCGAAATATGAATATGAGGCAAGAGAACAGAAGGCCAGCTTTTATTTCTTCATATTTATATGTGTGTATATATATATATATATATATATATATATATATATATATATATATATATATATATATATATATATATATATATATATATATATGTGTTTTACAATTGTAGAGAAGGTCTAAATTAGCAAAAAGAAACACTTCACATTCTCCCGAGTTGAAAGCTATGGTCAACTTAGATGTTATAGAAGAGTTTTCAAGCAATATCATGGTGTTTTTTTTTTAATGTTGAAGGCTCCAGTCACGGACTATATAGTCCACATCGAGGCCAGGCCTTAAATAAAATAATGTTTTGTGAGAAGAGTTTATCTTGATTTACCTCTTTCGGTGTTCGGAACACCAAGGGTAATAGTTGGGATGCTGGGATCTGATTCGTCGCTGTAAAACTCGATGTGCTTTGCTTGTGGACCCCAAGTTTTCCATACAATCGGAACTGGTCAACAAACAAGGGCCAGAAAAATAAATTACGATGATACTTCCAGATGTTGTGCTATTAATTATGAAGATCATCCCAAACGTTGTCACCTAGGAACATAAAAAACAAAGAACCATTAACAAATTGTATAAATATTATCATATTATTCAGCATAATCTCCATCCTCTTCAATGCATTTTGTCCAGTAGTCAACCAACGTGATTGTCCCAGCACAGAAGTCCTCCTGCTGAAGTATCGTTCATTCAGTGGACGCTTGCTATGTTACCCTCTTCAGTGGATGTAAGATTTCTACCCCGAACCTCATTTTTTATTTTGGGGGAAGTGTGAAATTTTGTGGATGTTTTCGTGAACAATATTCTTCGGCAGTGCAATGAATTTAACAAGAGTGCAGATGTCTCCTTTAATGAAGCTTTTTGCCACAGCTAAGACGTTAGTACTAGATGTTATTATTTTCACTCCAGAAACAAAAGTGTGAGAAACTTGATATTTACCAGATATCAGGAAATAAAGAGGCAGTAGATAAGGAATTTTGTGATCTCGTTGACCTTTTACTTAAAAGGTTACAAGTGGAGCAAGAATCGAGATTAACAGTTGCCGCATGGCAAGTTGATGACATACGCCAAGTTTATATTTTTTTCGTTGAGTGGTTTCAGAGAAAATGATATCCATTTTTTCCCTTTAATCCAATATGGCTACCATACCATGTGACCTATGACGTCGGAGTTAGCAATAAACTATTCTGCATTGGGAGTCCCTTCGATGTATAAAATTTTGCATCAATCGGACAGGCAGTTGTCGAGAAAAACATTTTAAAGCGAAAATATACAGACGCTGACACACGCAGGCACATACACAAACACACATTAATGGAGGTGGATACTTTGTGGCATGGGAAGGCTCTGTTCCACCTTCTGAAACCTGCATATATCAGAGATAACAACCAACAATGCACGCGTGCACGCACATGCACACACTCGCACGCACACACACACACACACACACACACACACACACACACACACACACACACACACACACGTATTCGGTGAAGATCCGGATTCTGATCTGACTCTGGGTTCTGATTGAAGATTTTGTTGAAGATCCGATGTTGGATGCTATAACTTTTAAAGTGATTCTTCATCATTGAGATATAGGGCAAAAAACTATATACAGTATAGCACAATATCACAAAATGTTATGGCCAGATTCGGTCAAAACTTGGTGGACAAGTTGGGTGTGTGAGAAGCACAAATCGATTCGATTTTCGTGAAGATTTGAATCTGGATCCAGATCCAAATACGAGAATTTTTTAAGTGATTCTTCACCATTGAGAGATAAGGCCATAACGATGCATAGCATATCTCAAAAAGTTGTGGATGAGTTATGCCCAAACATGGTGGATCAGTTGGTTGGGTGACAAGAACAGGCCGATTAGAATTTGGTTCAGGTCTGGATGCAGATCCGGCTTAGCAGTGGGATACAAAATGAAACTGTTCAGTCTGGCGGAGGTACATATGCGCTCTTGCGAGTGCTGTTCTAGTTTGCTCAAACAAGTGTGTTTCGGGGAGCATTTTATGTAAGGGGTAGGGTGAATATAATTAATGAGATGCAACCTGTGCAAAGCGAAATTTCATTTCATCTCGAGTGATCATTTTCAACATCCGAAGTAATGATGAGTCAGAAAATACAGTCTCAATTCGGATTGCACCTGCTAAAAGATGAGACGTTGAAGCAGAACATTGATAGTGTTCCTGCCAATAGACAGAATGCTGAAGAGGTTTCTCATGCTCATCCATCATGTTCATCTGCTTCGACGAGCACTGCTACCTCTCTCTCACATTTTACAGCTACTGGCGTGTATAATTATCCATTTGTTGCATTGAAAGCTATTCACAAAACGAGTGACTTTTTTTTTCCAGGCAACCAAAATTATGTGCAGGGCAACGCCCTTTACTCCCAAATGTTAGTGTTGAGCACTGAAGTGGCTTGACATATCTTTTGAGATAACACTCATATAATATATCACATAATCATATATTTGAAACATTGGATGAGGATCAAAAGAGAATGAGTTAGAGCTGGGATTGCACTACAACAAATGAATGGAATCCCTTTGATTTTGAATTGTTATTTTTGGCAGAATTTTGGAGAAGGTTCAATCATGATGAAGTTGCATGATTGAATGCATAAATAACCAAGATCAAAATAGTGAATGCATAAAGTGTGTTCAATAAAGGCAAAAATGTGTAGATAAAATGTACATTTACATCTGGTATATTTGATGTCTTTACATCTTTCTTTCACTCTTTCAATCCTGACAAATCTCACAATCTTACTAAGTCTCTCCAAAAAGACCGTCTCGACAACCCTCCCATCCACTTTCTCAACAATCCTCTCCAAGAAGTTCTGTCACTCAAGCTTTTGGGTCTCACCGTCTACCATGATCTTTCCTGGGAAAACCACATTTCAAATCTGGCCTCCAAAGCCAGTCGCCGACTGGGCATCTTCCGTCGTGCGAAGTCCTTCCCCGGCACACCTGAGCTCCTCACCACATACAAGGCTTTCATCCACAGATAAATGGAATACTGCTCTCCCCTCTGGGCTGGTGCACCTGCTTCACACCTAGCTCGGCTTCGTGCTGTAGAAACAAAGGCTTTCAGAATCATTGGAATCTCCCGTGATGAAGCTAATTCTGAGGACCTTTCACTCGCTCACCGCAGGCAGGTTGGTGGTCTTTCTGTCTTCTACCGACTCCTGTCCGGCCTTGCTCCCCCAGCTCTGTCTGTGCTCTGACCCCCAAATATTCCTTCAGGATGCACAAGATCTGCCAGCAACCCTCTTCTGGTGAAACAGCCAAAATCAAGACTCTCTGCTCACCTTTACTGCTTCATTCCTCTTTTCTCCCACCTCTGGACCAAACTCCCACACTCACTTCAATCACACTCCTCCCTCCAGGTCTTTAAAACAGCTGTTCACCACAATCTCTTATCTTTCCCCATCCAAAACCTTGATCTTTTCTAACCCCATTAATGCACCCCAAATCCATCTTTTTCAAATTCAGTTTTCTTTCCTGAAAGTCCTAGTAGTGTACATCTTCTTTATCCCATGTATCCCACCCCAGCCTTCTCCCTTCCACAGATCTGCCGATGTCCTTGTTCTCTACTGTTGCTGTGCTTCCCTTTCTCTCGTCCGCTTGTCTCTCACTCCCTTTATTATATGTTTTATGTGTTAGCTCTTACACAAGCCCCGACCTAGTACACACAAAAAAAATTTTTAAATGGGAATTAACTAAAATGTGGACTTTTTAAAATAATAGTTCCTTAGTGGGCTGGCAGGATGGTCTTTGTGTATGCACACTCCTCTATGAGCTGCTATGCACACTCCCCTCTGAGTCTTGGTTCAAATCTATAAATCTTGGTTTATCTTGGTGTTTCACATGTGGATCAATCATAAACATTAAACTGGTTGTCCCTTCTGCCGGCAATAGTTGGTGGACATTAAAGATCCCATGGTGTCATTCGTGAAAAGGATGTGAGTTATCACTGGCACCATGAACACATTACAAATTCCTGCCCTGACTTCCTGTGTCAAACTAGCGATCCATCCACGATTGTAACATAGTCAAGAAACTGCTTCGGCAGAACAGATACTCTGTATAGAGCATGGTAGATGTTGACGTTGATAACAATGATGATGATGAAGAGTTCAGTTCTTTAGTTAGATGATATGAAGTCGACAAAGTTTCGAAATGGTGGCGGAAGGATACTTTTGGTGGAATGTACTTCAACACCAGTTAAACAGCTAAAAAAAATACCCTCAAGCACTAGAGATTCATCCTTGCAAATTCCAGCTATCAGTAATGCATTAGGAAACAATGCAATGAATCACAAATACAGATTAAACATTACAGAAGTTAAATAAACACAAAACGGATAGGGCCACTCACAGCGGAGTGACAATGTAACATTACCTCTGTCATGGTGGAATTTCTTGCATGTCTTCACTGCAAAGAATATGTCTTCAATAGGGACAGGTTTTCCCTAACAAACAAAAAATTCAGGTTAATCACACAACTGATGTTAAAATTGTAGGTTAATCTCAGCATTGATGTCATCACCCATCTGTAGCCCTATTGGGTAATGATAGAGCTGATCATATCAGTACCTGCTCACCATAGGTGCAAGACATAGGCCAGAGAATTTCCTGCAAAGACTATTTTGATAGTTATTGCTGCCCATTTTTAGTAGCAGATGATTTAACACTAGAACTACCAGCCTCACCCACCTACCTAATAGCTCAAAAATCTCTTTGTCCGTGAGTCCTGGCCGCCGTGACATGTTTACTGTACAGCGTGAATACAGTACACTGTCTGAAATCGAATGAATGAACGAACGAATGAAAATTTTGGAAATTTTGCATGCAATTCCTGCTTAGCAGATTCGGCACACAGAGATGAAATCTCATCGGAACAAGTATTGATAATAACTAATCTCAAATTACAATTCATCAATGCTGAACCCATGTGTTTTATGCAATACATTTCCTTAGCGGTCAAATTGACCGCAGTGGCTGTTTTAGGTATAATAACCTATAACTCAAATGTGGTTGAAGTCAGGAGGTCAATATTTTGTATGAATATCCAACACCCAGAATCAAGAAAAGTCAAGGAAAATCAAAACTGTGAACAAAAAAAAATTACACTCATAGTCAGCTACCAAACATGTGCTTGCGGTCAAATTGACCGCTTCGGGGGTTCTTGTGTTAAAGAGCTAAAAAGTCTGATAATAATATTGTTACAACAGTGGCCCAACTGTTAGAAGCCATTTCGAGAGGGATAGTAACGGCACAACTTCTTCAACATTAATACAGTACAAGATACGTCAGTGAGGATTGAGAGCAATAAATGGCTGAAATTACCGAAATATTTCAGCACAGCACATGTGCAACATGAAAAGTTAAAGGTTGAGTTTCTACCATCAGAGTGCCAGCCAGGAGCGGGATTTGGAGGTGGGTTTCTTAAAAAAGAAAACACATTTTAAATCGATCAATTTAGAGGCAAAAAGAAGAGCTAACTTCCAGGCCAACATAACCCTCTTGAGTAATGCATATTAAGTTAAACAAAAAGTACAACATACACAAGTCGGGAAGGTGGTGTTCACAGCTGTGGCACATTCTTTTCCGGTCTCGTTCAATGTACAAAATTCAGGCACTGGAGTCAATTTGATGCCTTTGCCACCATCCCAGATATAAAGGGCAACCTGAAAACAGGCAAACATCATCGTTAATTAATTATGCCTTAAACTTGCTAGATACAAACATATTTAAACACAAAGTGGAAATATGTCAAGGAAATGCAATATTGAAGGAGCTCTGGCTCCCACGTCGATCGGAAGAATGGACGCGACAAAAAGCTGGAATTCGTCCGAGTTGCTTTATTCAAACAAAACACTCAGGTACTCTGAAAAGCCCGTTTATCGGGCAGCAATATATATACACACATTATCCCGGAGCGTTTGCCCAGGAAAGGCGAGAGGGGGCGTGGCCGAGCGTCCTGGCTGCGGCCTGGCAAGTTGAGGGCGAGCCTGCCCGGCGTCCTGGACGAGCCCGGCATGGTGATCGCTCCGCGTCCTTGATAGGTGCAAGGCGATTGTGAAAACCCAGCGGTAGCCGCTACACACGTCCCCCCAGAATCGACTTGCACCGGCAGGGTCAATTTGAGGGGGGTCCTGATGACCCGGCCGAAGCGACCCCTGGCGGGTCGTGGGGGGGGGTCCGGTGTGGTGGTGGGCGGTCGAGTGGGGGGCACCGTGGATGGGGGGTGGCCTCGCCGCGGTGGCAGGGCCACCCGTGGTGGTTGGTCGACGTCCACGTGCGCCGGCTTGAGGCGGTCCACCGCAATCCGGTCCGACCTGCCGCCGATGTCGATGACGAACGACTTGTCGTCCCGTCGCAGGACCCGGAAGGGCCCGTCGTACGGCGGCCGGAGTGGCCCCCGATGTGCGTCGCGACGCACAAAAACATACTCCGCTGTGCAAAGTGCTGGGGGGACGTAGGACTGGGGGTCACCGTGGTGGGATGTTGGCACGGGGGCAAACCGTCGGGCGGCCTCCTGGAGGTCCGAGCGCTGGTGAGCTGCGGACCAGGGACTGGTAGCGTCGGGCACGAATTCGCCCGGGACGCGTAGCGCCTGGCCGTAGAAAAGCTCGGCGGTGGATGCCTGGAGGTCCTCCTTGGGGGCCGTGCGGAGGCCGAAAAGGACCCACGGCAGCCGGTCGGCCCAACCGCCGTCTTGAAGGCCGGCCATGAGCGCGGCCTTCATGGAGCGGTGGAATCGCTCGCACAACCCATTTGCTTGGGGGTGGTAGGCCGTAGTACGGGGGAGCTTGACCCCCAGGTTGCGGGCGACCGCGTCCCACAGCTCGGAGGTGAACTGTGGTCCGCGGTCTGACGAGATGTCCGCCGGTGCGCCGAAGCGGGCGACCCAGGTGGCGATTAAAGCCTGCGCCACGTCGGCGGTGGTGGTGGAGACGAGGGGAACGGCCTCCGGCCACCTGGTGGTCCTGTCCACCATGGTGAGCAGGTGTGTGAACCCCCGTGACGGGGGGAGGGGGCCCACCAGATCCACGTTGATGTGGTCGAAACATCGTTCGGGCACGGTGAAAGGTGCCAGCGGGGCCTGGGTGTGTCGGTGGACCTTGGCCCGTTGGCAGGATGTGCAGGTGCTGGTCCAATCGCGGACGTCCCGACGAAGGCCGTGCCAGACGAATCGCGCCTACACCAGCTTCTGGGAAGCTTTCCGGCCCGGGTGGGAAAGGCCGTGGAGGGAGGCGAAGATGCGGCGTTGCCAGGTGACGGGCACGATGGGGCGAGGCTGGCCTTGGGAGACGTCGCAGAGCAGGACCGTGTCCGCGAAGGGGATGTCGGCCAGGCGGAGGCCCGTGTCCGCCGCCCGGAGGGCTTGCACCGTGGTGTCGGTGGTTTGGTCCGCCGCCATAAGCGTGAAGTCCACGCCCAGGTGGACCGCGTTCGCGCTGGCCCGGGAAAGACAGTCGGCCACGGCGTTGTTTTTGCCGGTGACGTGCCGGATGTCCGTGGTAAACTCCGACACGGCGGAGAGGTGGCGCTGTTGGTGGGCCGACCATGGCTCCGTGACCTTGGCCATTGCGTAAACCAACGGCTTGTGGTCGACGAACGCCGTGAAAGGTCGGCCCTCCAGGAGGTGGCGGAAATGGCGGACGGCCAGGTGTAGACCGAGGAGCTCACGGTCAAACGTGCTGTATTTGAGCTCGTTCGGCCAGAGCTGCCGGCTGAAAAAAGCGAGTGGCTGCCAAACCCCGTTCACCCATTGCTCATGTACGGCGCCCACCGCGTAGTCGGAGGCATCCGTGGTGAGGGCGATGGGAGCGTTGAGCACCGGGTGAGCGAGCAGTGTTGCGTCGGCGAGGGCCCGCTTTGAGCTTTGGAAGGCCGCGTCCATTGCTGTGGACCAGGCGATGTCGTGCTTGGCCGGCTTGCCCCGGAGGGCTTCGTAGAGGGGCCGCATGAGTTGAGCAGCGCGGGGCACGAAGCGGTGATAAAAATTCACCATTCCCAGGAATTCCTGCAGGGCCTTTATGGTGCGGGGACGCGGGAATGTGGTGATGGCCACAACCTTGGTTGGCAGCGGCACGGCCCGTTCTTGGTGATGTGGTGGCCCAAAAAATCAATGGCCGTCGTGCCGAAGTGGCATTTGGCCGGGTTGACGATGAGGCCGTGCTCGCTGAGGCGCCCGAACAGTGTTCGGAGGTGGAGGAGGTGCTCGGCCCGGGACGTGCTGGCGACGAGGATGTCGTCCAGGTAAACGAAAAGGAACGGCAGGTCACGCAGCACGCCGTCCATCAAGCGCTGGAACGCCTGAGCCGCGTTCTTGAGACCAAACGGCATCCGTAAGAATTCGAATAAGCCGAACGGCGTGATGACTGCCGTTTCAGGGACATCGGCCGCCCTGACAGGTACCTGGTGATATCCCCGTATGAGATCAATTTTCGAAAAAATGACCCGTCCCGCCAGACGGGCGGAGAAGTCTTGGATGTGCGGGATCGGATACCTGCCGGGGGTGGTAGCGTCGTTAAGGCAGCGGTAGTCGCCACATGGGCGCCAGCCGCCCCCTGGCTTTGGGACGATGTGTAGTGGCGAAGCCCACGCGCTATCGGAGCGCCGCACGATGCTGAGGTGTTCTAAAGCGTCGAACTCGGCTTTGGCCACGGCGAGCTTGGCTGGGTCGAGGCGGCGGGCTCTGGCGTAGACCGGCGGGCCCGTGGTTGGTATGTGGTGCTCGATCCCATGCCGTACTGCGACGGCCGAAAACGTCGGCCGCGTGAGGGCCGGGAACTCCGTGAGCACGCGAGCAAACTCGTTCGCCGCCGGGAGGGCGCATGCCAGCTCGGTCGGCGCGGAGCTGCTCAATGTGCATACCAGGGAGCTGAAGGTTTCGGCGTTGATTAAACGACGCCGTTGGACGTCCACCAGCAGTCCGTGTGCGCAGAGGAAGTCGGCGCCTAGCAGAGCCATGGGCACGTTTGCGGTTACAAACGTCCAAGCAAGGCGTTGGCCGCCGAAGCAGAGGGTGACGTTGCGCGGGCCGAAGGTGCGGATGGCCGATCCGTTGGCCGCAACCAAGGAGGGGCCGCAAACCGCGGACTGCCTGTCCTGGTCAGAGGCGGGTATGACGCTCATTTGGGCGCCGGTGTCGCACAGGAAGCGCCGTCCGGACGCTTTATCCGTGATGAACAGTAAGTTGCCCGTGTGGCCGGCGCTCATGGCTGGTAATGAACGCCGGCCCGGCCGTTTCCCGGCCTGCTGAAGGTGCACGGGGGTCGGCATGTCCGGGCCTTCTGTCCAAACCTGGCATGATACTAACACCATGCTTGGTCAGGTGGAGGCCCCGGTCGTCGTGCTGGAGGTGGTCGGCTCGGTGTAGCGGCCGCCAATTGCGTCGGCAGTTCGATCGTCGACCGTGCCGGGTGCTCGGGCGCCATGGGTGTTGCGTCGGACGGCGGTGGGCCCCAGGTCGCTGCTGCGATGCGCTGGCCTGCGGCGGAGATCTTGTCGGCTTCCCTGGCAAGGGCACCGGGATCCGTGATCGTCGTGCTTGCCAGGGCGAGGCGTACCGGGCTAGGCAGCTGACGGAGGAACAGCTCCCGGAACAGGAATGCCGGAGAGTGCTCGCCGAGCAGCGAAAGCATGTAGTCCATTCGCTCGGAAGGGCGCGTGTCGCCGAGCTCGGGCAGGTCGAGCAGGCGCCGTGCGCGTTCCGCCGATGGGAGGGCGAAAGCATCGAGGAGGAGCTTTTTAATCGCGCCGTATTTGTCAGCGGCTGGCGGGCTCTCGAGGAGGCTCAGGGCACGGGCCGCGGTGGCTGAACTGAGCGCTGCTACCACATGGTGGAAGCGGGTGTCGTCGGCCGTGATGCCTCGCAGGGCGAACAGGGAGTCCGCCTGTGCGAACCAAACCGCCGCGTGAGCCTCCCAGAAGGTAGGCAGTTTAAGGGCCACTGCCGTGTCCATGTCGGTAGGTCACCAATGAAGGAGCTCGGGCTCCCACGTCGATCGGAAGAATGGACGCACCAAAAAGCAGGAATTCGTCCGAGTTGCTTTATTCAAACAAAACACTCAGGTACTCTGAAAAGCCCGTTTAACGGGCAGCAATATATATACACACATTATCCCGGAGCCTTTGCCCAGGAAAGGCGAGAGGGGGCGTGGCCGAGCATCCTGGCTGCGGCCTGGCAAGTTGAGGGCGAGCCTGCCCGGGCATGCCCGGGCATGCCCAGGCGTCCCGACCGAGGCCTGGCAAGTTGAGCGCGGGCCTGCCCGGGCATCTTGGACGAGCCCGGCATGGTGATCGCTCCGCGTCCTTGATAGGTGCAAGGCGATTGTGAAAACCCAGCGGTAGCCGCTACAATATAGTTGTTTCTGTTAAAAGCACCAAAAGGTACATATTCCATCACCTTTCAGAGAAACAAGTCTCACAAAATGAACAGGTAATGGGTGTTCCTTTGAAAGTGCGAGAATGTTGGTTTCCACTGAATTTCTTCCATAACCATGGATTTTCTTGCAGGCTCTGTGACGTCAATGTCCTTCCTTGATTTTAGAAATATGAGAAAATAAAAGCGCTACAGAATATAAATTTTTCAGTGATTCTGGATTTTGGGAGTTTCACCTGAAGGGGGTTGCTTGTTGACCATATGTGCCCTGCAGAAACCTGTGGGGGGAGAGGAAGGGGGCAAAGCACGGAAAGAGCAGAGGATGCAAGACCAGAAAGGAGGCGCTAGAAGACAGAGAGACCACAGACCTGCTTACAATTGGAATGTGATAGGCCCATAGACTAACCTCCATTGTGGGAGATTACAATAACCTTGAAGGCCTTGGTTTCCAGTTCCCAGGGCATCAAACTGAGCAAGGTGGGGGATGGCATGACATTACCTCACTTTCATGAAGCTCTGGAGGAAAGAGTGTTTAATTGAACAATCTCTGGATGGCAGTTTGATGGACAGAGGAGAAGAGAAACAAAAGAGTGGAGGTGACCGAAACGCCTGGATTGTGAGATTAACCAGGAGTGTGTTACTGGAAGAATGCGTGTGCTATTCAAGAGCTGCGAAGAGTCGTATGGTTGAGAGAGCAACGTGAGCTGGACAGGTGGAGAGGCCATCAATCTGTTTATGATGTAACAGCAACAGACCTCGTGCTTCAGCTTCATTTGAGAGAGATGCTAATGATGATGAAAGTTTTAGATTCAACAGAATCCATGAGAGACAGATGTAATGCTGGAGGGAAAGCCCATAGGAGAGAGCAATAATCCATTGAGCTAAGGGTGAAGGCCTTGTAGGCTGTGAGGAGTTCAGATTTTTCAAGGAATGATGGAAGATTCTTAGTGTGCTGTTGGCTTTGGAGAAGAACTGTGCCATATGGTCAACCCAGAAAAGGTCATGGCAGATGGTGTGGCCGAGAAATACAAGAGACTAAACCTTTCCAGTGGCTGACCATGGAAATGGATAGTTGGGTCAATTTGACAATCCTCATGGTAAAACAGGGGAGCCTGTGAGATTTTCTAGCATTGAAAGACATGTTACATTTATCAGACCAGAATAGAATCAATTCCAGATCAACAGACAATGCCCCAGCTGACACAATAGGGGAATTCCAGAGCAAAATGAAGGGGGGGGGGGGGATTCCAGAGCATTGGAGAGATCATTTATGTTGATGAGGAACGAGGCTGAACCCAAGACACTGCCTTGAGCACTCCAGCCTCCAGTAGTAGAAGAGAAGCGAGGGTTCCGTTGATCGAGCTGACTGCTTGAGTAGTTGACAATTCAGAAAACCAGGCACGACGGCGACCTTGTATTCCACCAGGCAGCGAGTTTGGCAAGCAGAGCAGGATGCCAGACCATGTCGAATGCCTAAAACATGTTCCAGGGAGATGAACCTGACCTTTACTTTGTTCCATTGATGATGCACCCTCAAGGGGATACATGGGCCAAAAGTAAGAAAACGTTTTTACTTGCAGAATCTTACTCTGGAGGCAGACGAGAAGCAAATTTTGCCAGCTCCAACAAACCAGGAAGCTAATTAATCAACTAGATGGTATTCATATAATACTGTTATGTCGATGTGGTAGTGATATGTAGAGCAGATAGACCTGAGTAGGTAACATGCTTCGTGTGTCACGGTAAGGAAAACTACCTGTAATAAGTTCTTCATGTGTAGGCGTTTGTCGGGTTAAGATGTATACTTGTGAATCCACCAGGAGGTTCGAGTGATAAATAGTGTAGGGATTAAGAATAAACCCCTGTAAGTCTCACCTGGTCAGCCAAACCTTTGTCCCTTTTGGCACTGCACACCACTTAGACACTTAGTTAGGATCTTTATTGCAACACTAAATAACGCCCTTCCCTGACATGACTGTGAAAGGAAACCAGGCCGGGACACCGCCGATAATGGCCACCGCCATTTACACCTCCGACAGGCCTATCCACCTCGAGTGCCATGTGCTATGACCACACCACAGGCCTGTGATTCGGTGGAGGCCACTGATTGGGTGGCACGCCAAGGCTGACATCACCGCCGCGGAGTGATACGAGGGGCGGCAGGACTTTCGTGGAGTGAGAGCAGTTGCGCGGCAGTTGGTTGAGAGCAGTTACGCGGCAGTTGGTTCAGAGCAGTTGCCCGGCAGTTGGTTCAGAGCAGTTGCGCGGTAGTTGGTTCGGAGAGTTGCTTCTGGCAGTGAGTCTTGAGACTTTCGAAGAGAGAGTGAGTTGGCAAATAGAGGAGTTGGCCAGCAGTGGAGTTCGGACAGGGAGAGAATTGTGAGAGTTGCTTCGTTGGCTTGAACTTGGCTCGAAGCGGCACTTGGCATGCAGTGGACTCGCGCTCTCTTCCCCTTTTTGCCGTTCTTTGTCGTTCTGTGTTCGTGCTCGAGTTGAGGGTCGACCTTGTGTGGAGCTCGCTGGCCTGCGTTGGACACGTGGTGCTAGTGCATGGACCTCGTGGGCGGCGAGTGGATCGAAGCTGTGCCGGCGCGCAGAAGGTAAGCACTTACGCAGCCTCCATTTTCCTTCTCCTTCCCGTGCGACACATAGTAATAATAATAATAATAATAATTCATTTATTTTGTATAGCGCTTTTCCAGAAGCCCAAAGGCGCTTTGACAGAGTGGAAAACATAATGCATAACAATACATGAAAACAACAATTGCAAAAAGACAAGAATCAAGAAAACAAACAGCAGCGATATACGGCATATATATAAGACAAGAATCAAAAAGACAAGACAAGAATCAATAGGGAAATATTTAAAGCAAAAGGAGGGAGAAGGAGAAGAGATAGTCAGGGGTTAAATGCTGTGGGTTGAATGTTGAATGCAGCGTTGAACAGGTGGGTCTTTAGTGATGTTTTGAATGTGGTGAGTGAGGAGGAGTCTCTGATGGTGTGAGGTAGTGAGTTCCAGAGGGTGGGAGCAGCGATGGAGAAGGCCCTGTCCCCCCAGGATCTGAATTTGGTCCGGATGGAGGGGGTCAGGAGGTTGGTACCAGCAGAGCGGAGGTTGCGGGTGGGAGTGTGTCTGGAGAGGAGGTCAGCCAGGTAGGATGGGGCCAGGTTATGGAGGGCTTTGTATGTCAAGAGGAGGATTTTGTACTGGATTCTCTGGGGGATGGGGAGCCAGTGAAGCTTGTAAAGGACGGGGGTGATGTGGTCACGGGTCCGGGAATGAGTGAGTAGACGGGCAGCGGAGTTCTGAATGTATTGGAGTTTATTGGTGATTTTTGAGGGTGAACCATAGAGGAGGCTATTGCAGTAGTCCAGACGGGAGGTGATGAAGGCGTGGATGAGGGTTTCTGCAGCCGTGGAGGAGAGGGATGAGTGGAGACGGGCAATGTTTTTCAGGTGAAAGAAGGCTGACTTTGTGATCTGTTTAGTGTATTTGTCGAAGGAAAGGGTTTGGTCAAAGATGACGCCAAGATTCCGGATGTGAGGGGAGGTGGATACTGGGATACCGTCGATGTTGAGGGCAAAGTTATGGGTGGATTTTGTGAGCGTTTTTGGGCCAATGATGATTATTTCAGATTTATCACAGTTAAGCTTGAGGAAGTTGATTTGAAGCCAGGATTTTATTTCAGTGATGCAGTTTGTCAGGATAGAGTGGGTGTCGGTGGAGACGGACTTGGTGGAGATGAAAAGCTGGATGTCATCGGCGAAGCAGTGGAATTGGAGACCATGACGGCGGATTAAGTGACCGAGCGGGGACAGGTAAAGGATGAAGAGGAGGGGGCCAAGAACTGAACCTTGGGGGACACCTTGGGGGAGGGGAGCAGTGGGGGATTTGCAGTTATTGATGGAGATGAACTGGCATCTGTCAGAGAGGTATGATTTAATCCAAGAGAGGGCAGTGCCGGTGACGTTAAAGGTGGATTCAAGTCGGGTGAGGAGGATAGTGTGATCGATGGTGTCAAAGGCAGCGCTGAGGTCGAGGAGGACGAGAATGTTGAGGTTGCCAGCGTCAGAGGAGAGGAGAAGGTCGTTGGTGATTTTGAGGAGAGCAGTTTCAGTACTGTGGTTGGAGCGGAATCCGGATTGGAATGTTTCATACAAGTTATTGGCAGAGAGATGATGTTTGAGTTGAGTGGCTACAGCGCGTTCCAAAACTTTTGACAGAAAGGGTAGGTTGGAGATGGGTCTGAAGTTGTTTAGGGTGTCAGGGTTTAGACCAGGTTTTTTTAGAATGGGGGTAACAGCAGCAATTTTGAGGGAAGGTGGGACGATGCCTGTAGACAGGGAGGAGTTTATTGTTGCAATGATAAGTGGAGAGAGAGCAGGGAGGGAGGCTTTGACAAAGCTGGAGGGGATGGGGTCAAGAGTGCAGGTGGCAGTTTTCATTCCTATGAGGAGTTCAGAGAGGTCAGTAGGAGAGATTGGGGAGAACCGAGACAGGGGATGGCAGGACAAGGGGGGGCAGGTGGTTGGAGGGGGAGCGGGTGCGGCGGTGGTCAAGCTGTTGTAGATGTTGTCAATTTTGCGTTGGAAGAAAGAGAGGAAGGAGATGCAGTTGTCTACTGTGAATGACTGGGTGGTGGTGTTCAGGGGGCGGAGGAGTTTGTTTATTGTCGAGAAGAGTGCTTTTGGGTTTCCGGAGCCAGAGTGGATAATTTGAGAGTAGTAGGCAGAGCGGGCGCGGGAGAGGGCATCTTTGTAGTGTTGTATGTGGTCCTTGTAGGCTTGGGAGTGAACTGTGAGACCCGTTTTATTGCGGAGTCTTTCAAGTTGGCGAGCACGAGTTTTCATCAGGTGGAGTTCAGGGGTAAACCAGGGAGCAGAATGGGTGAAAGAAACTGTTTTGGTTTTTACAGGCGCAAGCTGGTCAAGGCAGGAGGAGAGAGTGTGGTTGTAGTAGTCAGTGAGGTCGGAAGGGGTGTGGAGGTCAATGAAGGGAGAAGTGGACATTTTTTCAGAGAGGGTGGATGAGAATGAGGTAGGTGAAAGAGCGTTTAGCTTACGGAAGTTGATTGTGCGATAATGCCTTGGTGTTGGGGCGGGGATGTTGATGGTCAGAGTGATGGCTAAGTGGTCAGAGAGGGTGAGGTCGGAGCCATAGAGATGGTGCAAATTTAATCCAGTGGAGCAGACAAGGTCCAAAATGTGACCACGGATATGGGTAGGAAAGTCGACATGTTGAGTGAGGTTAAAGCAGGTGAGTAAATCAGTGAAGTCAGTGGTTATTGTGGAGTCAGTGGAGTCCATGTGGATATTGAAATCACCAAGGAGGAGGATTGAGGGGGAGAGGGAACATAGCTGGGTCAGAAAGTAGGAGAAGTCAGACAGGAATGATGGGTGTGGTTTGGGAGGGCGGTAGACGACAGCCATGACTGACTGCGTGTGACCAGAGAGTTTTAAAGCCAGGTGTTCAAATGATGGAGCAGATGAGATGGAGATGAGGTTGGTCTTGATGTCTTGACGGTGGATAACGGCAATTCCACCACCTCGGCCCTCCGAGCGTGGTTTATTGACGTAGGAATATCCATTGGGTGTGGTGAGGTTGAGTGTGTAGTAGTCCAGAGGTTGTTGCCAGGTTTCGGTGAGACAGAGAAAGTCCAGTTTGTTATCCAGGATGTATTCGTTCAGGATGAGGCATTTATTGTTGAGGGACCGGGTGTTGAACAGGGTGAGCTTGATGTTGTTTTGAACAGCAGGGATGAATTCAGGTGATTTAGCCAGGGTTCGTAGGCAAGAGGTGCGATCGTGTGGGTTGCTGTGACCAGGTGCGCTGGGACGAAGAGTGAGAGTGCGCTGAGCCGACCAGAGGACGGGGATGGAGTGACCTGATTGCAAATAAACAAACTTGCGACCGGAGCCACGGTGAATGTACCTGGGTCGTCGGAGGAGTCCATTTGATTTGATGGCAGAGATGCATGATGGGGTGGAGCGGGTATTGAGCAGAAGAAGCCTTGCGGCGGAGTACTTCAGAGCCATGCCAGGCAGGAGCGAAGGGACGAGTACGAGGCCAAGGTCGAGGAGGCAAAGCGGCAAACGCAGCGGCAAACGCAGCGGCAAACGACTGCAGCCGCTAATAGTACAATCCGTGTTTGGGTTGTTGCCTCCGAATAAGACCGTTTAGGCTATCCGCGACTCTGGTGTTAACCTGAGTTGCGCGACAATACTTTCCCTGCACAATCACCTTGGTGCGAGCCCACTCTTCTATTTTTGAACGTTTTTTTCCCTTTGATCCAATATGGCTGCCAGACCACGTGAGCGATTACATAATAAATTTATATTCTCTAATATAATTGTTGCAAAGATCATGCTCAATAAATTTCAAACTGATCAGACTAAGCTTTGTCTGTGTCAAATTATGACGTCTATTAAAGCACCAATGACGTCAACGTTAACAACACTTATTCTCCATATGGAGTTACAATGAACCACGTTTCAATTATTTTCCATGGAGCGGTTTTGGAGATATAGAGGTGCAACGTCTTTTGATTTTTCCAAGATGGCACCTGTACCACATGACATATGATATCATAATTATCATTTATAAATTCTACAGGAGGCTCCTATGGTGAAAATTTAGTGTCCATTGGATGAACACTAACAGCTGCAGAGAATTTTTTTTTTCATACTGATCAGATCAAGCGTTGTACTTGTCCAATTATGACGCCATAATGAAAGCACCAATGACATCAGCATTAGCATATCTTATTCCCCCATGGGGAGTACTTCACAATGAGCCTTGTTTCAGTTTTTTTCCATGGAGTGGTTTCAGAGATATAGAGGTGCGAAGTTTTTCAAGATGGCACCTGTACCACGTGACCTATGACGTCATAATTATCATTAAAATATTCAACAGGAGAAGGCACTCCTATGGTAAAATTCCGTATCAATCGGACCAACAGTTCCTGAGAAAGTGAATTTTAAAAATGCAGACTTGCATGCCACACATACACAACCGAATGCCTAACCCTGCTTTTCGCTTCCTGAGCGCAGGGTATTATCTGTACAATTTTATTACTGAGTGAGATTGACTTAATTACTTATTTGCACTATTGGTGAGCATCAGCACACACCAGGTGCTTCATGTATTCAGATTTTGTAAACAATACTCTTGTGCCGCTATCATAACTAAATAAAGAAACACCACAATTACTGAAATCTATGATACATGGTTATTGCCTCCAAGAAACATGATGCCGATTCCCAATTTTAATGCAGGGAGATCCATGCATGTGATGCATGCAATGGCAATTATTGTGGAAGAATACCTGTACAATGCATCAAATTCCAGAGATGAAGAGGGTGAATCGAAGAAAAAAAAGTAATTTGAGGAAATTACAGAAAAGAGGGAAGACAGGAAAGAGGGAGGATTAGTTAGTTAAAAAGGAAGGGAAAGAATTAAGGTTAAACTAGAACAATGCGACTGTGTCACCAATATGCCTCTTCATAGTCCCACAGCGGGTATATGCCATCACTCTGCATATGTATGGGTAGGGGATCACGTTTGTGAAGTTTCATGTTGATCGGATGAGGTTCGTTTTTCTATCCAAGATGGCTGCCAAAGCATGTGACCTATGACGTCATCATTTTCAAACTATATGCAACAGTGCTGTTAGATGATATTTGTAAAATTTCGCATCGATAGGGTGAGCGGTTTCAGAGATATAATTATTTAATATTTTCCTTCAATATAATATGGCTGCCAAACCATGTGACCTATGATGTCATAAATTTAATATTTCAATACAAATGGGTCATAGATCATGTGCATGCAATTTCTGATTTTTAGGATAAGGAATTTGATTAAAACATTTTTGGGTGGTATACCACTTCACCTATGATGACATCATTATCATGCTTTTGTTCACCATTGGGCGTACTTGACAATGTGCCAAGTTTCAAATTTTTCCATTCAGTGGTTTCCAAGAAATAATTTTTTAATTATTTGCTTTTAATCTAAGATGGCTGCCATACCACGTGACCTATGACGTCACAATTATCATAAAAACATTCTGCATGGGTGTCACTCCTACTCTCAAAGGCTTGTCTCAATCAGACATATGGCTGCTGAGAAAAACGAGGTTTAGCCCGTACGGATGGACAACCAGAAAAGTCGCCGGAGGCATAAAAACGAATGGAAAGATCAGAAAGGAAAGGAAAGAGAATGTATGGGAAGGGAGCAGAGGCAAAACTTTTACCAACGTGGGAATGGTTCGTAACAAATTCCATCGTGGTACTTCATGTTTGCATACTCAATAGTAGTGTAACCTGCTTCGCCGCATACCTCATGCTTTAAGTCAATTGTGAAGTCTAAATCATGGGAGGTCAAGTCCCACTTCTTGGCAAGTCTACGGGATAAAACAAACGTGATACAAATGATGCAAATAAAACGGGAAAAATTAAATCCGTTTCCGTGACGGTAAAAGTTTCCAAAACATTTCAACCTATTTACTGTTTTAACTGCCACGACCTTTCCAGGGAAACTAATCAGTGCATTAACTACACCATGGGTGAAAGATCACTCTCTGTCTTACTGCCATCCTAACTCTTAGGCTTAGGCCTTTGGTCGTGCCACTGTCGACACTACTAAAAAGTCTTCTGCACATCATTTGTCTCTATGTATCAGAACCATCACCGAATGTACAACTAACTTTGCAATCCAAGGATCCACAATCAGGAAGCCTGGCACATTCACACTTTGCTGTAACTTAGCTCACATCGCATCCTTAACCTCAAATCCATTGCTACTCTGCAGTGCATATTGCTAGGACTTGTCTTATCTTTATCTTATCCTGGATATGAACATTATCCTGGCATGAACAACTTATCCTGGCATGAATAACGGTGATATATTCAATCGTAAAGATTAATGTCCTCGGCCACGGTGCTGCTGCCAGGCCAAAGAGTTCTAACTCCAGAGAATATGAACAAATTTATCAGTTTCTCAATCAGGGGAAAGGAACCGACCTGCCAACAAGGCCATGGCTGAGCGCCCAGCCAGCTTCAAAGTCGGGGTACAAGAAGGAAGTAGAACCTTCATGAAAGGCAAAGTGATGGATGATAGTGGCTTCTTCATCGTACAACGGGTGCCCAAGAAACCATTCCTGTCAAAAGGAAAAAAGAAGACAGAGGATTCTTGAATATCCGTTAGTCAAACAAAACTAAAGCCAACTTTACTGAAATGTTACTCAGAGTCAAAACTCCAAAAAGAATAGCTCAATTATTTTATCTTCCTCTCTGATAATTTATTTATTTATTTGAAAAACAAGATTTGAACACAGTTTTTATTGAATAACACCTGCAAACACAATTAACTTTTCCCAAACCAACAACTTCATGCATGTGGCATCGAGCAGCTGTTTACATAAAAGTAAAAAAAATTGTTTAATCCCCCGTTGCAATCACTTTTATTGTTATTTACTCACAATTCCTGGAGTATTACAGGATAAATCGGAAAGGAGTTTACTGGATGAATGTATTCGTCCTTGCCAAGACAAAAATATTTACCTCTCTCTGTTAACCTTCGAATGTCAAACTTCACACTCAACCTGGAATTATTTGTCCATCCTCAAAATCGCAGCTCAACACCATCTCATGTTCTCTTCCATTCTACTCTAGCTTCCACATTTCCAAGCTGGCCTCCAAAGCCAGTCGCCGACTGGGCATCCACAGTCGTGCGAAGTCCTTCCTTGGCACACCTCAGCTCCTCACCACATACAAGGCTTTCATCCGCAGCTCAATGGAGTACTGCTCTCCCCTCTGGGCTGGTACTTGTGCCTCACACCTAGCTCGTCTTCACGCTGTTGAAACCAAAGCGTTCAGAATCATTGGAATCTCCCGCGATGACGCTATCTCCGAGGGCCTTTCACTTAATCACCGCAGACAGGTTGGTGGTCTTTCCGTCTTCTACAGACTCCTCTCCGGCCTTGCTCCCCCAGCTCTCTCTGGGCTCTGTCCCCCAAATATTCCTGCAGGTCGCACAAGATCTGCCTGCAACCCTCTTATGGTTAAACTGCCAAAATCAAGACTCTCTGCTCACCTTCACTCCTTCATTCCTCTTTTCTCCCGCCTCTGGAACAAACTCCCTCACTCTCTTCAATCCCACTCCTCCCTCCAGGTCTTTAAAACGGCTGTTCACCACCATCTCTTATCTTCCCCAATCCAAAACCTTGATCTTTTCTACCCCTGCTAATTTCACCCCAAATCCACTTTTTTTAGGTGACTTTTGACTTCTTTCCTGGAAGTCCTTGGTGTCCTTGCGTTTTATACCTATCCTGCCTCCCCCCAGGCCCTCTCCCTCCAAAAACATCTCCCGATGTCCCTGCTCTCAAATGCTGTGTTTGTGTGCTTCCTCCCCTTCTCTCCCCATCTTGTCGACCGCTCCCCTTTTTATATACTTTGTTTGCTTGTTTGTTTGATTTGTTTGTTTGATAAATGTTAGCTCTTTCACGAGCCTCGACTCTGTACACAAAAAAAAGAAAAGAAAAAAAAAGCTCTTCCATAACCTTCAATCACGTGTACAAAATCAGATATCCCTTGTGTACAAGTCCAATGCCTACCTGGTCCCCTTTAGCTCCCCTTATTGACCCGGAAGTCCTCTTTGTCCCTAAACCCCAGACCATTTTGCTCCTACACAAGCCTCAACTCCATATGGAGAAATATAATTTAAAAATGAGTAATTTGAAGGTGTATTTAGGAAGTTGCTCCTCTGATTTTAAAGACTCACTTGTTGATGGTCATATTGAGAAAGTAAATGAACCAGATGCTTCAAGTCCACCAAAGTCTCTTCGGTGCAAAAAAACAGCCAAGCAGGCTTTCCATGACGAGTAGATGCCAGTCTGCATGACAACATAATTCACTTATCTTCAAAAGGTCAAACTGGACAAAACTTACATTGGGGCACAGGATCCGGACATAACTCCTTCCCCATCACCCCCATCAGAGGATCTCTGACAAACTCAAATTAGACATTAATAATGAAGTGAATGGTTGTTTTAAAGTTCAAAAATTCCAATAAAAAGTTCAAATAAGTATATATTCCATATTCCTGAGAAGGTTGGGAAGACGGCCGAGAGGTACGCACACTCCCCTCGAAGCTGTGTAACCTGGGTTCCATCCCTGACCCAGCTATAAACTGTCATCCCCATGTTTCACAGGCAAGGCGATCCTTCAATGTGCGCCGTCCCTCGGATGGACGTTAAATTGGGTGTAGTCTGCCGGCATCTGTTGGGGGGCATTAAAGATCCCACGGTAGTCCTTTACAAAGAGTAAGCGAGTTATCACCGGCACCCTGAACAATTTACAAATCCCTGCCCCTGACTTCTTGTGCTGGAGTGGCGTTCTGTCCAGGATTGTTACCATAGCCAAGAAAATGTTTCGGCAGAACCGGCACTCTGTATGGAGCATGGAACATAACAATAATAATAATAATAATACATTTATTTTATATAGCGCTTTTAAAGAAGCCAAAAGACGCTTTGACAGAGTACAAAAAACAAGTGCAAAAAGACAAAAATCAATAGGTAAATACTCAAAGCAACACAAACTTATCACAAACACAACACAACACAACACAACAACACAAACACAACACAAACTCAACAAATGATAGTTGAAGATACTCAAACATAATCTGATATTCCTGAGAATTTAACAAACTTTCATACATTCGAGCTAAGACAATGCTATCATTCATTTCAAGGCATGATGAGCATTTTCAAGCTAAGAAATTGTTTGACATTCCAATCAGAGCACGTGACTCAAAATGCTGAGATCAAAGATTCACATCCCATACGCACTACTACGCTAACTCATTCATCGTCAACTAATGCCTTTGTACTTCATGTAAAAGTTTATTGTTCGGCATGTGATATACGTACAAGCTCGTGCAAAAAACTTCAATCATTTGTTCTGGAGAAACAAAACCTTGGAAAATCTACACTTAATCTTTATTAACTTGGCAAATGCCATGTGCGTTTTCACAGCAAGAATCACAAGAAACAATGTCACACAACTCGGTCGTGCCTTACAAAAGCATGACCTAGTTGCATAAAATACACCTGTAAGATAACCTAAACACACCAGTGGCTATTTGGACACAGCAACGGTGTTTTGTTTTTTTAACAAGGTCTATGTACTTGTCAACTATGTGAGTAATGATTAGAGCATCTGCTCCAAGTGTGGGAGGTTGGTGTTTCAAACCCCAGGTGAGTCATACAAAGACTTCATTTTAATAAACTAGTACACCCGCAGACTCCAGGAGGGGCAAGAAGGATCATTCCTCTTTGGGGTATATAGATTACAGTCGATCTATGGTCGGAGCTCAAGAACATTGGGTGTGTGTTCATTTACCAAGTTTCTTGTGGAGAGATCGCCGAGTGGTTTAAGCATTTGAGCAAGCACTCCATTCAAAACCATTAAGGAACGGCTGGCTTGGCAAGTGCTAGCTCGCTGCTTGGTAAAATAGCACAACCCGAGCTTCTCCCTTTCAGTTTCGTATGAAACAGCAAGAGCGAGTTTCAAAAGTTCGCTACGAAAAATGCCATGGTAGCGCCAGAAAGGGCCATGTTATTAACCCAACATTTGTGGGTTATATAGAGTACAGTAGATCTTCGCTCAGTTCTGTAAGTAAACCTTACTTCACGGATGTCGGGATTCCTCCAAATTTCTTCGTTTAGTGTTATAGCCGGCGAAGCCGGTGTTGTGAATGAACGCGTACGTATTATGTTGAAAAGCCAGATTTTGCTGGATCCCTTGAGAATTTCGAAGCTTTGACGCACCAAATCGCTCAATGGAGGCCGCCATCTTGCGGATGTGGAAGTATGCATAACAAATTGAAAAAAGTTCAATAGGAGTTTGTTTCACCCGTCTTTGTTTGATTCACAATCTTATGCACCTCCAATTTGTAATTAAAATACTTTAAGACCAACCTCGTTCCCCGGGCCCACACGGGCCCTGGTTATCTTCAACGAAAATTGTCACCAATTACCGGAACCAATGAGATTCGAGCATTTGAAAAAATATTTCAAAAAAGCTTTTTACCACATTTCGGACGCTGAAAACGGCGTCAAATATTCTAAAATTGACGAAGAATTATTTTTTAGAAATCTCGCGGCCGTAGGGGACAGTTTTTCACGGTCGGAAATATCCGAAGTTTAGACGGAATTCACCGAATTAATCAAGAAGGAAATTTTATAAATTTTTATCTCATCCAGAATGCAAATGGTGTAATTTTGAACGAGGTACGGTACCTACTACACCTACCTATTACCAACTACCTAACCTACTGATGCCATAGTGATGGGTAAAATAGTGGCAAGCGGCTTTGGCTTCGCCGGCTCATTGCGGCTTTGCAGTCGGGTACTAGTAAAGAGCATTAGTGACTGTTTAAAAAGCTAAGCATACGTGTTTGTGGTGTATAATATTTTTACTTCCTGTAGAAGCCATTGCTCCCACGGAAATGCCATTATAACTATAATCTATTTATACACGTTATCACTGCAGGAATAACGCCTTGGGGAAGTGGGACATTATTAGTATAATATTGTTTTGTAATAACATTAACAATATCTTAATATTAATATTAATTGTAATATCATTAGTCCTGGTGTTGGGCAAGCGGCTAGGGTGAGGGCGTAGGATCCTAGGATCCTGGGTTCGAATCCCGGTCAATCGCTGAATTAACGCCAGGGGGTTGACTCAGCCTGTCATCCTTCCGAGGTCGGCAAATTGAGTACCAGTTCACTGGTAATTCCCTGTTTGTCGTAAAAAAAAAAAAAAGGCGACAAAAAGGGTTGGCGTCAGGATGGGCATCCGGCCGTAAAACATTGCTTCAAAAAGGCGACCAAAAAACAACAACAACCACGGTCCCCGAAAAAGGCCAACCCCCGCTTGCGGGGAAAAATGGCCTCTAAAGGTGGTTATTTAATAACATTAACAATATGCGATTATCATTAATTCTGTTAATGAAAGCGTCTTTAGAAAAACGCCATGATAAATCTTTTTCTTTGGAAATACGCCACAATAGAGCTAAAAAAAAAAAAAAAATTTAATACTGAATCGAGGATCGTGAAAGAGCTAACATTTATTTCACAAACAAATCAAACAGACAAACAAAATATATAAAAAGAGGGAGCGGAAGACAAGATGGGGAGAGAAGGCGAAGCACACAAACACAACATTTGAGAGCAGGGAGATGTGTGGGAGGGAGAGGGCTTGGGGGGGAGGAGGCGTGGGAAGGGGGAGGGGGGGTGGGAGAAGTATAAAACACAAGGACACCAAGGACTTCCAGGACAGAAGTTGATATTTCAAAAAGGTGGATTTGGGGTGAAATTAGTGGGGGTAGAAAAGATCAAGGTTTTGGATGGGGGAAGATAAGAGATGGTGGTGAACAGCTGTTTTAAAGACCTGGAGGGTGGAGTGGGATTGAAGAGAGTGAGGGAGTTTGTTCCACAGGCGGGAGAAAAGAGGGGTGAAGGTGAGCAGAGAGTCTTGATTTTGGCAGTTTAAGCATAAGAGAGTTGCAGGCAGATCTTGTGCGACCTGTAGGAATATTTGGGGGACAGAGCCCAGAGAGAGCTGGGGGAGCAAGGCCAGAGTGGAGTCGGTAGAAGACGGAAAGACCACCAACCTGCCTGCGGTGAGTGAGTGAAAGGCCCTTGGAGTTAGCTTCATCGCGGGAGATTCCAATGATTCTGAACGCTTTGGTTTCAACAGCGTGAAGACGAGCTAGGTGTGAGGCAGGAGCACCAGCCCAGAGGGGAGAGCAGTATTTCATTGAGCTGCGGATGAAAGCCTTGTATGTGGTGAGGAGCTCAGGTGTGCCAAGGAAGGACTTCGCACGTCGGAGGATGCCCAGTCGGCGACTGGCTTTGGTGGCCAGATTTGAAATGTGGTTTTCCCAGGAAAGATCATGGCAGATAGTGAGACCCAAAAGCTTGAGTGGCAGAACTTCTTGGAGAGGATTATTCAGAAAGTGGATGGGAGGGTTGTCCAGTCGGTATTTTCGGAGAGACATCGTAAGAGTGTGAGATTTGCCAGGATTGAAAGACATGTTCCACTTGTTTGCCCAGTCTGTGATTTTGTCCAGGTCTGCAGAGAGTGAGGAGGCTGCAGACTGCCGATCTGAGGGATGAGGAATAGAGCGACAGAGAGTAGAGTCATCAGCGAAGAGATAGAGAGGATTTTCAAGAGAGTCAGAGAGATCATTGATGAAGACCAGAAAAAACACAGGGCCCAGAACACTGCCTTGGGGAACTCCAGCCTGAACAGGAAGAGGAGATGAGAGGAACCCATTCAGGGCCACACGTTGACTACGACTAGAGAGGAAGTCCGCCAGCCATGCGTGGAGATTTCCATGGATACGAAAGGAGGAGAGTTTGGTGAGCAGAGCGGGGTGCCAGACCATATCGAAGGCACGTGATATGTCAAGGGAGACAGCTCTAATTTCCTGTTTGGCATTGAGGACCTCCATCCATTGTTGAGAAAGCAGAAGCAGCATGTCCAGAGTAGAGTGACCTGGTCTGAAACCAAATTGATGATCAGAGATCAAGCCATTGGAGAAGAGGAAAGATTTCATATCCGAAGCAATTTCATATCCGAATGGATTCCATGACTTTGCTGATAATTGGGAGAAGGCCGATTGGTCTGGAGTTGCAAGGATCTGTTTTTGCACCTTTTTTGTGCAAAGCGGTGATGTTGGCTGATTTCCAAGCAGAGGGCAAATGACCTTGAGCAAAAGAGAGGGTGAAGAGAACAGAGAGAGGGAGTGAAAGAGCGGAAGAACAGGATTTTAGGACCCGTGGGCTGATGCCGTCAGGTCCAGTTGCAGAATCAGAGTCGAGGGTTGACAGAAACTTTTCCACCTTGGCAGGAGGAAAGGACACAGAGTCCAGGAGCAGCTGGGTACGACTGGGTACGGTGGGTACAGAGAGGGATGGGTTTGGGACACAAGATTTAGAGGAAAACACAGAGTTGAGGCATTCAGCTTTTTCACGTGCGGAGTCAGCCGTGTAGCCGTTTGAGGTGAGGGAGGGGATGGAGGGGGAACAAACACCAGAAACAGATTTGACCAGACACCACCAGGATTTGTTAGAGGGAGACAGATAAGAGAGTTCGGTCTTGAGAACGGAGAGATATTGTTTCCTGGCTCTCCTAAGGGTGGACACACACTTGTTTCGGGCTCTGTGAAAGGAAATGAGATTTCTTTCCGTTGGATTTGCTTTCCAGGAAAGGAAAGCAAGTTGTTTCTGGGCAACAGCCTCACCACAAAATTCCGTGTACCATGGACGGGAGGAGGGGTATGACAACTGAAGACGAGATGGGATAAATCTGTGCATGAGAGAGAGCAATTTGCTTTGGAAAAATTCCCAGGATGAGTTGATGTCAGAGGCGGTAGAGATGGGAGACCAGTCCACATGATTGATGGCTGCTTGAACACCATGCCAGTTAGCCAGAGTGAAATGCCAGACTCGTCGACGCTGAGGAGGCTCTCTGAGAATGGTCAGAGAGATGTCCACTTTAACAAGCACATGATCAGATGAGCCGATTGGAGCAGAAGAAGAGCAGCAGACATTTTCAGGGAAATTAGTCATAACCAAGTCCAGAAGAGAAGATGCTCCGTTGACTGAGATCCGGGTCGGGAAATTGACAGATTGTGTCAGTCCCAGTGAGTCGCAGAAGTCCTTTGCTGAGGAGCCATGGCTGGTGAGAGAGGTACCCACACCCAGCCAACTGGCATGGTGACAATTGAAATCACCACATATGAGGAAGAGAGAGTTGGGATGGGTAGATAGAAGTTGGTCCATGTTATCAGACAGTGAGATGTAGATGGAGTCATCACTGTTTGGTGGACGGTACAACACACATATGAACAAAAGGTGGGAGCGAAGGAGAAGCCGTAGCCAAAGGTATTCCTGGGGGTGAGGTGGAGAGAGGGCAGTGCAGGGCGATTGAGGAAGAGAGTTTTTTTTATAAAGATAGCAACCCCACCTCCAGGACGAGGCTCAGGTCTATCATACCTGAGGAGGGAGTAACCTGGGAGAGATACCAAGGAATCAGAGACATCATGAAGGAGGAAAGTTTCTGTTAAGCAGATCACGTCTGGTTTGTGAGAAGCAACCTGTATGGAGAGATCAGTCAAGTTTGAGCGAAGGCCCCGATGTTTGAGGTCCATACCGTTAATGAAGAGGCAGGGGGACCATCGGATACAGAACAGGGGGGGGGGGGGAGGGGTAAGATAAGATGTGGAAGAGGAGGAAGTGGTAGGGAGAGCTGTTGAAGGTGTGTCAGAGATTTCAGAATAGCTTGGAGAAAGGGAAGAATGGGGTGGACAAAAGGTTTGATGGTGATTGGGTGAGGCACAGTGAGGTGTTATTTGAGGAGGGGGAGGAGCAAGGCAGAAGGTTGGGGGAGATGAAGGTGAAACTTGGAAGGGGGAAGAAGCGGGGAGGACGCTTTGAGGAGGAGGGGTGAGAGGGAAGTCTAGGAGGGGAGGAGCGAGGGAGAGTCTCGGAGGGGAAGGGTGTGGGGCGAGTTTCGGAGGGAATGGGCAAGGGGGGAGATTTGAAAGGGATGGGTGATGGGGAAGACCTGGAGGGGAGGGGCAAGGGGGAAGATTTGAAAGAGATGGGTGATGGGGAAGATTTGGAGGGGAGGGGCAGGGGGTAGATTTGGAGGGGAGGGGTGATGGGGAAGTTTTGGAGGGGAGGGATGATGGGGAAGTTTTGGAGGGAAGGAGTGATGGGGAAGATTTGGAGGGGAGGGGCAAGGGGGAAGATTTGAAAGGGATGGGTGATGGGGAAGATTTGGAGGGGAGGGGCAAGGGGGAATATTTGAAAGAGATGGGTGATGGGGAAGATTTGGAGGGGAGGGGCAAGGGGGTAGATTTGGAGGGGAGGGGTGATGGGGAAGTTTTGGAGGGGAGGGGTGATGGGAAGTTTTGGAGGGGAGGGGTGAGATTGGATTTTAGAAAGTGTACGATTAATGGGAAACGAACATTTATTGCAAAATGAGTTTCTTGTGACCTTCGAGTCAAAAATACGTTTGAGGACGCTGAAGGAGGGGTGGAGTGCAGGAGAGTTTCGGGAATGTAGAAAAGAGGAACTGTAAGAGATGGAATTTTTTTTTGGAATGAATAGATTTGGTGAGCAAGTCGAAAGCATCCTTTTATAGAAGAAGAAAAAGGTGTTATAATATACTAGCAGAAGTACCCGGCATTGCCGGGCGGGGGAGGGGAGGGGGAGGGGGAAGGGGAAGGGGAGGGGAGGGGAACGGGGGGAGAGCGAGCCCCTTGGTAAAGCGAGCGATTTTTTTTTCCATAGCGTCATAGTGTTCATAGCGTCATTGCGTTCATAGCGTTTCATAGCGTCATAGCGATTATTTTTTTCATAGCGTCATAGCGTTCATAGCGTCATAGCATTCATATCGTTCATAGCGTCATAGCGTTCATAGCGTCATAGCGTCATAGCGATTTTTTTTTTCATAGCGTCATAGCGTCATATCGTTCATAGCGTCATAGTGTTTCATAGCGTCATAGCGTCATATCGTTCATAGCATCATAGCGTTTCATAGCGTCATAGCGATTTTTTTTTTCATAGCGTCATAGCGTCATAGCGTTCATAGCATCATAGCGTTCATAGCGTTTCGTAGCGTCATAGCGATTTTTTTTTTCATAGCGTCATAGCGTCATAGTGTTCATAGCGTTCATATCGTTCATAGCGTCATAGCGTCATCACGTGATCGCTCTGAGCGAATCAGCGCCCACCTGCTCTGATTCCGTTGATTCCGTGCGCTGAAATGCGCTGAGGTAAATATGAATAAAAAAATAAGGATCGTCAAATATTTTGAGTTCGGCCATGTTCGTCCCAGGCTCAATGGCCATGTCTATGCCAAATATCAAGCAGGTAAGCCTCTCCGTTTAGGAGTCTATCGGTAACATTACACACACACACACACACACACACACACACACACACACACACACACACAAACTGTGTTTTATATATATAGATGACAGAATACAGTTCTTCAGGGGAAAGTTTAAACATTTTTTAAATTGAGCAGTGAAAATTATCTGGGGAAATGGAAAATGGAAATGGGGGTTGTCGTGAAAATCAAGCTCAGACACGACTTGACCTCTGGGTAGGTTTAATATCATTTAGATCTGTAGTACATCCTGTAAGAATACATGCATGCAACAGGCATTAAAATCAGAGTATTTCATGAGCAGCAATGGTTGATTCAATATAACAATGGTCCTACAGAGAGGACAGTCAGCGCAGCATTTAGGGGCGTACATACCATTCAAACTACAGGACTATGTCACAGTGAGTTCCGCTGGAGTGTCCGCGCGCCCCGGTTGTCCCGGTTCTTATAGACGCCCCTTCCGTAGCGAGCACACCCTGGGTTCACCTTGGTATAATTTCACTACATTCTCCCCGCCGTTAGAACTATACTGCCGCTCGGCAGGTTGCAAGCAAGCATCAGCAATAAACGAATGGGTCACGTCAATCCACGTCAGTCGGTCCACCCGTAGCGGTCGGGGCGGCGAACCTCCCTGCCAGTTCGTGTTCGGAATCTACCGGGCACGGCGTCCCCAAGCCCGGAGTCCCCCGCGTCAGAATAGCCGCCGGAGGTGGGAGTCGGAGGGGGCGCCCCTGCGCCTTCGGGCATGGGAGTGGTGGACGACGGGAGTAACAGGGGTAGTTCCATAGGGGAAGCTTCGATAGAGTCCATAGACTCGTAGACGGGTTCGTCGATATCCCTGTCGTCGTCCCCACATGGGGCGAGATGGCGTACGGAGACAGTAGACTCGCGGCCATCCGCCGTTAACACGCGAGCATGCTCGGGATTAGCCTGGAGGACCTGCACCTTGTCAACAAGGGGGTCGTACTTGCTAGCGCGAACCGCTCGTTTGAGATAGGCGGGCCCCGGTTCAGCGAGCCAGCTGGGTAAAGATTGGATACTGCCGGAGCTTCTAGGGTGGTGGAACAGTCGTTCGTGAGGAGTCTGGTTGGTGGCAGTACATAGGAGAGCCCGGATCGAGTTTAGAGCGGCAGGTAGTGACCACGCCCATTTATCGAAGCCTCGGCCGAGGGTCCGAAGGCTTAGCATGACGGCCCGCCATATAATCCCATTAAAGCGTTCGATCTGTCCATTCGCTTGGGGCCGGTACGGGGTGGTGTAGCTCGAAGCGACATTATGCTGGAGCAAGTAGCCCCTCACCTCCTGGGACAGGAACACCGCACCCCGATCGGTATGCACGTAGGCCGGATACCCGAACATAGAAAACAAATTCTGCAGGCACCGAATAACCGTGGCAGCCGACATATCCCCGCACGTGTAAGCAAAGGGGAATCGGGAATACTCATCGACGATAGTGAGCAGATAGCGAGAGTTGCTCGACATTGGCAGCGGCCCTTTGAAGTCCATCGCCAAGCGCTCCCACGGTCTAGTAGCCCTAACGAGTGTCCCCATAGGGGGGTTATAAAAACGCGGTTTGAGTTCCGCACAGATCGCGCAATCACGGCAGATGCGGCGGATGTCCTCAATCGAGTACGGCAGATTGCCCGCGCGCACAAAATGCGCGAAGCACGTTACTCCGGGATGACACATAGTGCCATGCAAAGTGCGCAGCCCCTCCAAAGTTACAACCCCCGCGCAAGTGGCCGGCCTCGATAAGGCGTCAGCGACCAGATTATCCTTCCCCGGGCGGTATTTGATGGTGTAGCAGAGGTCGGCGAGTTCGATACGCCAACGGGTGATTTTCTCATTCTTAATGCGCTGAGCATGTAAGGTGTCGTACATAAACGCAACACTCTGTTGGTCCGTGACGATTTGGAAACTCCGCCCAAGCAGATACGGCCGCCATCGCCGAATTGATTCGACGATCGCGTACACTTCCTTTTCGACAGACGAATGCCTCCGCTCGGCGGAGGTGAGAGTCCGCGAGAAGAAAGCCACAGGGCGGCCTCCTTGGGAGAGAGTCGCCGCTATCGCATGATCCGAGGCATCACTCTCCAAAACGAAAGAGGCACTCTCGTCAATCGTCACGACAGCGGAGCCAGCGATGTCGACTTTAAGGCCCTCGAAGGCCGCCAGGGCGGCCGGGCCCAAGGGGAAAGTGTCGCAGGCCACTAGGGGGCGGAGCTTCACGGAGAAATTTTGCACCCACTTTGAGTAGTGGGCGAACAGCCCTGGAGCGCGTTTCAGCGAAGCCCGGTCGCTAGGCGGAGCCATATCGAGCAAAGGGCGCAGACGCTCCTTATCCGGAGAGACGGAGCCATGGGTCATGGTGTACCCCAAAAGGTCTACCGTGCGTAGAGAGTATCGACACTTAGCCGCATTCATGGTTAGGCGATATTTCCGCGCGACCTCGAGGAAGCGTTTCAGATTAGCGTCGTGATGCTCCTGGTCATACCCACAAACCGTAAGATTGTCCAGATAGACAAAGACATCGGTCAAATCCTCCTTCGCAACGAGGTCATCCATAGCCCTCTGAAAACAAGCGACGCCGTTCGTTACCCCAAAGGGAAGTCTCGTGAACTGGTACAACCGCTGACCCGATTCAAAGGCTGTAAAGACGCGATCAGCCCTAGAGATGGGGACTTGATGATACGCACTACGCAGATCGGGAGTGCTATAAACGGAATACAGGGCCACCTGGCGTACCAGGGCGTCCATCCCCGGTAAGGGGTAGGCATCCAGCTGTGTAAAACGATTAATCGTCTGTGAATAGTCGATTACCATACGCCGGCGGTGGGCCTCACTCCGCACCACTAAGACTTGGGCCCGCCACGGTGACCTACTGTGTTCTATGATACCGTCCTTTAAGAGCAGGGCCGTTTCTTCCGCAATGAATTGCGCGTCCGCGCGAGAGTAGCGCCGCGATTTGACGGCTACAGGGGTACAATCAGTGGTCAGGTTGGGGAACAGTGAGAGTGGCTCCATGTCCATTTGAGCGAGGGCGCACACAGCGAGCGTGTCCGGCCCTCCGAAGTCTATTTCCAAACGTCCATGCCGCTTAAGGAAATCAAGTCCTAACAGAACGTCAGCGCATAAAGCCGGTAATACCATGAGATACACGTCCAGGAACGTGCGTCCCTTTATCACAAGTTTCAATCGACACGCCCCTTTTGTGCTCAACCGAAGTCCCTGAGAGGCCATGAAGATCCGGCGGGTTGTCCCGAGAACCGGCCACCCATGTTGATGCACGAGTCGCTGATCGATAAAACTATCCGTGGACCCCGTGTCAATCAAAGCTTGCGCAAAAACGCCCGCGACCGTGAGCGGAATGATGGCCTGCGCAAGGCCGGCAGACCCGGCAGGTATAGTACCGGCCGGGCGAGAAGATCGCGCCTCGCGGGTGGATCCCACGCCGGCTGCAATCCTTCGGGCATCGTCGGCAGGTGGGGCCTCAGCAGGAGCATTGAAGTCAGTTGGCTCATCAGCAGTTTCATTTGCCAGAGTGGGTGTGTGTTGGTCGTAAGAGCAGCCGCCAGATGGCGCTCGAGCCACGTGAGAAAGATCTCTGCCGTCTGCAGATTCATATGCCAAAGTGGGTGCATGTAATTCGTAAGAGCCGCCGCCAGATGGCGCTCGCGTCACGTGAGAAAGATCTCTGCCGTCTGCAGATTCATATGCCAAAGTGGGTGCATGTAATTCGTAAAAGCCGCCGGCAGATGGGGCTCGAGCCACGTGAGAAAGATCTCTGCCGTCTGCAGATTCATATGCCAAAGTGGGTGCATGTAATTCGAAAAAGCCGCCGTCAGATGGGGCTCAAGTCACGTGCTGCGTTTGCCGCACTTCGAGAGGAGTTTCCAAAGCAGGAGCATGTCGCTTGTTTGAAGTAGGCGTTCGAACGCCAGTCAAGGTCGGTCGCGCTGTGGCCGGTCGCGTTCACGCCATTTGTTTCGGCGGCCCGGTGTATCTCACCAAGGTCGGGCGTGCAGCCAGAGGCCCGCGAGAAGGAGAGCGGCTCTTCAAAGCCGAGTGAGGCGCCCCGTCCGGCGCTCGATCCGTTGGCTCCGCGATGAGCCCATTCAAGGTCGCGCGGAGACGCGTGCCCTGAGCGGCCTTCCTGCAGACCTTTGCAAAATGGCCCTTGGTGGAGCACAGGTGGCATGTCGCCTCCCGGGCCGGGCATTCAGAGCGAGGGTGCTGCCGATTCCCACAAAAATAACATTTTGCATACCGGTCAGGCCGTGGCCGGGCAGCGGCGGCAGCAGTGAGGCCGGAAGCGGAGTCCGCTTCAGGAGCTCCCACAGACTCGGCCGTAGTGGTCGGGTCCCCCTCCGTATCCTCGGCGGTAGCCCTCTCCGGTCGCGCGAGTTGCTAGGTCCCCGCCATGACTCGTGGGTGATCATATGTGGTCGATTGTTCTCGGGCATCTGTGTATACGCGTGCCAGCCGTAGTGCTTCTGTAAATGTCAGATCCGCGACCTCCAAGAGTCGGAGCCGCAAGACTCCAGAATTAATTCCGGAGATGAATGAATCTCGGAGCAAGTCGTCCTGCACTTGCTCGTGGGTCCGGACGTCCTGCACGCAGTCTGCCAACAGGTAGCGCAACTCCTGCGCGAAGTGATCGATCGATTCAGATGGTTGCTGTCGCCGCTGAGAGAGTTGATGCCGGCCGTGCACAGCGCTCCGTGTCTTTACGTAGAGGCGCTTCAGCTCGGCTAGAGCCATAGCGTACGTCCCAAATCGAGAAATGTTCCGGAAGACGGTGTGATAGACCTTCGACTGTAACACGGACAGCTTTATCGCAGCGGTGGGCTCTGTTTCGTGAGCAGCAAAGGAATTCTCCAGCGTGTTGAGCCAGTGAGCGAACTCCGATGCTGATCCCTCAGCTTGAGGGTCGGCTCCGAGAATCGGTACCACGATCATCTTGTGGTCAGCCATTCCGGCGATCTAAATGATATTAAATGTCGTGAAAATCAAGCTCAGACACGACTTGACCTCTGGGTAGGTTTAATATCATTTAGATCTGTAGTACATCCTGTAAGAATACATGCATGCAACAGGCATTAAAATCAGAGTATTTCATGAGCAGCAATGGTTGATTCAATATAACAATGGTCCTACAGAGAGGACAGTCAGCGCAGCATTTAGGGGCGTACATACCATTCAAACTACAGGACTATGTCACAGTGAGTTCCGCTGGAGTGTCCGTCCGCGCTCAGAGTATTTCATGAGCAGCAATGGTTGATTCAATATAACAATGGTCCTACAGAGAGGACAGTCAGCGCAGCATTTAGGGGCGTACATACCATTCAAACTACAGGACTATGTCACAGTGAGTTCCGCTGGAGTGTCCGCGCGCCCCTGTTGTCCCGGGTCTTATAGACGCCCCTTCCGTAGCGAGCACACCCTGGGTTCACCTTGGTATAATTTCACTACAGGGGTGAAACACGTGATCGAAGAACGAACGAACAAATAAGAACAACGAATAAACGAATAAGAACAACGAATAAGAACAGAGAAGGAAATTTTTTTTTTATCATTTTTTTTTTTTTTTGAGTTGAGATGACGGCAATGGCGGGCAAACTCGCTCGGGGGGAGAAAACCCCCTTGGGTGGGTGGCAAATGAATGCGCTACAACCTTCATTATGTAAACCTTCGTCATCCTGTCAAGTTTGGTTGAGATTGGATAAGTAACAACGGAATGTATTGGCGTCAAAAATTCATCAGACAGACAGACACAAATGGCATATTTTAGTATGATGCTACTTGCTGTTTCATTGCTTGGCACTCAGCATTTAAAAGAACAGAGCATGAAAAACAATGCTGGGAAGGCAATGGAAAATCACCCAGTATAACCCGTTGCCAAGAAACTGCTTCGGCAGCACCAACGCTCTCAGAAGAGTAGAGTATGGTACATCGAAGTAAAATCAAATGTACCCATCTAACAAGTTAGTGTATACACAAAGCAATGTCCAAGTAAATGCAACACCTGGGAAGGATGGGCAGAATAGTCCATGCTCCCGCAGGCTCCTCGATCTTATGCAGAAAGAGAATCTCAGGAGAAGCCTGATGAAAACAAATGTCCATATTGATGGGCAGACATATCAGAAATGTACACAGAGCCAGGTGTAAACTGATGAAATACGGAATTTGTAAGGAAACATAATTATTCATACGTTTGCTGCATTACCGGGGCCATTAACATACGTATACATATGTGGTTGGTAAAGGTAGTTTGGGTGAAAGTAAATGGCGTTTTGGGGGGACATGAAGGGCTTTCACTGGAAGAAAAGAAGTTTCCTTCTCCATTCCCCTACAGCCGAATCCAGTAACGAAGGTTAGCACAACTTCATGTAAGCAAATCCTTCTTTGGAAAGGTGGTGAAGTTGCAGAAACAGTCCACCCCTACGTGTAGACTGGCAGCACATGTAGAACAGACCAGACCAGATGGGGCAGGATTAACTCCATTTTTTACTGACAATCAAGTAGTGGCAGCAATTCTCATGAACTGGCTCGCTTTCCAAAAGCTTAGAAGATACATCCTTATTGTTAGTGACTTTCGGTACATTTGAACTGACAACCTCTGGGATGCCAGTCCAGCGTCTTCACCATGAAGGATATCACTGCAACCAATGCATCAATAAATTAGAAGGGCACTCGGTAGAGTGCAAACCTCCGCCAGGCTGAACAATTTACGTTTTATCCACTGAAAGGCCGGATCTGGATCCAGACCTTAACCAAAATCTAATCAGCTTCTTCTAGTCATCAAACCAACTCATCCACCAAGGTTTGTCATAATCCACCCACAACTTATTGAAATATAGTGCTATCTATTGTTTTTGGTCCCTCATTCTCACATCCGGATCCGGATCTTCACCAAAATCGAGGAAGTTCGTCTTTGTCAAACACCGAACCTGCCCACCAAGTTTTGTCCGAATCTGTAATAACTTTTTGAGATGTGCCGTTCACAGACAGACAGACACAGGTGAAAACATAACCTCCGTCAACCTCGGGAAAATGTCCACCTTGGGTGGCAGAGGTACACAGGTGAACGTCGATGAATGAGGTAAAACAACACAGCACATGCACAACACTACATGCACTGGAAGCGGTGACGTTGCGGAAGATGACTCCTCATTTATCACAGAAACACAGTCCTGGCAAAATCCTCCTGAAGACCACGATATGGTTCAAACTGGATTATCCCACCCCTTTGGGGTAAACCTTTCAGATGCTGGAGGCTCGTGCCCATATCCTTACCTCCGCCACCGAAGGTGGATGGAGGTTATGTTTTCACCCCTGTCTGTCCGTTTGTGAACAAGATATCTCAAAACGTTGTGGACGGATTCGGACGAAATTTGGCAGAGAGGTAGCGAATGTGACAAGGACGAAATGATTAGATTTTGGTGAAGATCCGGATCCGGATCTGGCTAATAAAATGTTTTAGGTGATTCTTCACCATTGGGAGATGGGACCAAAAATGATACACAGCAGGATATCTCAAAAAGTTGTGGACGAATTTGGACGAAACTTGGTGGAGGGGTTGTGTGTGTGTGACAAGGGCGAATAGATTCGATTTTTATGAAGATCTGAATATGGATTCGGATACGATAATTATTTAATTTTGAAGCGATTCTTCACCATTGAGAGATCGGGCGAAAAGCGACAAATAACATGATATTTTAAAAGGTTGTGGACGAGTTCTGACTAAACTTGGTGGACGAGTTGGTTAGGTGACAAGTACAAGCCGATTCGATTTTGGTTCAGGTCTGAATCCAGATCCGGCCTATCAGTGGGATAGAAAACATAAACTATTCAGCCTGGCGGAGTTATGCGCTCTACCGAGTGCCGTTCTAGTTTAATTCTGAATTACTTGCACTTTTGTTCATGTGAGCCACTTGGAACAACAGCACCGCCTATGGTAGATTTTACCCCTCCTCCACCCATCCGGTAAATTTATTTGTCACGTGACAGGCACACCAGGAGAGACTCCGGAAGAAGCAATTATAAAGTAATAGGAAGATGAAATGGAGGAATTAGACAAACAAAACAGACGTTTCACTCGGTGATGGAGATTCGGTTTCTTCTTCGAGTTGTGTAATTTATTTTGCCATGAGACTATTACATCCGAATCCACTACCCAATCAAAGTGCTTAACCCCATCATCATTAGAATGAATAATGAAGCAAAACAAGCCACCAACCTGTCCTAGTTCTAATGATTGTCCTAGTATGTTGTCCCGCAGCTTCTCAGCTTCTTCAACATGATGTCTATTTCTTTGACTTTGAACAACGAACAAGATCTGGTGTGCAGCTGTGATAAGTGGGAACCAAAAGACAAAAGCCTTGTCATAAATAGACATTTCCCAAATGTACTCCACATAAAAGTGTGAAACGAAGACTTACAGGTCATTCCAAGCAAAGTATTTATCATGTGAAGGCAAAAGAAACCAACAATGTTGTGCATTGTCCTCTTCTCCCTTTGTGGGTCAAGTGCAAGTTGCACTATTATTAACACTTGTGGTGACATGCAATAGATTGTTACTAAAACGACTTTGGGGTTAAATATTAATTAGTTATATAATAATGAATGTTAGTGTAAGTGTTTGCAACCCCAATGAGCAATGACCACGATCGGGTGTATGGGACATCATTATCTCCCTATCTCCCCTTCCTCATGTCTGTCTCTCTCCGTAATGAATGCCCACCGTCATATCAAGGCCCATTGTCCTTTCTAACCACCCCCACATGTTCTGCCAGTGAATATGATGTGTCCACAGAATATGGCGAGTCCAGATGTATGAATACAACACGTTCCGATGAGACGAGGCCAACACCTGTGTGACTTCGTCTCACAAGATGATGTTGGCGGGACCCTTGTGAGGCGGAGTAAAGCCTCACCGGACGAGGTTAGGGGACTTTGGCTAGATAAAGCAGCAGAGCTACGCAAAATGGAGTGAAGCGCTAAACACCGGGAGCGAAGCAATGAGGACTAGGACTTGCTGTAATCGCCAGGTGTCATCTGCTCAAGGAAAGGACCAGGGAGAGTTCAAAAGTTGGGATGAGTAAGGACAGCCAGTGCACAGCCCTCACACGGACACCATATCGAGTCAGCACCCATGACATCCCGCATGAACACAGGAGAGCCTGAGGCCTAGACGAGGCACCATTTGCGTCTAGTTAAGTTAAGTTAAGCTACGGCGGGTTTCCATTCCTGTATCATATTTAGTCATTGATATATTACTGTGCCCCCATCCTCATTATTTATTAAACCGATTACTTTTAAAGTGTATTTCTGTGCATTTTGAGCTATGTAACCGCCCTTCAGTGGAACCAAATTCCCCTTGAAACTGTAAGCGCACAGTGAAACCTCCGCAGGGCTAAATTAACAAGCATTCTGAGTATTGCGCTGCAATACGTCCCCTACCAAAGTTCAAAGTGCCATAACTTTGTCAAAAATGATCGAATATGCAAATTTATGCACGGTTGATGCTGGTTTTCAAACTTGATCTGAGGTATGCTGAGACACATGTGTGTAACGCCTCGCCTCGTTGATAAGCCCGCATGGTCGCTCCGTGGAGCGGCCAGCACGTATTGCACTGTGTGAATTATATACAGTCATGTGAAAAAGTAAGTACACCCCATGTAAAGTTTTGACTTTTTCAACATATTTCAACATACAGCTATTTGATCTTCATTTCAACAATATTGATAGATAAAGGTGATATAATATAACAAATATCATGAAGCATTTACATTTTGTAGTCCATTGTATAATTTAAATAAACATAAATGCAAATTTCACATGTGGAAAAAGTAAGTACACCCCTACATTTATCACTACTTCAAATACCTAAATTTAGAATCAGGTGCACCAGCTCAGGTGCAAATGATTAGAACATCATCAGAAAGGATCTTGGAGGAACCTGTCTTATTTAAACCTCAGACATTTAGTTTGGTTTGCTCTTTGTTGTTGAAGTGTGTGGCGTCACCATGCCTAGATCAAAAGAGCTCTCTGAGGCCTTCAGAAAGAAGGTTATAGATGCCTACGAGTCTGGGAAGGGATTTTAAAAGATCTCCAAACAATTTGAAATCAATCATTCGACTGTCCGGAAGATCATCAACAAGTGGAGAAGATTCCAAACAGCTGCCAACTTGTCCAGGCCAGGCCGCCCCATCAAGTTCAGCCCGAGAGCAGACCGCAAGATGCTGAAAGAAGTCTCAAAGAACCCCAGAATGTCATCATGGGACGTACAGGTAGCTCTTGCCACTGTTGATGTCAAAGTGCACGAGTCTACCATTAGAAAGAGGCTGCACAAATTTGATCTACATGGGAGGTGTGCCAGGAGGAAACCTTTGCTGTCCAGAAAGAACATCAGGGCAAGACTAAAGTTTGCCAATGAACACCTAGGCAAAGACCAGCACTTCTGGAACAATGTGCTCTGGACAGATGAGTCAAAGGTAGAGCTATTTGGCCACAGTACCAGAAGACATGTTTGGCGAAAACCAAAGACAGCATTTGACCACAAGAACCTGATACCAACTGTAAAGCATGGTGGTGGAAATATTATGGTTTGGGGCAGCTTTGCTGCATCAGGGCCTGGGCAGCTCACCATCATAGAATTCACGATGAATTATTCATTGTACCAGAAGGTGCTTGAGGATAATGTGAGGCCATTTGTCAGAAAGTTAAAGCTCAACCGAAGATGGACCTTGCAACATGACAATGACCCTAAACATACCAGTAAATCCACCAAGGAATGGCTGAAAAGAAAGAAATGGAGGGTTCTGGAATGGCCAAGTCAAAGCCCGGATCTAAATCCCATCGAGATGTTGTGGGGGGATTTGAAACGAGCTGTGCATGCAAGAAACCCCTCAAACATCGCACAGCTGGAAGAATTCTGCATGGAGGAGTGGGCAAAAATTTCTCCCAGTCGATGTCAGAGACTGGTAGACAGTTAAAAGAAACGCCTACTTGAGGTTGTTTCTGCCAAAGGGGACAATACCACCTATTAGTGCCAAGGGTGTACTTACTTTTTCCACATGCGAAATTTGCATTTATGTTTATTTAAATTATACAATGGACTACAAAATGTAAATGTTTCATGATATTTGTTATATTATATCACCTTTATCTATCAATATTGTTGAAATAAAGATCAAATAGTTGTATGTTGAAATATGTTGCAAAAGACAAAACTTTACATGGGGTGTACTTACTTTTTCACGTGACTGTAATTACCAACTCACGGTCTGAGGTACTAGCGATTCAAGAGATATTCATTTTTTAAATACTTCCGTTTAATTAACGATATCTGCCAAACCACGTGCCCGATCGCAAATTCCAAAATGACATTTTAGTAGACTGACATGCTGAACAGATTTGTGAAGTTTCCCCTCGATTGGATCAAAAATGAGGGAGGAGCTCGGTTTTAAAGGTTCATGCTTAAAAAGGTCATAACTCTGAAACAATGTGATGCATGACGTCATGCTCGTTGACTTTTTTGTTCGTCATGGGTATGCGATTCTGCCTGCAAAGTTTGGCCTCGATCTGTTCAGCCGTTGCAGAGAAAAGGGGTTTTCGTGTTTTCACGAAAAACAATATGGCGGCCGAACCACGTGACCTGTGACGTCATAATTACCATTAAAATATTCTGCAGACCGAGTCCCCCCTACGGTGAAAATTTTATCTCAATCGGTCCTATTATTGCAGAGAAAATCTTTTTTAAAGGAAATTAAAACTTAAAATGGCACTGAGTTAAGGATCATCAGAATTATCAGAATTCAGATCACATCAGAATTATCAGAATTCCCAAAGTTCAAAGTGCCATAACTTTGTCAAAAATGATCGAAACGTCGTGAAGTTCGAACTTGATCTGTAACTTATCATGAGGAAACCATGTGCCAAGTTTGAAATCATTAGCATTATGCGTTTAGAAAAAAAGTCCGGAAAACTGTTCTTTGCGTGACGGACTGACAGACTGACGGACTGACAGACGGAGGGACGGCATGCAAACCTATAGTCCCCTCCGGTGTACACCGGTAGGGGACTAATAACTCAACCATAACACACCGTGGAGTTGCCACCATGTGCTGCGGAACGCCTCTGCTCAGGAGTTAATCTCCGGCAGTCTCACATCGCCCATTAGGGAGACCGAGTACGTTACAAATTGTTGGACAGGATCAGGATTAAAGCAGGGGAGAGGGTTCGGGTGAGGAGAGTTGCCAGAATTAAAAACTTAAATTCTAAAGCGAGTGCGATTCAGTGCCAAATCTATTCAACTCACCAGGCATTTGAATCAGGTGTAATTGGTGTTTTTAAAAGAAAGAAAACGCTAAGGAGGATTAATGTAGCCCAAAGGACGATGGGCATTTTATGGATACCAAAGGGACTTCAATGGAGATGGAGGTGGAGGAGCCACGAGAGGACGATGTAGAGTTAACCCCGACAGCCAATCCCACCAAGATGCCCAGTCCTGAGCACTAGCGCTGGAATGATGTCCCAAGTGGGCGACCTCTCAGCACAAGCAATGGCAACGTTTCAGGGCCTTGGGTCAAAATAGAGGCTAATTGAGCCAATTTAGAGGTTAACAGGAAATCGGCCAGCAGCAAATGAAGGACGAGATAGCCGGCATGGCAACCAAAATGGCGGAAGGCATGGGCGACAGCTACCCAAAATTATTTCTATCGGAATCAAGTCTCTACCTACCTCTCCCCAATATACTTGCAGGTTGCCATGTTTCTTTCCCCCTTCTCTAATCTCCTCCTCGGCCTGTTTGTTCCTCTCTTTGTTGCATCCACATTGTCTTGCTGCCCCAAGGTCAGTGCATTTCCTTTTTCCCTCTGTCCCCTTGCATTACCACGGGCCTACACTATGTATACAAAAAGGAAAATACAGACATTTGTGCATGATATTTTGACCACAATAAAGCAGGCAAACATAGGAATGAATAAAAGAAGGTATGTTTTACAATACCATCAAAATAATTCTGAAACTCACTCAGTGTTGCACTTTGCCTTCCAGCAGAAGTCTTTCCTTCCTTTACACAGAAGAATAAAACATTAACTTACTCCAAACGGAAGAAAAAGATCATTGTGTCTATATTTACAAAAAAATAACATAATTTACCTGTTCTTGCAGCTTTCCCATACTCACTTTAAATCTGGCAAGATATAGTACTGTAGAGAAACAAACACAGATGATTAAAGGTAAACCTCACCAAATAAATGGAATTCATGGTTAACAGCTTATGGTTATCAATGTCAAGAGGAAAAAACCCTGCTATCGACAGCATCCCTCATTGCGTCATGAGATTAGTAAACTATGGTCAAGGCAAATTAAAAGTACATCGTCATTGAGCTTACAACATCTAGCGAAACATCATGCAAATATCAGGTTGATTTATTATTACTACTACTGCTGCTGCTGCTACCACCACCAATCCGCATGGACGACTAAGGGACTTAGCGATCCCCATAACTGTCGGTCTTCCGCCTTCTGCCAACATTCACATGGGCTAATGCCAATCGAATTGGCACACTGGTGTAAACAATAGAGCCTCAGGCATCCTTGAAGACGGCGCCGAGTTAGACCGGGTGGGTGACCGTGGTAGGGATCTGTGTTGCAAATTACAGGGAGATATGAGTCGGCACATGTTTACTTAAGCGGCGGACATGTCCAAACAAGGAATAGCGTCTCCTTGCAATATTGAGTGTTATCAGGCCAAGTCTCGGTCATAACATCAAACCCCAAGGATGCGGCGTTGACATCGCATATGGAAAGCTTGTAGGGTGTCTTGGTCCTTGTTCAAAAGTATCCAGGTCTCACAACCATAGAGGAGATCAGGTAGGATGCATGTTGCGTAAATGAGGAGCATTTGATGGTAAACTAAGACGGTGCTGTTTCCAGACAGCGTATGGTTGCCCCCTGGCAGAGCCAGCCGATTCGTATACGCCCATCAGGGCTGCAGTATCCAGATGAACGAATGTTGGAGCGCAGATAGGTGAAGTAGTCCACTGACTCCACAACTACGCCAGGGATAGGTACTGATAGGGGTAGAGACCAATGGCAACAATCTGTACCTTGTTTTTTTCCCCCATGAAGGCTTAAGGCCTAGGCTTTTAGCAATCAATTCAAAGCAGTTGAATACGACCAGCCAGGGGACAGGGTCCCTTAAAAATGGGGTAGATCTGTGATGACTTCTCTATCGATATTGATTCCAAGCCGATCTGCACACCTTGGCACTATCCAGTTCATGGTGCAGCAGAAGAAGGAAGAAGGAAGAATGCAGTCCTGATGAAATACAGAAGATGTGGGAAAAGTGGTGATAGGTCAGTGTCCACTCTAACGCAGGCTGTTGTATCTTGGTGGAGGTTCCAGATCATGTTCAGAAGTGACAACGGAACTCCATTGCCTCTCAACACCTCCCATAGGGATGTCCGATCAACCAAGTCAAATGGGGCCTTAATGTCGATATACGCTACATTTAATGGGCGCTGAAATTCCTGATGAAGTTCTGCAAGAATATGTAGTGCTACTGTGGTATCCATTGTAGACCTGTTTGGGGTGAAACCAGATTGCTGGGGGCGTCTACGTTGCAGCAGAAGGTGGTGAATACGGTTCATAAGAACATGAGCAAATACCTTCCCGGGACTGAGAGCAAGGTGATCGGGCGATAGCTGCTGCAGTTAGAGCGGGGGCCTTTGCATTTGTAGATTGGGATTATTATGTCAGTTTTCAACTCTGCTGGAACATGCCTGGAATTCCAGACATTTTATTATGGCAGTGGAATGCCTCAAATTGGAGACGCAGAACTTTGGAGGTTGATTACATTTTTTTTTAATGTTGAAGGCTCCAGTCACGGACTATATAGTCCTCATCGAGGTCAGGCCTTCAATAAAAGAGCTGCATTGATAGTAAAGTGAAGAAAGAGAGAATAGTCTGAGTTTTTGAGGAAGTAAAAAAAATCTGCTTTTTGAAAAGGGGAATGTCGTTCAGTGTTTGGAAAGACATGAGAAGGTAAAGAGTTCCAGAGTTTGGCAGTGGAGGGGGAAGAAGCAAACATGATAACTGCACACCCTTGAGTTGCCAATGGCCACACAATAATCATGAGATGTAGTAGCTTGTCGGGTATAACCCTCAAACGACCCTAAATATAGAGTGCCTTGTACCAAGTTAATTATCAGCAATAATTTAACTAAGTCCAGATTTGTTCTTTTGTTTTGCAACTTTGTCGCATATAAAATACAGCACTAGTAGTAGATGTCCACAACCATCCTACAGCATGTTGTGAACGTCGGCCGAGGCCCTCGCTTATTTGTCCTTCCACCGCGACTTTTACACCTACCTTTGGAATTTTTAATTTCTTTTTAAACAAAGTTACATTATGATTGGATGGAAAATGTGGCAAGCATTCCAAAAAGTCTGGAGGCATCGGTTGCTGGATGTTTCACGTATCAGGTATAAACGCCTCGACCTTGGCCGAATATGACATACAGCGAGGAACTATCGACAAAACAGGGAGAATTATAATAAATAGTCCCAAGTGGGACAGACGCTCGTCTCCGCATGGAGGGTGGTCGAAGTCAGGCTGCATTAGGTGATATATGAGGTCCTAGGATTAAGATCAAATAAAATTAAGAGGTTAAATTAATAATGATTAACATCAAATTAAATTAAGAGGTTAAATGAAGACGATTAAGAGGTTAAAATTAAATAATGAGGCAACATTGATGAGGGAATCTCACGATATGTGATGGACATACAAACATAGATAACATTTTGAGTTAAATTAGCTAATTATCTCACCACGTGGATGCAGATGAAAAAGGGCTCCATTCGTTTTTGAGCATTGACATCATGAATCATCAAGTCGAGTTTCAAAACGATCCATTGAGTCGCTTTGGATAAGCAGGGAAAAAACGAAAAATGTTCATGGACCCACTGCCGGAAGAAAGGACTGACAGATTTACTGACTGGACATCATTATGGCTTCAAGAGCTATTCCCGACTTTGTCGTAGATGAGCTAAAAATGATAGATGGCTGAAGGAAAGAGAAATAATTAGGAATGAGAGGGAAAACGAAAGTAAGATTATGAGGATATGGAAGTTAGGAATGGGATACGATACAGGATATATTGCACTCGGACATCAGACATGATGTCAGAGTGCAATAGATGCAGATGTGAAACTATCTGCATGTGATGCGAAAGTAACAGGCATAGACACTTTGCTTTGTCGCGGGAGAGTCCAATGATTTTTCAGAACCTTGCTTTCCACGGAATCTAGTACAACAACATGCGAGGCAGGAGAGCTAGCCCAGAGGGGACAGCAGTGCTCCATAAAGCTGTGGATGAAGGCTTTGTAGGTGGATAGGCATTCAGGTGTGCCAAGGAAGTACATTGCATGACGAAGGATGCTCAGTCAGTGACATTGAAATGTGGTTTGCCCAAGAAGGATCATGGCTCATTGAGACCCAATAATATGAATGACTGAACTTCTCCAAGAGGGTTGATGAGAAAGTAGACGGGAGAGTTTGCGGTACAGTCCTTTGGGAGAAGAGAGAATGAATGTGTGGGAGGACTTCTCAGGGTTCAAACACATACAGTTGTGGCCAAAAATATTGGCAACCTTGCACTTTTTTCAAATAATGCACCATTTCTTCCAGAAAATTGTTGAAATTAAAAAATATTTTGGTATGCACATTTGTATTTCTTTGGTTTGCAGTGGAACAAAACAAAAAAGCTGAAAAAATTACTAAATCTTAGCTTATTCCACACAGAAATCCTAAAATGGCCCGGACAATATTATTGGAACCTTTTAGAAATTGTTAGAAATAATTAGATTTCAAGCAGGTGATTTCTTCTTTACTCTGGAATTGAACTCACCTGTGGTGAATTGCAGGTGCCTGCAATATAAAAATCACTCATTCAACCAGTTTGAATGCAGAAAATAAGTCATTCTGCTGTTTTGTGTCACTGTGTGTACCACAATGACCATTAATAAACAAAAAAAAAACATGCGAGGATAAAACCACAATGACCATTGACCATGGATAAAAGAAAGAAAACCCGAGAATTGTCTGAGAAGGTCAGACACAAGATTGTAGACAAGCATGGACAATCTCAAGGCTATAAGTCCATCTCCAGAGACCTTGATGTTTCTGTGTCCACCATACACAGTGTTATCAGGACGTTTAAGGCCCATGGCACTACAACAAACCTCCCTGGACGTGGCCGCAAGAGAAAACTTGATTGTAGATTGCAGTGAAGGATTGTTCGAATGGTGGAGAAAGCACATCAATCAACTGCCAAACAGATTCAAGCTGACCTTCAGACACAAGGTACGACAGTTTCAACTCACACCATCTATCATCAACTCGATGAAAGGGGGTTCTATGGTCGGAAACCCAGGAGGACAGAGAGAGAGAAAAAGAGAAAGAGAAAGAGAAAGAGAAAGAGAAAGAGAAAGAGAAAGAGAAAGAGAAAGAGAAAGAGAAAGAGAGAGAGAGAGAGAGAGAGAGAGAGAGAGAGACATAAGAAAGCCCAAATAGACTTTGCCAAAACACACCTGAACAAGCCAAAATCCTTCTGGGAGAATGTACTGTGGACAGATGAGACCAAATTAGTGCTTTTTGGTAAAGCACATCATCTCTATGTTTACAGAAAACAAAATGAAGCCTTCAAAGAAAAGAACACCTTCCCTACAGTCAAACATGGAGGAGGTTCAGTGATGTTTTGGGGTTGTGGTGCTGCCTTTGGCACTGGGTGCCTTGAATGTGTGCATGGCATCATGAAATCAGGAGATTATCAAGGCATTTTGGAGCACAATGTTCAACCCAGTGTCAGAAAGCTGCGTCTCCGTCGAAGGTCATGGGTCTTGCAGCAGGAGAATTACCCCAAACACACTTCATAAAGCACCCAGGAATGGTTCAAGACAAAACGCTGGACTGTTCTGAAGAAGCCAGCAATGAGTCCAGATCTACATCCCATTGAACACCTGTGGGAAGATCTGAAAACAGCTGTTGGGAGAAGGCACCCTTCAAGTCTGGGAGAACTGGAGCAGTTTGCACAAGAAGAGTAGGTCAAACTACCAGTAGAGAGGTGTAGGAAGCTCATTCATGGCTATAGGAAGCGCTTGACTGGTTATTTTGTCCAAATTTTGTGCTCCCAAATATTAAGTCTCGGGTGTCAATAATTTTGTCAATGCCATTTCTTTTTATTTTCTGATTTAAAAGGATATATTAAGTTCCGAATCAAAAACAAAGGTTCTGAAATATTAACAGTGAAACAAAGGTATTGTGGAGACCAAATACTTTTGTCAATTTCAACTTATATTTCGAGAAAATTGTGAGTTATTTGAAAAAGGTGTAAGGGTGCCAATATTTTTGGCCACGACTGTATTTCAAGTTTTTCTCCCTTTTTTTGGCCTTTTTTGTCTCGTCTTTTTGAGAGGTAATCATCAAAGTCTGACAAGAAGATAGTCATTGACAGCTGTGGACACGGTAGCCAGATGCAACACCTTAGATCCTTTGATTAGAATGTGTGGTTACTGTAATACTGTAATAGGCCCACCTTGGAGTAGCGGCGAGCGTGAGATGTCTCTGCTTTCAGGAAGTGGTGATGTTAAACATGAAATCATGACTCTACCATTGGACAGGTATTGACTGCTTTTAGTGAGACAGTCCACCTGTAGACCTAGTGCTTGACAAGCCAGCCGTTCCTTAACGATTTCGAATGGAGCGCTTGCTTGAGTGCTTGGCCTCTTGGCGAGCGCTCTACACAAAACTTGGTGACTGAACACACCCCTACAAAACTGGAGGTTCTCGGTAGTATGATGAAGGAAATTTGTGTTCTATGGTGTTCAAATATATAATTAAATTTAAATAAAGATTTAAAGGCATATAAATTAATTAATTGCGGGGTTTATCACCATTTTCCACAGCGTTGATTACACCACTCGAGCCAACATATTACATTAGTTATTCGTGCCTGGTGTTTGTGTCCTTTATAACATCTTTAAAAACAGTACGTTTCCTGTTTGGAATGATTTTAAATCTTGTTTAACTGCCAGGCAGACGGAGTAAAATATCATCAGCTCACTCCTCCCTGCGCTTGAGTTACCGGGACGAATTCTGAGCCAATCTACGGTAAAACAGCAACCTTGTCTTCCTATTCATGTTCGGATTTGTGTTCAAGATCTAACATTGAATTTAAATAAGTTGTTTCTCAATCATAAACTGACAATCATAAAATGACAAGACGGACGGATGGATGGGTGGAAGGGCAGGCGGACAGAGGGGCGGTCAGACGGTCAGACAGACTGACGGACGGACGGAGGGGCGGATGGATGGGCAGGCGGATGGACGGACGAGCGGGCGGACGGATGGAGGAGCGCATGGACGGACGGAGGAGCAGGCGGACGGATGGATGGATGGATGGATAGATGGATGGAGGAGCGGACGGACAGACGGACGGACAGAGGGGCGGTCAGGCGGACAGAGGGGCGGTCAGACGGACAGAGGGGCGGTCAGACGGACAGACTGACGAGCGGACGGAGGGACGGATTGATGGGCAGGCGGATGGACATAGGAGCGCATGGACGGACGGAGGAGCAGGCGGACGGATGGATGGATGGATGGATGGATAGATGGATGGAGGAGCGGACGGACGGACAGACGGACAGACCCAATTGCTTAACCCCACTTTTTGCTTCACGTGCACGGGTAACAATGGACTGTATTGTATATTATTATTGATGAAAGTGAAGCAATTTCATAGTCCTCAGACTTTGTGCATTCTTTAACTAATTTAGCATTGGTCTTTAATAAATTGGTATAATTTATTCCCAAAGTCATTCACGATGACGCGTTGTTGTAACTTACTCTTTCGAATGTCTCCATTTGATATTTAATGATAAATTGTGAGGGGGAAAAAAAATGTTTCATACAAACGCATTTCGTTTCATCTCATCTCATCTCATCTCATCTCATCTCATCTCACCGAGCACGCAGACATAACCCGAAGTCCAAACAGCCATGGAATCGGCGCGCAAATAAACAGGTCGCTCTCTTCTTTAATATTCCTGTCACGATGATACAGATACAATGACGCTTCACGACTGCAAAGGATCTATGTGCACCTAACACTTTACAAAGTGTTTACAATTTGCTAAATTACAGGGGTTCGAGGTTGCCTATTTCCGCTTTAAAGGGAAGAAAAGAAAGAAAAAAAACCTAAAATATTAACTGCTGCGCACTCTGTTGTCATGGCGCTTAAAAATTGAATATGTAGGAAAACTTCAATAAAAGCCATAATGAAGAATACAGAAGTTATATCTCAGCCACCAATTTAAAAAAAGCAATATCAATAAAGTAGTAGCATTAAATTATGTAGATCTCAACTTTTAGACAAAGAATACGAAGAATGCATTTTGAATAAATGCTGAGCTGAATAAATCTATGAACCTCGAGTCTCGTAAAACTTAAAGCAATGACTATTATGCTTAATTAAAGTAATGTATTCGATATATCATAATCAAATTTATTTTTATCAGAATTTATTTACCAACCTCGATTCGTAGTTGTAATGAAAATAAACCTTATACCGGAAATGCATATTCAGGCGTCACCTGAGGGGCCGTGGTATTCTTCTTCTTCTTGGGGGATCTTTAAAGGGCTATTCCAGCTCGCTGACGAAGATGAATCGAGAAATGAACCAGAAAGTGTATTTCAACATGAAAACCTCCTCGATGCTCATGCATCGGCCTTAAATGCGAGAACAATTTACAGCCATTGCGCCAGTTTAAGAGGACCAAGTGATTGGGTGCGTTTTCATTGAATTCCTGAGGATATTGTTTTGTGTACGAAGTCGAGGTTCGTGTAACAGAAAAAGTCGAGGTTCGTGTAACAGAAAAAGTCGAGGTTCGTGTAACAGAAAAAGTCGAGGTTCGTGTAACAGAAAAAGTCGAGGTTCGTGTAACAGCAAAAGTCGAGGTTCGTGTAACAGCAAAAGCCGAGGTTCGTGTAACAACAAAAGTCGAGGTTCGTGTAACAGCAAAAGTCGAGGTTCGTGTAACAGCAAAAGTCGAGGTTCGTGTCACAGCAAAAGTCGAGGTTCGTGTAACAGCAAAAGTCGAGGTTCGTGTAACAACAAAAGTCGAGGTTCGTGTAACAGCAAAAGTCGAGGTTCGTGTAACAGCAAAAGTCGAGGTTCGTGTAACAGCAAAAGTCGAGGTTCGTGTAACAGCAAAAGTCGAGGTTCGTGTAACAGCAAAAGTCGAGGTTCGTGTCACAACAAAAGTCGAGGTTCGTGTAACAGCAAAAGTCGAGGTTCGTGTAACAACAAAAGTCGAGGTTCGTGTAACAGCAAAAGTCGAGGTTCGTGTAACAGCAAAAGTCGAGGTTCGTGTAACAGCAAAAGTCGAGGTTCGTGTAACAGCAAAAGTCGAGGTTCGTGTCACAACAAAAGTCGAGGTTCGTGTCACAACAAAAGTCGAGGTTCGTGTAACAGCAAAAGTCGAGGTTCGTGTAACAGCAAAAGTCGAGGTTCGTGTAACAGCAAAAGTCGAGGTTCGTGTCACAACAAAAGTCGAGGTTCGTGTCACAACAAAAGTCGAGGTTCGTGTAACAGCAAAAGTCGAGGTTCGTGTAACAGCAAAAGTCGAGGTTCGTGTCACAACAAAAGTCGAAGTTCGTGTAACAACAAAAGTCGAGGTTCGTGTAACAGCAAAAGTCGAGGTTCGTGTAACAGCAAAAGTCGAGGTTCGTGTAACAGCAAAAGTCGAGGTTCGTGTAACAGCAAAAGTCGAGGTTCGTGTAACAGCAAAAGTCGAGGTTCGTGTAACAGCAAAAGTCGAGGTTCGTGTCACAACAAAAGTCGAGGTTCGTGTAACAGCAAAAGTCGAGGTTCGTGTAACAACAAAAGTCGAGGTTCGTGTAACAGCAAAAGTCGAGGTTCGTGTAACAGCAAAAGTCGTTTGTTGAGGAAGTGAATGCGGAAGTGTTTGTTGTCGAACGTTGATCAATCTTGAATTCGCCTTATTCAGGTAATTTCTCCTCTTCTATCTATAGTTTCAGTCAGGTGCATGCTGCATATACCTGTCGGTTTGAATCCATTGTAATTGCATACATGTTTACCTGATTAATTCTTTTCATCTCTTCTTTTCTCCTCACACCTCGTCCATCATGTAGTCCCGTGATGTTTTGATCCGGTTTCCCGCCTTTGGTCATCGGTCCGCGCGGCGGATCCGTCTCCCTGTGGTGGATTCCGGCATCGTTGGTCATGGTTTGCCCTTCGTGGCGCCACTGGCTCGGCCCGATCGTTTCGGCCATTTACCTGATCTGCTTGCTTGTTGTTCTGCCGCTGGGTGTTCTGGAGCTGATACACAGGCAGGTGAGGAATTGTCGCCACGACCAATTGTTCGTCAAATGACGTCACTGTGAATCCATTCCTCCACGCGGTGTTTATTTAATTTACCCGAGGGGGGCAGCCCCCATCCCTCCACTCCACCCCTCCATGAGAGCGAGGCTCGCGGAAGGGCAATGTTAAATATACAGTGGGGGTAACGGGGTAACGATTGTGCACAAGCAGCAAGGGGAAGCATGAACAGGACCGGAAACACTGAAATCGGCAAGAGGGTCTGGGTTAGGAAGGGGTTAATGGGGGTAAATGAAGATCATGGATAGGAGGTAGGGGAGCACTGCCTGCTTGAAGCCCTGGAGGAAAGATCTTCCAGCAATCCTCTTCTGGTTAAACTGCCAAAATCAAGACTCTCTGCTCACCTTCACTCCGTCATTCCTCTTTTCTCCCGCCTCTGGAACAAACTCCCTCACTCTCTTCAATCCCACTCCTCCCTCCAGGTCTTTAAAACAGCTGTTCCCCACCATCTCTTATCTTCCCCGATCCACAACCTTGATCTTTTCTACCCCCGTTAATTCACCCCAGATCCACTTTTCTGAAATACCGACTTCTTTCCTGGAAGTCCTAGCAGTGTCCATGTGATTTTTTACCTCCCTTATCCCCCGCCCCCCTTCCAACGCCTCCTCCCCCCCAAGCCCTCTCCCCTCCCACAGATCTCCCGATGCCCCTGCTCTCAAATGTTGTACTTGTGTGCTTCCCACTCTCCCCATCTGGCCTCCCGCTCCCTTTATTAGTCCCCTATCGGTGTACACCGGAGGGGACTATAGGTTTGCACTCCGTCCCTCCGTCTGTCCGTCTGTCAGTCCGTCAGTCCGTCACGCAAAGAACAGTTTTCCGGACTTTTTTTTCTAAACTCTTAATGCTAATGATTTCAAACTTGTTTTGTCTTATGTTTCCATTTGTTTTTTTGTCATGAATGTTAGCTCTTACACGAGCCTCGATCTTCTATACAAAAAAAAAAAAAAAGTGTGGGGAAGAACGATCTCTGGAAGGGATTCCACAGACGGGAGAAGCAGGGAATATATAGGGTTCGAGGTGTTCTGCAAGCCTGGATTTTGGAAGTTTTACGAGGAACGGTTACTGGAACGATGCAGCCATAATTGAGGAGATGAGGTGTGTCGGAGAACTGAGAGAACGGAGGGAGACATATTGAAAAAGAGCCGGTAAAGTACAGATACCACTGACCTGCCTGCGATGTAAAAACGACAGAACTTCTGCCTCGGCCTCATCGTGGGAGATCTGAAAAAAAAATTCGAGCTTTAGATTCCACCGAATGCAGGAGAGAGAGACATGATGCTGGAGTAGTGGCCCATAAAGGAGAGCAGCACTCCTTTGAACTGTGGACAAGGCTTTTGTGCATTGAGTACTTCTGATTTTCCAAATACTGGGACTGACGGAGGATGCCTTGGACGACATCTTTGCTATGTGATTGGTCCAGGAGAGGTCATAGCTGATGGGGAGGCCTAGAAATTCAAGAGACTGAAACTCAGAAGGCTGGCCATGGAACTAAGACAGGTGGGTTATTTTGATGATACTTCTGTAGGTGGGACAGATTTTCCGGGATTGAAGGAGCATCGTATGGGATTTAGGTAGGATAGGGAGCATAATGAAAAACGAAAATATCATGAGATTGAGAGTAAAAGAAGGGGAGAGAATGAAAGAGAATAAGGTAAGGCAAGGGAGGAAGAGTGTACTGGACCCTTATCCCTCGGGTGCGGTCAAAAAGTGACCATTTTTTAGTATAGTAAATAAATTGTCACTTTTGTTATGCAGCATCAGATATATATTTAGAGTGGGGGTCACGAGGAGTGGTAGTGACGGAGGAGGGCAGGGGTGAGAATAAGAAGAGGAATAGATGGTGACCTTGGAAGGATGACGGGCTGAGTCGACCCGCCTGATGTTGGTTCAACGGCACGACGGGGGCTTGAAGTCGAGACCCAAGGATATCAAGCCAGCCACATTAACAGTTAGGCCGACACGAGAGTTTTATTTTGCTTGTTCGTTTTATTGACATTACTACTGCTGTACTTCTTTAACGGGCCCAATTATACCTCTTCCTCCTGGGTCGGCCGGGAAACGTTAAAGATGCCACGGTGTCAAGATCTGAGAAAAGAGTGAGCGAGTCATTGCCGGCACCCTGAGCAAAGGACGAGGTCCTGGGCGAACTTTCAGGGCACACTGCATCATCAACAGTATATTTACCTCTCCCCCCCCCCCCCCCTCTAGGAATGATGCAATCTGCAGGTCAAAGTGCAACCCATTATGCAAACTTTAAGAATAAACTGTTACCCTTTTCAGGGCCAAATTAACCCAAATGTTAAATCAACGTGTTTTGTCATCACTGAATGGGTTAATATCTTGATTTGTACAAAACACGACAGACACACACACACACACACACACACACACACACACACACACACACACACACACACACACACACACACACACACACACACACACACACATACGTTGTACATATTGTAACGAATTTGAGAAGTGTAACGGTTTTGAGAAGGGTAACGGTTTTGAGAAGTGTAACAATTTTGTAGAAAGTGTAACGAATGTGAAAAGTATGGTTTTGTTGTGTGTAACACCCTCGTAATGTAAATAATGGTCGCAGCCGTCCTCCTAGTTAATTCCATGAAACTTACACACAGGCCACGATATATCTTTTTAAATAGATTATTTCCTTATTCTATGTAGGCTAAATATGTGTTTCCCACTAGATTGACTCTGCATTGCATCAAACGAAATAAAGCGTAGGCCCCTCCGATGATCCATGAAAGCTCAAGTGCCAGGGATTCTCCCACTTGAGCTTTCACAGCAAACGTTTATTGCAGTACTCAACTGAACTGATGAGCAAAGTGACGGCGCCTTACCTGCAGCTGCTGACCGGTTTTCGCCATTTGCGGCCATTAAGAACAAGGGGAGTGGCTAGAGAAGACGGGTCGCCCCCCTCGTCATAGGGGGGAGGAGTAAGGCGGCCCCGCTCATCCAACCCAGAACAAGGGGTTTGGCTAAGAGAGGGCGGAGCGGGAACCCCCGAGAAAGTGCGCGAAGGTTCGGGGAGAAAACCAATATAAGTCGCCGCGGGACGCACTCCACTCTCTTGCCCTCCAGCTCTTGCTCCTCTTGCTCTTGCGTCCTCCAAGCTCTTGCTTTGACACCCGTCCTCTTGCTTGCTGTCCCTCGTTGTTGCTGGGGAGAAGGAAGACGCCTGAACGAGCAGGTGTGTGCGAGCCATCGTGCGACCAGCTGCGCTGCAGCTAAGGGGGCAGCTAAGGGGCCGCAGGCCACGAACAGGATGCGCCAGGCAGCAATCGACGCTGGACCCTCCATTGCCTCCCAAAAACAACCATCCATCCTCAAGCTATACCTGCCTGCAATATCCCCCGTGTAAGTGTGAACGTCGTCTGTCCTAATCGTTGTCCTGGGGTTAAGTAAATAGACGTATAAGCTAACGATGCACTGTGTGACTGCTTCTTCCAGTTCCATCCATTGCTTGTAAATAATTTTGATCGCTCCTTCCCTTCGCTGAATATAACCGATTGCTCTCGTTGCTCTGGCTTGTGAAAATACATAATAAATCCTGTTATTCCTCCGTACTCTGTCTTCTTCTCTCTTCCTTCTCTTTCGGTCGCTTTAGAGGTTTCCCGATTGAATATCTGTGGTGCGATCTGGTCAACGTTGGGGGAGTTGGGCCAATTGGGGATCCTGTAACGGTCGCGGCAATACCACCGCTCGGTAAATAACATCTAATCCGCGATCCGTAACAATTGATGTCTGGGAGTGGGATTAGAGGCCCGAACCAAATTTTTAAAACGTGTAGGAAAAAAAATTTTTTTTGGTCAAAATTACGAGCTGCCGAAATTTTGTTTTATAAAACCCGAATTTTGAGATCGCGCCATGGACAATCAAGGCGATCGGATGTCGGTGGGGGAGATAGACGGGTTAGGGGTAACCCAGGACCTCGGGGAAATGTATGTGGAGGAAAGAGAGGAGGAGAACATTGGCAATGTGGTTGAGGGGGTATCAGGCGCACAAAATGGCGCTCTCGCGCACGAGGTTACGGGCGCGGAAAATGGCGCCTCGCACATGGCCACGGCGACCGCGCCCGCGACCGTAGCATCGCCACCAGTGGATTTGAACCTTTTTATGATGCAAATGAAGGCCCTTATGGAAAAGAATAGTGAGCAATTGGGAGACCAAATTAGAGGTTTGGAAAGCAGTATGGGACAAATGGGGAACCGGATGGAGGCTCAGAATGAGCAATTGGGGGTAATGAGGGACGAAGCGAGGGCTCAAAGTGAGCAATTGGGGGTAATGAGGGACGAAGCGAGGGGTACCGGTGAGGGATTAGACAAGAAATTTGAGGGGTTAGACAACGGGATAAAAGAGGTGAAAAATGGGTTAATGGGGTTAGAAAATAGGATGGAGGACAAATTGCGGGAAATAGGGGAACAATCTGCCAGGGAAATCAAACGAATGGGGAACCAGATAGAGGAGGTGCAAATCGGGTTAGAAAGTAAACTGGATGCTCAGAGGGATGAATTGGGACAGATGAGGGTGGCATCTACAAAAGAGATTGAGGAGATGAAAGAGGGGATACGACGAGGTGTAAGTGAGGAGGTTTCGGGACTATGCGAGGAGGTAAAGCGAGGTGAGAAGCGTATGGAGAAAGAGGTGAGGAATAATACGGCTAGGTTACAGGGGGGCATAGAGGGTCTGACGAAGGGAGTAGAACAGCTGACAGTCGGACAAAGGGAACTAGCGGACCAAGTGGAAAAGAACACTGCAATCATCGGGGGTTTAAAAGCGACACAAAAGGACATTAAAAACGAATTAATAGCAACACAAAAGGAATGTCAGATGGTACATGAGGGGTTGACGAAGAAGTTGGAGGAGGTGACAGAAGTAATGGAGACGAAGGACCGAGAGGTGAGGACGCACATAGAAACGGTTAAGGTGGCGCACCGGGAGATGAAGGAGGTAAAGGAAAAATTAGAGGAGGTGGAAGAGGGGGTGAGTGAAATTAAGAAGAGACGGAGGGAAACTAAGAGGGAGATAAAGGAGGAAGTCATGGAATATGTACAAGGTCTGTGTTCAAATCATGATGAGGTGCTCACTAACCAAATAAAAAGTTTGCAGGTGGCAGAGGAGGTGCGACGACGAGGTACGGAGGTGAGTGGCAATGTATATGATGTGAGGGGAGATTCAGTCGGCTTGGGGGGTGGTGTCGACCCGGGTGTTCGTGAGGGACCAATGGTAAGATGTATGACTGGTCCGGAGTGGATGGACAGGGGAGGTGTGCAAGGAGGTTTGGCTATGGGGAGTGAGGGGGGTGCTGGTGAGCAAGGATGTGGGGGTATGGCGTGGGTAGCGGGTTGCGGAGGGGCGACCCAGGCATCGACACCAGGAGGGGTAGTGTTTGGAGGGACGGGGGACGCGTGGGAGCCCCCCGGGAATAGCGTACTGTGGGAGCCCGAACGGGTTGGTCCCGCGTTGATCCCGCAAGGAGTGACGCGCGGGGTCCGACCTTCGGGCGCCCACAAGGTCCCACTCGCGCCGTATGACGGCAAGAGTGATTTTAGGGCGTACCTGGCGCAGTTTGAGTACGTGTGTAAAGGCAACGGTTGGAATCAGGACGAAGGTGGAGTACACCTGGTGGGGGCACTGCGCGGTGCGGCGGCGGAGGTGCTGACGGCTTTACCACCGGGTGCTCTCACCCTGTCAGCCCTCCGTGCGGCATTAATTAATCGGTTCGGCATTGAACAGCAAAGCGAGCTTGTTAAAGCTCAACTTGCGCAGCGAAAACGCAAGCCCCAGGAGACCATCGAGGAACTTGCTCACGATATTCGCCGCGCGGTCGGGATCGCACACGCGGACATGGCAGCGAGTTCCCAGGAAAGCCTGGCTCTGGATCACTTTATTCAGGCCCTTCCGGATCTGGAGCTCCGGCAACAGCTCGCCATGTGGCGCCCGCAAACCATGAGTCAGGCGGACGACGCTGCAGCCCGTTGGGAAGCAGCGAGGCCCCTGGCCCGGGGAGGCGAGCGCCACGCAGTGGCGGTGCGTCAGATGGGGCCCGTGATGGGGGGCGGCCCCCCAAGGGGGCCCGCCCCCGACGGGGGCCCTGACCTGGAGAGCATGGTCCGGAGGTTAGTGGATCGGCGCCTGGCGGGACCTGGACCATGGCAGGCGGCCCCAGCGGTGGCACCCGGTAGTCCCCGACAGAGTACCCCAATTCGGACATACAGGGGGGGGGGGGAATTTGGAATACCGGAGGCAAGCACCTTACCAGGTGAGGTGCTATAATTGTGCTCGGATGGGTCACCGGGCATGGGAGTGTCGAGCTCCGCCCCGGGACGTTTCCCGCCAACCGATGCCCTCAACTCCGCCCCGTATAGATCGGCCTAGCCGACCTCAGACACCCCCCCGCCAGGGCCCGGGAAACTAGAACGTGCCGGGCATGCAGGGCGGTGTTCGGCAGTAGGGGATGGGGAGAAGCCCTCGTTGACGCGACAGGTCATTCATTGTGGCCGAATTGGGACGGGTAGTTTAACAATTCGGTGCAAAATTGCCGGCGTGGGGGTAGACGCCGTGGTGGACACGGGAGCCAGCGCCACGATCATCAGCCCCGTGGTCCTTAATTCGAGTGCAGACGGCTGGGGTAAAATCCAGCGTCTGGAAAATCATAGTTTGCAGTTGGCTACCGGGGCAACGGCTCCGATCATAGGGCGTGGTTTTGTGACCCTCAAGTTGGGATCGGTAAAGCAAGAGATAGAGGTTTGGGTGGCGGAGGTGTGCGACCCATGCTTAATAGGGTTGGATTTGTTGACTGCCAGCGGTTGTAAAATCGACTTGAGTCGGGGGATCCTGCGATGGGGAGTGGAAGAGCTACCATTGGAGGGGGTGAGCACGGCCGAGAGGGTGGAGCTGAAGGCTCCTGAGGCCGTGACCATCCCTCCGGGGGCCGAGGCCATAGTGCCTGCCCGATGGTCAGCTCGCCCGACATGGCAGGAATCCTGCGGCCTGGTCGAACCGGTGGCAGCGCTATCCATACCTGGTTTAATCGTGGGCCGTACCCTTATAAAAACGGACGGGCCGGTGGTGGCCGTCCGAGTAATTAATATTAGCACAGAACCATGCACTATAGTGAGGGGCACGAAGGTAGCTGGCTGCACCCCAGTTAGAGAAGTCGCGTCAGTGAGGGGCGAGAACGTCCAGCCGAGCCGGCCCCAGGGGGAGCCTTCAATAAGTTCTAGGAATTGACCCGATCCCATTTGCGAGATGGTAAATCGTAGTAGTGTAGAGTTGGGAGGTACCCAGAGGGAGGCCTTACACAAACTGGTTGGGTCCCATTTGGACCTCTTCTCCTTGTCCACCGAGGATATTGGACGTACGGGCCTGGTGAAACATCAGATCCACACCGGTGAGGCCCGGCCTATTCGTCAGGCCGCCCGACGGCTCCCTTGGAGCAAGAGGGCGGAAGCTGACGAGCAGGTTGAAAAAATGCTCGACGCAGGTGTGATCGAGCCCTCGGGAAGTCCTTGGATGTCACCTGTTGTGCTGGTCAAAAAGAAGGATGGGACCACGCGGTTCTGCGTGGACTATCGCCAGCTAAACAACGTGACACTCAAGGACTCATATCCCCTGCCAAGGATTGATGACACCCTCGATGCCGTTGCGGGCTCAAATTGGTTCTCAACTTTGGACCTCAAGAGTGGGTATTGGCAGGTGGAGATGGATAGGGCAGGGAAGGAGAAAACGGCATTTTCCACAGGTAAGGGGCTGTATCAGTTCACTGTGATGCCGTTTGGTTTGTGTAACGCCCCCGCCACCTTTGAGCGATTAATGGAACATGTACTAGGCGGCATGCCATGGCAATCATGCCTGGTATACCTGGATGACGTCCTAGTACATGCCAAGACCTTCCCCCAGGCGGTAGCTAATTTGGACCAGGTGTTCGGGTGCCTCAGACAGGCAGGGTTGAAGCTGAACCCGAGTAAGTGCACTTTGTTTGCAAGAGAGGTGGCCTATCTAGGTCACGTGATCGGCCGCGAGGGGGTAAAAACGGACCCAGACAAAATTAAAGCGGTAGAGGAGTGGCCCGCACCACGTACCATCAAGGAGGTGCGGGGATTTTTGGGACTCTGCTCCTACTACCGGCGCTTTGTGGCGAAATTTGCGGAGTTGGCCCGTCCCCTCCACCGGCTTACGGAGAAGGGGACGCGATTTAATTGGACACGGGAGTGCCACGAGGCCTTCCAAAAATTGAAGGGGTGTCTAACATCCGCACCCCTTCTAGCTTACCCCACTAGCAACGGGGCATTTACCCTGGACACGGATGCGAGCCAGGAAGGATTGGGCGCAGTTTTGTCTCAGACACAGGAGGGCGTGGAGAGAGTGATTGGTTACTATAGTCGGGCCTTAAGTAGGCCCGAGTGAAATTATTGTGTCACTCGCAAAGAGTTATTGGCTATGCTGGCTGCCATGAACCATTTCCACCCGTACCTGTACGGGCGGAAATTTTTGGTTAGAACTGACCATTCCTCCTTGCAATGGCTCCTTCGGTTCAAGGAACCGGAGGGCCAAATTGCAAGGTGGTTGGAAAAGTTGCAGCAGTACGATTTTGATGTGGCCCATAGGGCCGGGAAGGCCCATGGTAATGCGGACGCACTCTCTCGGCGTCCTTGTCTGGGGGGAAACTGTAAATTTTGTGCGAGACACGAGGAGAGGGAGCAATTGGGCGATTCCGCCCCGATTCTCGTCGTCCGGGCAACACGGGTGAGAGGGCCAATTTTGCCACTAACCGCGGACGAGGAATTTGGAGAGTTGGCTTGGAGCACGGCCCAGCAGGAGGATCCTGTTCTGGGGCCGGTGTTCCAATGGGTCAAATTGGGGCAAAGACCAAAGGGGGAAGAGGTCACCCCCCTCGGGGCGCAAACAAAGGCGTATTGGGCTCAGTGGCAGACCCTGGAATTGAAAGGCAACATCTTGTATCGCAAGTGGGTGGAGGTTCCCTCTGATAGAACTTCCTGGCTGGTGATAGTCCCTGACAAATTCAAGAACGTCATATTGCAACAGGTGCATGGTACCCGCTCCGGCGGCCATTTGGGCAGGACAAAGACAATATCTCGGGTCCGCCGGAGGTTCTATTGGGTGAATATGGGGCGCGACATACAGGACTGGTGTCGGAGATGCGACGCCTGTTCTGCCAAAAAGGGACCAGCACGGAGGATGAGGGCCCCCCTCCAATTATATCAGGTGGGGGCCCCCCTTGAGCGGGTGGCTATGGATATTCTAGGACCGCTGCCCCACACCCGCCAAGGTAATAAGTATATCCTCGTTGTAATGGACTATTTCACCAAGTGGCCGGAGGCCTATGCCCTCCCCAACCAAGAAGCAGGGGTGGTAGCACAGGCCTTCGTAGAAGGATTTGTATGTCGACACGGGATTCCACAGGAGCTGCACACCGATCAGGGTCGAAATTTTGAAAGTCAATTGCTAAAAGATGTGTGCAGACTCCTGTCAATTCGGAAAACCAGGACCACGCCCTTGCGGCCACAATCTGACGGGATGGTGGAAAGGTTCAATCGAACATTGATCCATCAACTGGCATTGTTCACCACCACCTGTCAGGATGACTGGGACGAACATCTCCCGTACCTGTTGATGGCCTACCGAACTAGCCAGCACGGGGCCACCGCATGCAGTCCAGCGTTGCTTATGTATGGGCGGGAGTTACGGGCTCCCGCCGACTTGCTATGCGGTCCCGTGCCAGACACCACGGATACACCGCCGAGGGAGGGTTACGCACGTCACCTGGAGGAAGGCATGGAGCGGGTCCATGCCTTCGCCCGCCGCCAGCTCCATCTGGCGGGGGCCAAGATGAAGCGTAGGTACGAAGACCGGAGCCAGGGGAGTCAATACGCTCCGGGGATGAAGATTTGGTTCTTTAATCCCCGGAGGCGGAAGGGCAGGTGCCCAAAACTCACCTCCTCCTGGCAAGGCCCGGGAGTCGTCCTGTCGCAAATCTGTGACGTGGTCATTAAAATCAAAATGGGGCCACGGGCCCCCCCTCGGATCGTCCATGCCGACCGGATAAGACCTTATGCCGGCGAGCAGGCGCCCTCATGGATCGCCTCGGCTCTAGATGCCGAGGCAGGACCCAGTACCTCTTGCGACGGGGGCTCGTAGCGTCAGAGGACTGGGGGGGATGATAGTGGGAACGCCCCCCATGTGGTGGGATGGCAACTCTGTCATCCCTCACAGGGGGGGGGCAAAGGAGCACTAGGTTTATGGGGTTTATGGCAGTGAAAACTAGCCCGGGTGGGTTAGGATATTGTGTGTAGGGCCCTAGAAGATGACATTAGGTAACGTTAAGATTAGTTAGTGACTGATACCTGTAGAGGGAACGCAGGTAGTTTAGTGTGGATGATAATGACGTGGGAGGGCAATAGTTTAAAGGGGCGACTGGGAAGCGCAAGTTTCAGAGGGGAGTAGTTAGATGAGATGATGCCGTGTGTTTGAGGATTGAACAGGTGTGATTGCACAGGTGTGCAACTGAACAGGTGGATGGAGCAGTGTATGAGTGAGTGATGGTGATGTGTATTGTGATGACCAAATGGTCCAGGAAGAAAGGAGGGTGCAGGTGGCACCAGGTGTGAGGGCACAGGTGTGCAACAACAGGTATGGAGAATGGTAGTGTGGAATAAATGGAGTATTGGAATGGATGGTCGTGGAGTGAGTATGGTGGAAATTGTGGAGTGGAGTGGATGGTGCGAAGGTGTGAATGGGGGAAGAGTGGACCCCCATCACGGATACCCGGGGCGGGTAGAGTAAGTGTTAGGTAGAGGGTACAGGTAAATTGTGGTTGGATATTGGCATCTGTGGTGCGGGTGAAAGAATGGTCTTTGGATGGGTGCATTAGTGTTGTGGAAATGGCTGGGCGTGTAGCCTGTTAGTGTGTGTAGTTGGTTGGGCACTCCACCACTGTGAGGATGTCGGCCAGGTGAGGCCGCAGGTGGGCTCTGGGAGCCGGTAGTTGTAGTGGATGGGGCCCGAGGATCCGGAGGACGGACCCGGGTAGCCCAGTGCCAGAGGGCACCAAGGGGTGACAGAGCCAGGAGGGGTCTTCCCCAGTTAGTTAGGTTAGGGTGAGGAGCTAGGTAAGCTCGGGTGGCAACTACAGTGGTGGAGGTGTGCAGGTGGGTAGACCTGCTGTGAGAGCTACACGTCACAGCCCAGAAATTGTGCAAGGGCACCGGGAGATGAATCGGGGGAGTGAGACCCCAAATTGAGAAGCACCACAGTTTGGTCAATGGGAATTGGTTTTTAGAACCCATAGTGTAAGTCGGCCAATGGATTGGCAGGGAGAGACCCCGGGTAGTGTAAAGTGTGTTAAAATCATTTAGAGGATAGTTAGGATTGAAGTCTCCTCGCACCATCTGCATCCACTCACCTGAGATGAGGTAACTCCACACCATGCCATGTTTTATTATTTTTCATTAATGCAAATGTTTTGGATTGTGAGACGCATCATGACGTGGGTGTGACATTGTGCGTAATTCCATCTCTCCCTCCTTATGAGGATTGATGATGAATTGGTGATGGCAAATTTTGAAGTAGAGGGATTGGAGACGAATTTGGTGTAGAAGGGAAAGATGAGGATGACAAGACGTAGTGACGAATTTGTAAAGGTGTAAATTCTTGTAAATATGGGGTAAGGGCAAGGGTAGTGTAGGTGACAGGGGGGGGGGGGGGGGTGACGTACGGTAGGGACGAGTTTTTCTCACTTCGCTCTCCGTACGCACTTCACCCTGCATTGCCTTTATTGACGTGTACCCTTGTGACCTTACCCCTCGCTCATTTGTCTTCCCCCCTTTTGTCTCCCACTTGAGGACCTGTGCGCCATTGGGTGCCGAGGGGAGCGTGCGCGAGATGGCCATTGTGCGCACGAGATTCTCAGAACCAGCATGCATTGCGTTGATGTACCACTTTATGGACCGCTGTTCTGCGGCCAAGTACCACTTGATGGACCCCAGGTTCTGGGGCAGGGCACCTCTGTTGGAGACCGGCCATAGTGGCCAGGGAATCTTGCTTGCGGACCTCGGTAAGGCGGCACCTATGCCAAACAGGTGGACCACCCTTAGTTGGCCCTGGAGGCCCTAAATAAAAATGAACACAAGTTGTGCTTTTTATTATTTCCAAGTAGGCCGCATGAAGCCAGAAGACGTCGGGAAGAACATCGGCCCAGCAGAGAAAGAGAAGACCACCACCAGTTGTTTTGTTGTGTTTATTATGAACCGTGGTGACTGTGCACCGAGTGGTGCTTTTGGTGCTTTTGGGTGCTTTGGTGGTATTGGTATTGGTACTGGTGCATCGATGCAATGCGTGCTGTCTCCTCCCTCCCAACAGGAATTTCTTTTTCTTGTTCCCTAAAAAGAAAAAGAAAAACACAGGTCCTGGGTTGCGTTGTAAATAAGAAATAACGTGACTGTAAATAATGCTCCCCACCGTAAATGTATAGTTTGAGAACAATTCCGTAATTCGGTTAGCTGTGGGCTTGAGTCTGTTAGACAGGGTGCAATGCAATAGGGGGACATACTTATTTGTGTTTTAAGATTGTCACACTCAGGGTCAGGTTAATTGTAGAGGGAATTACACCTACGTGTCACACTAAGTTAAAGTTTTGTAGGCCCGAGACGGGCCTGAAGAAAGGAGGGTGCAGTGTAACGAATTTGAGAAGTGTAATGGTTTTGAGAAGGGTAACGGTTTTGAGAAGTGTAACAATTTTGTAGAAAGTGTAACGAATGTGAAAAGTATGGTTTTGTTGTGTGTAACACCCTCGTAATGTAAATAATGGCCGCAGCCGTCCTCCTAGTTAATTCCATGAAACTTACACACAGGCCACGATATATCTTTTTAAATAGTTTATTTCCTTATTCTATGTAGGCTAAATATGTGTTTCCCACTAGATTGACTCTGCATTGCATCAAACGAAATAAAGCGTAGGCCCCTCCGATGATCCATGAAAGCTCAAGTGCCAGGGATTCCCCCACTTGAGCTTTCACAGCAAACGTTTATTGCAGTACTGAACTGATGAGCAAAGTGACGGCGCCTTACCTGCAGCTGCTGACCGGTTTTCGCCATTTGCGGCCATTAAGAACAAGGGGAGTGGCTAGAGAAGACGGGTCACCCCCCTCGTCATAGGGGGGAGGAGTAAGGCGGCCCCGCTCATCCAACCCAGAACAAGGGGTTTGGCTAAGAGAGGGCGGAGCGGGAACCCCCGAGAAAGTGCGCGAAGGTTCGGGGAGAAAACCAATATAAGTCGCCGCGGGACGCACTCCACTCTCTTGCCCTCCAGCTCTTGCTCCTCTTGCTCTTGCGTCCTCCAAGCTCTTGCTTTGACCCCGTCCTCTTGCTTGCTGTCCCTCGTTGTTGCTGGGGAGAAGGAAGACGCCTGAACGAGCAGGTGTGTGCGAGCCATCGTGCGACCAGCTGCGCTGCAGCTAAGGGGGCAGCTAAGGGGCCGCAGGCCACGAACAGGACGCGCCAGGCAGCAATCGACGCTGGACCCTCCATTGCCTCCCAAAAACAACCATCCATCCTCAAGCTATACCTGCCTGCAATATCCCCCGTGTAAGTGTGAACGTCGTCTGTCCTAATCGTTGTCCTGGGGTTAAGTAAATAGACTAGTATAAGCTAACGATGCACTGTGTGACTGCTTCTTCCAGTTCCATCCATTGCTTGTAAATAATTTTGATCGCTCCTTCCCTTCGCTGAATATAACCGATTGCTCTCGTTGCTCTGGCTTGTGAAAATACATAATAAATCCTGTTATTCCTCCGTACTCTGTCTTCTTCTCTCTTCCTTCTCTTTCGGTCGCTTTAGAGGTTTCCCGATTGAATATCTGTGGTGCGATCTGGTCAACGTTGGGGGAGTCGGGCCAATTGGGGATCCTGTAACGGTCGCGGCAATACCACCGCTCGGTAAATAACATCTAATCCGCGATCCGTAACAATATAATCAGTCGCAGCCCTTGGTGTCATTGGAAATCTGAAATCTGAAAAGTTATCGAATCCTTTCCATCAAATGTTGTTGTAGCTTTTCCTCCCATCTGGTGCGGAAGCTCTCACCTCTCTGGTTTACACGTTGGTCCCAATGTTGCCATCGCATTACTCTTTGTACAGTACGGTACTTCTATTTGTCCTTAAATGATTCTTTCTTTTTAAAGATTGTCGCGTTTCCCATTCCTCAGAAACAGGCCCAAGTGGTGACATGGTTCATCGCCATGATCTTCATGTTCCTGACGCTGCCAATATCTCTGTGGGACATCATCCATCACATTGTAAACTACACGCAGCCGCACCTGCAGAGACACATCATCCGGTGAGGATAACGGGATAAATCATACGATCCGACACAATGCTCATCCCATATTCGTGAACATTGCACTCTTCGACCCGATTGCAATATAACAACTGATGTTGATCAAGTTCAAATTTGGAAAATGATGTTTATTAATCTTTTGATGCTCGTCTCTCGATTGTTCTCCTTTGCGCTCTTATTCACTTTGACCGTGGTTTGTGCATTTTTTGCATGTTCAGGATCTTATGGATGGTTCCAATTTATAGCCTGGACAGTGTAAGTACCTGTGGAAAATCTTCCTCTTCTGCACCGATAGGGAGCAAATCTTTCTTGGTTTGATTTCGGATGATAAAGAAAATTCACTTTTGTATTTCTTTCAATTCCTCGTCTCCACAAGTCCTTCAACTTTTGTCACATTATGGATCCCACAGTGGCTCGCTCTGCGCTTCTCTTCGGTCTCCATCTACATCAACACCTGCCGGGAATGCTACGAGGCATTTGTCATTTACAGCTTCATGGCCTACCTGCTGAGTTATCTCGGAGAAAAGTTCCCCCACCTCGAAAGCACCCTTGAGAGTAGGCCTACGCCCCAACACTTGCCTCCTTTTTGCTGTTGTCCACCTTGGATGATGGGCAGGTGTGTTTGAACGCATTCTGTATAACTTGTAACCAGTTGTTTGCAACGGCCTTGTTAAGAGGAGTAGAGTCAGGATAAAAACACCTTTAGAGGCCATTTTTCCCCGCACAGCGGGGGTTGGCCTTTTTCGGGGACCGTGGTTGTTGTTGTTTTTCGGTCCCCTTTTTGAAGCAATGTTTTACGGCCGGATGCCCTTCCTGCCGCCAACCCTTTTTGTCGCCTTTTTACGACAAACAGGGAATTACCAGTGAACTGGTACTCAATTAGCCGACCTCGAAAGGATGACAGGCTGAGTCAACCCCCCTGGCGTTAATTCAGCGATCGACCGGGATTCGAACCCAGGATCCTAGGATCCTAAGCCGGCACCCTAGCCGCTAAGCCAACACCAGAGCTAGTAGAGTCAGGATATAGGATTTTATTGTTTGCCTAGGGCTGACCGGATGGCCTAGACCGGTGGTTCCCGAAGTTTTTTTTGTTTGTTTGTTTTTTTGCCCATGACCCAAAATTTGAAATTGCATTCGCCTCGTGACCCAAATTGTACCGGTATCTACGATAAAACAAATTGTTGGAGAAAATGATTTTGACGTGAAAAACCTTAGATTGGGTTCAAATCCCGACACGGCTACAAACTGTCATCCCGGTGCGTTTCACAGGCCGGATGGTTCATCAATGTGTGTGCCATCCCTCGGATGGACGTTAAACTTGGCATCGCGTCTGCCAACATTCGTCGATGGATGTTAAAGATCCCACGGTGTCCTTTGTGAAGAGTGGGTGAGCTATCGCCGGCACCATGAAAAAACTTCCTACCCTAACCTCATTTGAACGTCAGGCTTGGTCACCTGGTTCGTGAAGGACTTGAGTGAAGCTTCCCCCAGCCAACTCGGCAAGAACGCAGGAATAATTGTGGCCGTTAAAGAAGAAGATTTTCACTCGGGTTTCAATTTTGACAGTGTCCGGGGAGTAGAGCTACAGGTGTAGCAAAACCAATCTCTTGGGCAAAGTAGAATCTTTCAAAATGAAATCTTTTGGACAAATTTTGATTAAAAATACAAATTTTTTTTTTTATATAAATGGCAAATTACCCAAATATATCGAAAACAATGTATTTTAAGGAGAGTCTCAGTTTTTCATTTTTGCTCAAGAGTTGCAAGACAAAATGACAATGCATTGAACATTTAATGCAAAGAACTACAGATGGTGGTTTTATTTGTTTATTGTCACTCCTCAATCTCTTCCCACTCCCCCAACTCCACCCTCTACTCCCACATCCCACTCCCCCAACTCCACCCTCTACTCCCACATCCCACCCCCAACTCCACCCTCTACTCCCACATCCCACTCCCCCAACTCCACCCTCTACTCCCACATTCCACCCCCAACTCCACCCTCTACTCCCACATCCCACCCCCAACTCCACCCTCCACTCGCACATCCCACCCCCAACTCCACCCTCCACTCCCACATCCCACCCCCAACTCCACCCTCCACTCCCACATCCCACTCCCCCAACTCCACCCTCTACTCCCACATTCCACCCCCAACTCCACCCTCTACTCCCACATCCCACCCCCAACTCCACCCTCCACTCCCACATCCCACCCCCAACTCCACCCTCCACTCCCACATCCCACCCCCAACTCCACCCTCCACTCCCACATCCCACCCCCAACTCCACCCTCTACTCCCACATCCCACCCCCAACTCCACCCTCTACTCCCACATCCCACCCCAACTCCACCCTCTACTCCCACATCCCACCCCCAACTCCACTCCCACATCCCACCCCCAACTCCACCCTCCACTCCCACATCCCACCCCCAACTCCACCCTCCACTCCCACATCCCACTCCCCCAACTCCACCCTCTACTCCCACATTCCACCCCCAACTCCACCCTCTACTCCCACATCCCACCCCCAACTCCACCCTCCACTCCCACATCCCACCCCCAACTCCACCCTCCACTCCCACATCCCACCCCCAACTCCACCCTCCACTCCCACATCCCACCCCCAACTCCACCCTCTACTCCCACATCCCACCCCCAACTCCACCCTCTACTCCCACATCCCACCCCAACTCCACCCTCTACTCCCACATCCCACCCCCAACTCCACCCTCTACTCCCACATCCCACCCCCAACTCCACCCTCTACTCCCACATCCCACTCCCCCAACTCCACCCTCTACTCCCACATCCCACCCCCAACTCCACCCTCTACTCCCACATCCCACCCCCAACTCCACCCTCTACTCCCACATCCCACCCCCAACTCCACCCTCTACTCCCACATCCCACCCCCAACTCCACCCTCTACTCCCACATCCCACCCCCAACTCCACCCTCTACTCCCACATCCCACCCCCAACTCCACCCTCCACTCCCACATCCCACTCCCACAACTCCACCCCTCTACTCCCACATCCCACCCCCAACTCCACCCTCGACTCCCACATCCCACCCCCAACTCCACCCTCTACTCCCACATCCCACCCCCAACTCCACCCTCTACTCCCACATCCCACCCCCAACTCCACCCTCCACTCCCACATCCCACTCCCACAACTCCACCCTCTACTCCCACATCCCACCCCCAACTCTACCCTCGACTCCCACATCCCACCCCCAACTCCACCCTCGACTCCCACATCCCACCCCCAACTCCACCCTCTACTCCCACATCCCACCCCCAACTCCACCCTCTACTCCCACATCCCATCCCCAACTCCACCCTCTACTCCACCCTCTACTCCCACATCCCACCCCCAACTCCACCCTCCACTCCCACATCCCACCCCCAACTCCACCCTCCACTCCCACATCCCACCCCCAACTCCACCCTCTACTCCCACATCCCACCCTTCAGGGTGCTGTTATCGCGTTGTAAGCTCGGAGTTTTGCAATACACTTTGGTTCGACTTGTTACAACCGCCATCGCCTTGTAAGTCGAACATTCTTTCCATTCTGATATTTCATTCTTTGGTGGGGGAGAGAGTGGAGTGGGAGGGCAGGGGAGGGTATTCGTATGAGTTGTTGCAGTGGTGCGGTCACGTGATACATTTGCTCGGAGAATCCACAGCAATTTTGTCGCAATCCAAACATTGACGTTGTTTCACGGAAGTTAACCTCCCTATTAAAAATATCCAATAGAAATCTTTTGCGCATTTGTAGAATGCTGATTGGTTCAGCAAACTTTAACGCCCCCCCTTACTCCAATCCCAAAGCAAACCATCCGGAGTTCAAACATTGAAACAAAACCTTTGTTCAGTGCTTTGCGAGGGTTAAAGCCGACTCCTATGTTCGCGTGTGCATGCGCTGCTATCATTAGGGTGTGCGAGTTATACAACGTGTACGATGAAGGCAACTTCGCTTTCAACAATGCCTGGAGCTACATCGTCGTCATCAACAACGCTTCTCAAATTGTAAGTTTGCCTTTTTGCACAAACACGCTTTCTCACAAACAAGTATTTAAAGAAGAAATGCGTTTTCATCAGTTGTTTTCAACTGAAACTTCTGTGTCGGTCAGCTGTCTTTCATGATGTGGAGCAGTTTATAAAAGGAAAACTTGTTAAATAAATAATTGACATATTGTATATAAGTATGAGGTTTGTATTAAATGTAACACTCCCTTTTGTCTTGGCTTTGATGGACACAGAATTCTCATGAACCAGTCATTTCCTAGAGGTACTGAGTTTCAAGGTTAAAAACCTGAATTATGTCATCATACTCGGCTAATGAGCCGTTGCTTTATGTATGACTCACTGGTACAGGTGTCTGTTTAATCAGATAAATCAGAAATCGGTTTGTCTCTGTCTGTCTGCATCCCGAGATTGCCATGTACTGCCTCATCCTGTTTTACCGCACACTGCGTGAGGAACTCGCACCCCTCCATCCCATTGGCAAGTTCCTGTGCGTCAAGATGGTGGTATTTGTCTCATTTTGGTAAGCGGCTTGTGGTGAACATATGGAACCCATTGAGATTACATTGCTGGTGTATCAGATAGTAATTCCAAAGTTTCCTTTTTTCGGGTTGAAGCTTTTTAAAGGGGAACCCAAACACTCAGACCACCTCGACGTTAATCTATCCCTTCATACCCTACAAAATAGATATGACGTTTCCTTTTCCGATTCGCGATTTATAAAGTTGGTAATTTTGTGATTAAAAACACAGACCAACACAGAGAGACAGTGATGCTCTTGCAAACATTGGGACTACACTTCCAAAGTTCGCTTTCTGACGCACCTCACATAGACTGCAGCGGGGGAGGTGTACGGACTCTTGTACACAAACAAACTACAGTCGGAGGCCGTATGGCGTATGGGGCTCTTTGCTGATCCTGAAAAGAGCCTCTGAAACAAAACTCTGAGAACAACAAAAGTTGAACGGCTTGGTACATGACCTGTGATCCCTTAACGAAGCGGCGGTGGATACTTTGAATCCTGAGGACTCCGTCCACACAGACCAGACGACAACACAGGGACAAACAGCCCTGCATGAGCAGACATTAGTTGGCATTAGCAGACAAACAGCCGTTGGCCTTAGAGGGAGTAAGAAACCACGAGGTACCACTTTACTCTTCACAGTATTGGATTGTGGAGAAATCTCCACCTTCTGTTCCCCACCGCTCCCCCGTCCGAGTGATGCCAAACCGCGACGTGTATCCATTCTCTATCCTCCAAATGCTGAGCACCAATGAGGAAGTGGCACATACCATTTTTAGAGTCTTTTGTTTGACTCGACCAGGGTGGGAATCAAACTGTCCACCTCCCAGACTCAGAGTGGATACTCTAACCACATCAACACTGGATTCGTCTTGTATGCTTTGTGCCCCTTACACGTGGGCACGGCCCCAGACAACCGAACAGTGATTGGCCGAATTTGAAACTGCACGTGAGAAATAGAATCCCACAATTTTTAACGATTACCTAACGTTCTGACAGCGTGATGGCGGGAAGAGACGCCTCGACGCCTCCACCTGGTTATTTAATAAAGAGTTCAACAAAAAAAGAAACTGGTGACGATGAAACAAAGCATGTCACAGCAATGAATCGGTAACTTGGTACACAAAATGGATGTTTCACCACCCAATGGCACAAATTATATATAGATGGAGTCCTTTCAAGACAAACACGTATGACATATCTTAACTTTAGATATTGCCACAAGCGTAGTGGCAACAAGGAATGGGTTAAGGGTTCAAAATAATTCTCAAGTCGGGGCAGAAGAGAATAACAGGGGATAATGGAGATGGAGCCCTTTAGGGGATGAAGTCTCGGCCTGTGCGGGGACACAGGCTTATGGGACGTCTGTGGCTCTAAGTGATTAGTAAATGGTCTCATGCACATGGCTACACGGCCCAGCCATGACGTTGTTCGGGAATAGTTATATGACTCAGGAGGATACAAAATAACTAAACAGGGCTTTTACAAAGCAACGCTTTATTAGCTAATAATTTACTTGTTTCAATGCAATAAAGAACTACAATACTATAACGAATTTAGTAATTCAAGTCGTTGGTTCTTCTTCGTTCACCGGTGCTCTCCTGTTTTCTGTTTCCCGTTGCGTGCTCGTTCGTTCCGTCGGGCAGGGGTTATCGTGGCAAGTGCTCATGAGTCAAGGAGATGTTCACTCTTTTATGGGCACCGCAGTATTAATCCTTCCTCCGCTAATCCTAATCCGTTCTCCGCAAACGTTACTCGGTCGCCTCACTGGCACCAGCTCGCTCCCCTCCTGCTGCGAGTTCCATTTACCAAACAATAGGGGGGTGCTCCAGCCTGGGGCTGTGACCAGGTGGACAAGAGATTACCATGTTCGTGCACATTCCTGACATTCATTTACGAAATCGTCTATCTGCTTCGTTACCAGTCCCAATCAATGAGTTACCAGTCCCAATCAATGAGTTACATTTCCACAACGTCACAAGACAGAGCAGACGCCACAAAAACTCACGGTGAAGATTTATCTTCCACTTTTACACCACCAGAGGCCTCCTTTTCCCATGCACATAGCATTGGTGTTGCATTACGTTGCAATCGATTTCATACATAGTGTTGCATTTCTAGGTTGGTGAAAGTGTAAAGTTATTGTATGGCGGAGTGTACACGTGTCTGTATGTGGTGGAGCAATGATAATGTGCATGTCGTGATCAGCAGTTGCGTGGGAATGTGCCGTTGATACAGGCAGGCAGCTTTCATTGCCATGCTCGTGAAGTTACATGTGATCTCGGACAAGAACACATGGGGTTGGAGCAGTGTTGGTGCTGTCGCCAAGGGCCTGCAGGTACATGGTTGATGGGACGTAACAGCTGTAAGTCCCAAGTTATTACCTCCGCCACCAAAGGTGGATGAAGGTTATGTTTTCACCCCTGTCTGTCTGTTACTTAGTAAAAAAAAAATATGTATATTTGACAAGTATGTTGATCACTCCGGTTTAAGTGTTTGTGTGTGTGTTTGTCTGTCCACTCACTTATACTTGCCTACAGGTCACAATTTTAAACCGATCTTCACGAAACTTCACCAAATGGTAGAATTCGTGGTCCGACAAAATCCTATATATTTGTGAGGTCAAAAGGTCAACATAGGCCAAAGGTCAACCACTTTTTTTTCAAATTTCTAAAATCCTCAATTTTCATCCGATTGACTTGAATTGACTGAATAGGATTTACATATCAGCTTACTGAATTCAACCACCAACTATTGTTGAGGTCAACATAGGCCAAACTTCTAAAATTGTCAATTTTGATCTGATTAACTTAAAATTTGAAGGCAATTTGCATACCAGGTCACTGAATTCAACCACTAATTATTTGTGAGGTCAAAAGGATGCTCTACTGAGTGCCATTCTACTTTGTTCTCTTTTGCCAAGTGTCGCTCTATGAGTGATTTTTCTTTTGTTTGTCTGTGAAAAATTTGGCCGAGAGGTAGTGTATGTGACACGGACGAAATGATTAGATTTTGGTGAAGATCCAGATTCATAGCCAGTATAATTGTTTAAGTGATTCTTCACCATTGGGAGATGGGGCCAAAAAACGATACAATGCAGGATATCTCAAAAAGTTGTGGACGGATGATTTTTATTCAATGTGATTCTGAATTGAGATTTTCTGGTCGACTCTGGGATACAAAACGTAAACTGTTCACCTGGCTATCAACTGAGTGCCGTTCTAGTTGGTCATGTATTATCTTTGAGTTAAAAATGGAAGTGCAATCTTCTTCATTGATTCAGCTTTGTTGCCAGTGCACCAATCATGATGAAAGTGGTTGCATAATCAGGTAAAAGTATAAGCGTGAATATTTGGAAAACACAAACAAGAGAAGAAGTGAAAATGTAACTTGGATGAAAAATAATCTCAAACAAGCGTTCTGAGTATTGCGCTGCAATACACGTCCCCTAGCAAAGTTCAAAGTGCCATAACTTTGTCAAAAATGATCGAATATGCAAATTTATGCACGGTTGATGCTGGTTTTCAAACTTGATCTAAGGTATGCTGAGACACATGTGTGTCACGCCTCGCCTCGTTGATAAGCCCGCAAGGTCGCTCCATGGAGCGGCCGGCACGTATTGCACTGTGTGAATTATATAATTACCAACTCACGGTCTGAGGTACTGGCGATTCAACAGATATCCATTTTTTAAATATTTTCGTTTACTTAACGATATCTGCCAAACCACGTGCCCTATCGCAAATTCCAAAAGGACATTTTAGTAGACTGACATGCTGAACAGATTTGTGAAGTTTCCCCTCGATTGGATCAAAAATGAGGGAGCTTGGTTTTAAAGGTTCATGCTTAAAAACGTCATAACTCTGAAACCATGTGATGCATGATGTCATGCTCGCTGACTTTTTTGTTCGACATGGGTATGCGATTCAGCCTGCAAAGTTTGGCCTCGATCTGGTCAGCCGTTGCAGAGAAAAAGGTGTTTTCGTGTTTTCATGAAAAACAATATGGCGGCCGAACCACGTGACCTGTGACGTCATAATTACCATTAAAATATTCTGCAGACCGAGTCCCCCCTACAGTGTAAAATTTGATCTCAATCGGCCCTATTATTGCAGAGAAAATCTTTTTTAAAGGAAATTAAAACTTAAAATGGCTCTGAGTTAAGGATCATCAGAATTATCAGAATTCCCAAAGTGGCAAAGAGAGCGGATAGGTTGAGGGAACAAGGTGGGAGGAAAAGAGGTAGATCGTGGTTGAGATTGGAAGATTGTGCAAGCAGGTATATCAATAAGGTGAGGGTGGTTGGAGAGTGGAGAGAGAGTTGGATGAGAACGGGGGGGGGGGGGGGGGGGGGGAGGGGTGAAGGAGTATCGTAGTCAATCAAGGTAGGGCAGTATATTGGTGTAATTGGACCTCACCTCTTATAAAGGGAGGAGGAGAAGGGGGAGGGGAGGAGGGGGAGATAGATTTTGTGGGTATGACAAGGAAAACCTGGACAAATGCACACCATCTTCGACATAAACATAATCGTGTTATAAGCAGTTTTTTCCAACAAAAAATGATAAGAAAGCTGTTTTTGTCTTTTTTGTGCTCTACCCTTTGGCAGGATTTCATCATTTGTGGGGAGATGGCCATAGCTGCTGTGGCACATCACCTGAGCTTTCCGTATGGTCCCTTTCTGCGCCAACCTGGGGAGGTTACAGAAGGCTGTCCTGATGAGCATGCCACCCAGAATGAACAATCTTACCTGTTCTCTTTCCTGGCCATGTTTGATGTGCGAGACGTCCGGGTGGACATGATGGAGCAAGCACGTTCATTAAGTATGTATTAGATGGGGATGACGTGCAAAATGTCCTTCTCCAAATGCTGCATACTGCCCCTCCTTCCCTCATCTCCCACTCCCGATGCTTCCCCATATCAATGTTCATAGGAATATTTGTTTTATGCAACAACCTGGAATCGTATGCCGATCTAAGAATGGAACATGTCTTTCAATCCTAGCAAATCTCAGTTCTCACCTAGTCATAGACTAGACGTCTATGACGTCATAGACTAAATCTCTAGTCATAGACTAGACGGATTTATGGAAAAAGGCCATGTATAAGCTTCTAGGTGCATTTTGGGGTAAAAGTTGCAAAGTTAAAGTAAAAGAGCTGCATGTATATACATGATATATAAATGCTTGTTCAAACAAATTGTCCAAAAATGGCAATTTGGTGGCCATTTTGTTTATGCTAATTAAAAGGTCAAAAACTCAAAATTCGGCTTGGGAACCGGGTTAATCGAATTCAGCATACCCTAATTATGTTAAAAAGTGAGGTTCCCAACTTTTACCCGAAAATGCACCTAACATTCACATTTCTCAGAAATCCATCTAGTCTATCACCTCAAAATCAACATCAAACCCACCGATCCACGTCGATGATCGGTCACTGAAGGAGGTTTACTTGAACTTCTCGGCCTTTTTTATCCACCTCTCCTTGGCTGACCATATAGCAAAGCTGGCCTCCAAAGCCTTCTGCAGACTGGTCATCCTCCATCGCTCCAAATCATTTGTTGTAAAATCAGAACTACTTGCAGCCTACAAGGCCTTTAGCTTTTGCTCAATGTAGTACTGCTCTCCCTGATGAGCTGCCACCCAATCACCACATCTGTCTCCTGGAATCTGGAGTTCTCAACATAATTGACATCTCCTGCAATGAGGTCGAAGCACAAAACCTTTTGCTTTCTCATCAGAGGTTGCTGTTTTTTTAGCACCTCTCCTTTAGTCTCGCTTCTTATGCTCTGCTCTCCAACTCTTCCCAGAAATTCCAGGATGCACTTGCTTTTAACCAGCTCGGGGTACTGGAAGCTCCCAAAATCCAAGCTTACTGCATTTAACTATTTTGTTCTTCTTTTCCCCGTTTGTGGATCCACCTTTATGCGGCTGTCCAATCCACCTCTCTCCTCCGAGGTTTCAAGCAGACGGTGCACCACCATCTCATGTCATCCATCCCCTACTCACAATATTTTCTGCCCCAATTGACCCTTCCTGACCCACATGTTACTTGGACGTTAGTTTCCTTTCCTGTTCATTCATTCCCTCAATATCAAACTGTTGCCCCACTCTCAGTTTTTTGTCCTTTTACCTTCTATCACCTCAGTCTTCCATGAGCCTCAAAAAATGTTTTTTTTTAAGATTGCTCCCTTGGATAGCGTATTGTGCCACATTTACACAGATTTGGCTCATTATACTAATCCATGGACCTGTAGCGAGAAACTTTTCTGAAGTTTTGATTTTGCGAAAAACCCAATCAGGTTCAGCAGGAAAAATGGAACCGTAAATAGGTCGAAACAAAACCGAATGAATCAGTTTTTATGGCAAGGATGCTCATCACAGTGAAAAATGGCAAGTTTCAGGGGCATTTGGTGCACAAATGAAGCCACAAAATGGGTTTTTACAATTTTTAGATTGACAAAGCCAAAATAGCAACAAAACCATCCTTTCTGAGAACTATTGTTTTACCTCTGCCACCGAAGGTGTTTTCACGTCTGTCTATTTGTCTCTGTGATCAGGATATCTCAAAAGGTTATGGATGGATTTGGACGAAACTGGTTGGACATGTTGGGAGTGTGACGAGGACAAATTGATTCAATTTTGGTTCAGGTCCGGATATAGACCCGGCCTATCGGTGGGATATAAAATGTAAACTATTCAGTCAGTCGGAGGTATGCGCTCTATGATGGCTGTTCTAGTTACTTGTAGTTCTTCCAAATGTTTTGAGTTGCGTTTCTGTTCACAAATTCTACCCTCTTCCCCCCTTTCCCCTCTCCCCTTCTCTCCAGGGCAAACCATTTTCAACAGAAGGCCAAATAACTTGGTTCCAGCACCTTCCCCAGAAGAAGTGGAGAAAGCAGCACTGCTGGGGGGCAACAGAATAGGAAGTGAACCCTCTAGCCCCACAGCAAGTGAAGGTGGTCATTACCATAGCCTCTGTCAGACCCCCACAACACCGGAACCCAATGATCAAGTTCCTGGAATGTTGGACCAGTGCCTCCCGGACTATCCTTCCTAAAAAGGGAATAGAGAGGTTTGCCACGTTTTGACGATATTCTGTAAATATTACCGAGATTGAAATTGTACCCTTTCTTATGCAATGGCAACAACAGTCCGAATATTTTTGCTTCCCATCAGGAATCATATACTGTATCGATCACATGTTACATGCACAGTCAGATACAATACGTGACTTTCGAAGCGATGTATGAATGCTAAACGAGGCCTTTTGCGCATGTCCTGTGTGTGTGTTTACTGTGACTCGGTTCTGCTCGCTGGGGCTCTTGTAACCTGCTGTTACGAGCACAAAATCGACTCAAATGGTCTTTTAAACGGAAGAGTGGCAATTTCAAGATGGTAAACACAATTGTTCTGTTAGTGAATGCAAATTGGACTCACGAGAATATGAGAAATATCCACGGACGAGAGATGTCAAGTTCGTACCATTTCCTGTTAGTACGTACGTTCTAGTGTCGGCCGTGGAACGCACACGCACATGCACACGCACACATACGTCTCTTGTGGCCGTGGAACCAATTTCAATGTTCATAGGAATACAGTATTTATATAGACTTGGCATTTAATATGGAATTTTTTTTTTTCTTGACTTGGGTTTACTTTCTTAACTCAGTATATCAATCTGGTGAGTTTCTTTTACACTTTGGTGATTTCTTTGTTAAAAGAACCATGTCACTGATTGTCTTTCGCAGCAAGAAGTCAACAACAGGATTATATCACAGGTGGCGTGGCAAAATGTACGGACAGGTGCATTTGATGATTGGCTTCACTGTCGGGTATACAAGGGTTGTTGCGTTCTGTATTAGTGGAAAACAACTGCTGCACATCTCCAAAAGTTATTGCCGCTTCCTCTGGAGATGGTCCGTCAACTCGACAATGCTGTTTGTCATGGAGTGGTGGCTTTACGAAATTACGGCATGAAACAGCGTGCTATTGCTCGGCAGTATGGCATCACTCAAGGTCAGGTGTCAAAGATCCTGAAACGAAATGCTCAGAGGGGTGTCCCTACTCCAATACCGAGGCCAGGGCGTCCCCGCAGAACCACAAGGAGGGATGATCGCCAGCTGCACCGGTTAGTCCGCAATGGCCGTACCAAGTCAGCTAATCGGCTTAGGGCTGAGTGGCAGCAACTGACAAATGTGCCTGTATCCAGAAGGCTAGTCAACCAACGACTGGTTCAAGCAGGCTATCGTGCCAGGCATCCCCTGAGAAAGCCACGCCTGACCAGACAACACAGCCAGCGCCGATTGCAGTGGGCCAGAGAGCACCGTCAATGGCAGCCAGGACACTGGAATCACGTGATCTTCAGTGACGAATCTAGATTTCTGGTCTATCGTCAAGATGGCCGCGTCCGAGTGCGCAGACAAGTGCATGAAGCCTACAACCAAGATTGTATAGTGCCAAGAGTCCAAGCTGGAGGTGGTGGGGTGACCGTTTGGGCTGCTTTTCATGCAGGGGGCAAAACTGACCTGGTTGTTCTGAATGGAAACCTGAACCAGTTCAAGCACAGGGCCATTCTGGAAGAAACATTGCTTCCATTTGCTCGTGCAGCCTTTCGAGGAAACTTTGTCTTCCAAGATGACAAGGCACGGCCTCATCATGCTCGCATGGTCCAACACTTTCTTGCTGACCGTGGTGTAGAGGCAAGCGATTCCTGTCCAAACCTTGGCAAATCTCGTGAACAGCATGCCTCGACGTGTACGTGCTCTCCTGAATGCTCCTGGGGGTTACACGAAGTACTGAACTGTAATTTTACTGTCTGTAATCCCAGTCATAATTTAGCTTTTGTTTTTGTTGAAAAAAATTTTTGGCTAATGTGCAAAATAGAGATACTTCTGGAAAACGTACGGAAGTTAAACACAGTACTGTCCATGAATTGAGTTCGATATCAGTTTACATCACTTTCAAGGATTAATTTATTTGTTTCGAAATGTCAAATGTGGTTTTTGTTTCTTTTCAAGGTCACATTAACAAAATCTAGAATAATTTCAACATAATTCCAATGAACTCTTGGTTCTAAGACATCTTGAAAAGTAAGTTCACCCCCACAAAAAAAATATTCCATATTAAATGCCAAGTCTGTATATATACTGGAAGGACCCGCTCCCTATGGGAGTGTCCAGGGAGGGTTATGTTATTATCCTTATTCAAACTTGTAATTCAAAATAACTCTCCAAATAACTCTTGCTGTGTAATAAACACCTCACTGCACTGGAAGACATGCAGACAGGAATACGGTACTGTAAAGGGTGGGGACTTATAATGCCTTCTCCCACCTGGAGGCAGCGCAACACGATACACATTTACGTAGAAAATATGTCACCCCTTCCCCCCACCCGTCCTGACATCCCCCTAAGACCACCAGAAAAGATAAAAACACCCCCATACACTAACTCGGGTCATGCTGATCCGATGTAGACAATCTGAATGTTATCTGGCCAGAACTGTAGTTGGAGTAGTAATGGCCCGCACAACTTGTGTAACTCCCCACTCCCTCTCCTCCCCAACATGATTAATAGCCGTCGAAGCCGGTGTTGTGAATGAACGCGTATTATGTTGAAAAGCCAGATTTTGCTGGATCCTTTGAGAATTTTGAAGCTTTGATGCACCAAATCGCTCCAAGGAGGCTGCCATCTTGCGGATGTGGAAGTATGCATAAACAATTGCGAAAAAGTTCAATAGAGGCTTTGGTTTCGCCGGCTCATTGCGGCTTTGCAGTAGGGCCATATTAGTAAATATCATCATTTTAAACTTACCCTGTAAATGCACAAGCCCCAGATACGTCCTTCCCATTGGTGTTCAGAAGCATCCAATCCAGATGCATTCACTCCAGAATCCAGTGAATCCATTCACTGGACTGGTAGTGATCCGCCATGGGGGTTGTGTAGCACATGTACATCCACTCGGGTCTTGCACCGACCCACGTGGTCAGGAGCCAGTGCTACGACCAGCTGCACGTTCGGCGAACTGAGAAGGTTATCTGAGTCTTTCGTTGTGCAGAGGCATAACCCTTTCTCTGAGGTACTTTTCTAAGTATTTTTGGCTTCTTTCATAAGCTTGGTGAGCCATTCCAAGTAACAATCCTTATTCCAGACACAATATATTTTATTCCACCCCAAACACGCCAGTTTCCTGGGGTTTTTGCGCATGTGCACTGAGCATTCTGGGTGGATTGTGCCATTTTGAAAGTGCCATATTGTGTAGATGTTTGCTATTAATAATTGGTAAGTCTTTATTGAAGGTCAATTACTTACCTCTTTGCCATAACTTGTACCGGTACTTCTAATGGTGTTAAGTTGGAAAGCTACTCTTGTTTATACAAAGGTTAGGCTCATGGAAGAGCAGGAAGGGAATAAAGGCAACATAGTCGTGGCCAAAAATATTGGCACCCTTGCACTTTTTTCAAATAACTCACAATTTCCTCTAAAAATAAGTTGAAATTGTTTGGTCTCTTTGTGGTTGAACAATTCTTTATTTCACTGTTAATATTATAGAACCTTTGTTTTTGATTCAGAACTTAATATATCCCTTTAAATCAGAAAATAAATAGAAATGGCATTGACAAAATTATTGACACCTTAAGACTTGATATTTAGTAGCACGGCCTTTGGACAAAATAACTGCAGTCAAGCACTTCCTATAGCTATGAATGAGTTTCCTACATCTCTCTCTACTGGCAGTTTGGCCCACTCTTCCTGTGCAAACTGCTCCAGTTCTCCCAGATTTGAAGGGTACCTTCTCCCAACTGCTGTTTTCAGATCTCCCCACAGGTGTTCAATGGGATTTAGATCTGAACTCAGTGCTGGCCACTTCAGAACAGTCCAGCGTTTTGTCTTGAACCACTCCTGGGTGCTTTTTGAAGTGTGTTTGGGGTCATTCTCCTGCCGCAAGACCCATGACCTTTGACGGAGACCCAGCTTTCTGACACTGGGTTGAACATTACGCTCCAAAATTCCTTGGTAATCTCCTGATTTCATGATGCCATGCACTCATTCAAGGTACTCAGTGCCAGAGGCAGCACAGCAACCCCAAAACATCACTGAACCTCCTCCATGTTTGACTGTAGGGAAGGTTTTCTTTTCTTTGAAGGCTTCATTTTGTTTTCTGTAAACATAGAGATGATGTGCTTTACAAAAAAAGCTCGAATTTGGTCTCATCTATCCACAGGACGTTCTCCCAGAAGGAGTTTGGTTTGTTCAGGTGTGTTTTGGCAAAGTCTAGTCGGGCTTTCTTACATGTCTGTCTCTGTCTGTCTGTCTCTCTCTCTCTCTCTCTCTGTAATGGGGTCTTCCTGGGTCTCCTACCACAGAACCCCCTTTAATTGAATTGGTGACGGATGGTGCGAGTTGAAACTGCCGTACCTTGTGTGAAAGTCAGCTTTAATCTGTTTGGCAGTTGATCGAGGTGCTTTCTCCACCATTCGAACAATCCTAAGCTGCAATCTTCGATCAAGTTTTCTCTTGCATGAATAACAAAGAAGTGGAGGTGAGCAGTAAGTCTGGATTTTGGAAATTAAACAAAGAGGGGGTTGTTTTAAATACACCTTCATCCTCTAAATTGGGAGGATCAGTGGGTTGAAAACAGAGGGAGTAATAGAGGTGGTAGAAAACGCATCAGCAACCTGTCTGTGAGGGGAGAGTAGCAGGCCTTATGCTTCAGCTTCTTTGTGAGAGAGGTGAAGAGTGGGAGATCCAGATCAGCTCCGTAGGAGAGCAGTATTACAATGAGCTCCAGACGAAGCTCTCGTCAACCACGAGAAATACAGATTCGCCAAAGAGGAAATTGGCGCGATGGAGCACAGTTTGCGATTGACGTTTGAAGCATTACATACACTAGAAGTACCCACTCCCGATGGGAGCGGTGAGCGGGGTTATGTTATATTTATTGAAATGTGCAATTTAAAAAAAAAAGAATATAATGGAAAATGTGGGTGCTGTACCTTAAAGGGTAGGGACTTGTAATACCCTCTCCCACCTGGAGGTGGTGCTACACAATACACATTTACATAGAGAATTTTCATCCTCCCTCTCTCCCCCCACCCCTCAAGGCCATTGGCAAAGATACAAACACCTCTATGCACCAATTGGGGTCATGCTGATCCTATGTTGCAAGTCTGGATGGAATCAGCCAAGAACTGTAGGAGGAGTAGCGCGACAAACAAATACACATCGGTCCATGAAATATGGTAGGGATACATTACCCAGAAGAGGGTGACAGATGGTGAGGCCCAGAAGCTCAATAGTCAACTTATTTCCAGTGGTTGATTATGTAAATATATTGGTGGGTTTTTGATGATCCTTCCAGACACGGTAAGAGTATGAGATTTGCCTCGATTGATTGATATTCCACTTGTCAGACCATCATGTGATCCTTTCTAGATTAGTGGAGACGGGAGCAGCTGCTGCTGTCCTGTTGTTGGGATAGTGTACAGTGAGGAAGCCCCAGGGTTACTCAGAACATCAGAGGACACTTAAGTAAATGAGGAGCAAAAGCGGGCCCAGGACGCTGCTTTGGGGAATATCAGCTTTTACTGGGAGAGGAGATTGTGCAATTCCATTGAGGGCTGCACACTTACTGTACGAGTAGAGGACATGGGTACGCAAGAACAAAGGTGGCCTCCAATCCCTAGGAACAGCATGACCCCAATTTGTGTATCGGGGTGTTTTCTCTTTGCTGGTGATGTCGGTCGTGCGGTGGGGCAGGGGGAGAGGTGATTGATGCAGCTTCGGGAAAGATTGATGCAGCTGTCAGTTGTCTATACACCACCCAAATAAAGGTACTTGCAATAACAACATGTTGCATGCTTGGAGCAATATCGTGGGGGGGACTCTGTTAGTAAAATGATAGCAGCAGGGGGTAAATGTTTGAAACAATTCAAATTTATTTGCCTTTTGCAGAATATTCCAAAGCACTTCCAAATCTGATTGATCAAACCATGTCCAGATGATTGTGAAATCAACAGAATATCGACCCAGGTAGGCTAACCGCCGTGGGAAGCAGAAAGAAGGGGACATTGACGTTTCGGGCGTTAACCCTCCACTCTCTTTTACTCCGACCAAGGGTTATCGCCCAAAACGTCACCTTTTCCCAGCTTCCCACACTAGATAGCATTCCTCGATCAATGCCATGTCGATTCCATCCATCGCTCTGTCTGCTGAAGATCAACACCAACCTTCATCGGCAAGACGAGGTCTTCATTCTACATGTCCAGATTAGTTCATAATAGCAATTATTATATTAAGCTTTGCTTTCAGGAAGTGTCAAGTGTTGCTGCGTTGACAGTATCATTGTGAGATTAATGAAATGGAGATAAGGCTTCTGTACATGTCAAACAATAAAATAATTTGAAGCATAACCTGGATAAAATGGATAATAAGCCATAAGATTGTACAACTTATTCAGTTGAATTTTTTGAAAACAAGGGAAACATATAAAGTCAGGAAGTGGTTAATTCCAAGTGGCTTGTGTGTTTCGATCATATTGGTTAAAAACCATTGGTTCTCACGAATCGAGGTCGATGATGTGCTAGACTAGATGGTGTCCAGCTGTACATCCAAGCAGCCATCGCGGCACGTCGTCCGCACATGGATGGACTGGCCGGGTGAAACCACCCACTCTGGTTGGACAAGAGTAGCGGTCTGAAGAATGTGAGAACTCGGTCGCGAAGCTGAGATCCGGGGGGCGTTGGAGCTAAGACCGAGGTCCAACCAGAGGGCAATGGCTGAAGCTTTCCCAGCTGCAGTGATGCACACCTGACAGGCAAACACAAAAGGTGTCACAGACTTCATAAGAGAAAATAAAGAAAACGAAACCACCTTGCTTCATTGTCAACTATCTTTTATAACGAGGACCTTTTGGGTGTTTCCAATGCGGAGTGACAAAACCTCTACCCTCTAACGGTGCTCGTCCGTGTGCCACAAGTGGTGCGCAGCAATGACACACTTCCACCAGTTAGTTCATTCCGCTTTTTAAAACTCGAAGTTAGATCACTAGTGTTGAATGCATCTGCCTTGCAGTTTGTGTTGCATTTCTCAAAAATAATGCAAAAAAAACTCATTTACGGTTTTCTCCTGTTATGGAAGAGAAATTTCTCAAATACATCACATCTTAATGGAACGAGTGCAGCCACATGAGAGGAGAGCGCGAGGTGGCCGTTACAGGTGCATTATATTTACTAGCAACGGTACCGGCCCTATGGGCGGGGCTTCAATTGTGAGGCCCAAATGAAAAGGAAAAATATCAGAAATTGAAGGCTTTTTTTATTTTAAACGATTCATATAAACATCCGTTGAATCATATCACACGCAAATCATTAAAATCTAAACAGTACATGGTGCCCATTTTGAAAAAAGATTGAATTCTGCAAAACGGAAGCGGCCTCTACACGTCTTTCTCAGTCGCACGTTTGTGTGTGAAGAGTGCGTGCGGAATCTGCAAAACGGAGGCGGCCGCTACACGTCTTTCTCAGTCGCACGTTTATGTGTGAAGAGTGCGCGCCGAATCTGCAAAACGGAAGCGGCCTCTACACGTCTTTCTCAGTCGCACGTTTATGTGTGAAGAGTGCGCGCCAAATCTAACACGAAAGCGGCCGCTACACATGTTTCTTAGTCGCTTTGCACACGCTTCCGTGTTACTTCGGAGCCGCACGTTTATATCGGAAGAGTTCGTCAGGAGTCGATCTACTCTCTCCTGGTACGTAGAATTTCAACAAAAGCCACATCACTGTTCATATCGGTAAATATTATTCCATAGTGTTTGGAAAAATTGGGAAAAAAAATTGGAAAAACAATATAGCCTATTTTACTCCAAGGGGTCTGAGGATTACCCACCCAAAATATCGTTGCGATCGGTTCAGCCGTTTTTGCGGTACCTGGGAACGGACGGACGGACATTTGGTGAATTATAGTGAGATACTTCCCAACAGTTCAAACAAAATGTTTCCCCAAAAGGTTGGGGGATGCACAAATTTCACAGCCAGTCCAATGCACCACAGGTAAGTGCGGCTTCCAACTCAAAGGTGATAGCAACAGGATGGCCGACTGGCCTAGAGTAGTGGTTCTTAACCTGGGGTGCACACACCCTCTGGGAGTGTGAAACGTCATTTCTGGGGGTGTGAAACAAGCTGTATGTATCGTTTTGCTGCAAAAATAAAGAAGTGCTAAGAATCGAATTCTGAAACCTGTCCTTAGTCATCAATTTTTGACAAGGTGCAAGAAAATATTCTGAGAACCAAAGGGGTGCGGGCACCAAAAAAAGGCTACAATCATGGCCAAAAATATTGGCACCCTTGCACTTTTTCCAGAAAATTTTTGAAATTAAAAAATCTTTTGGTATCCACATTTGTATTTCTTTGGTTTGCAGTGGAACAAAACAAAAAAGGTGAAAAAATACTAAAACTTTATTCACACAGAAATCATAAATTATTCCACACAGAAATCATAAAATGGCCTGGACAATATTATTGGCATCTTTTTGAAGTTGTTAGAAATAATTAGATTTCAAGCAGGTGATTCTCCTTCACTTTGGAATTGAACTCACCTGTGGTGAAGTTGCAGGTGCCTGCAATATAAAAATCACTCATTCAACCAGTTTGAATGAGAAAATGAGGCATTCTGATGTTTTGTGTCACTGCGTCACCGCAATAAGCATGGAGAAAAGAAAGAAAACCAGAGAATTGCCTGAGGAGGTCAGACACAAGATTGTATCCAAGCATGGACAATCTCAAGGCTACAAGTCCATCTCCAGAGACCTTGATGTTCCTGTGTCAAGCGTACGCAATATTATCAGGAAGTTTAAGGCCCATGGCACTGTAGCCAACCTCCCTGGACGTGGCCGCAAGAGAAAACTTGATCGAATATTGCAGTGAAGGATTGTTCGAATGGTGGAGAAAGGACAACGTACAACAAGGTTCCTGGTCTTCTATCTTACACACGGATGCCATGATAATGCACAACAAGGTTCCTGGTCCTCTATCTTACACACGGATGCCATGATAATGCACAACGAGGTTCCTGGTCCTCTATCTTACACACGGATGCCATGATAATGCACAACGAGGTTCCTGGTCCTCTATCTTACACACGGATGCCATGATAATGCACAACGAGGTCCCTGGTCCTCTATCTTACACACGGATGCCATGATAATGCACAACGAGGTTCCTGGTCCTCTATCTTACACGCGGATGCCATGATAATGCACAACAAGGTTCCTGGTCCTCTATCTTACACACGGATGCCATGATAATGCACAACGAGGTCCCTGGTCCTCTATCGTACACACGGATGTCATGATAATGCACAACGAGGTTCCTGGTCCTCTATCTTACACACGGATGCCATGATAATGCACAACGAGGTCCCTGGTCCTCTATCTTACACACGGATGCCATGATAATGCACAACGAGGTTCCTGATCCTCTATCTTACACACGGATGCCATGATAATGCACAACGAGGTCCCTGGTCCTCTATCTTACACACGGATGCCATGATAATGCACAACGAGGTCCCTGTTCCTCTATCTTACACACGGATGCCATGTGTCTGCTCGTTTTAAAAGCGACCACCACAATCAAAAAACACTTGCGGAACAAGATTTCCATTTCTATCACATTTTACATGTTCAAATCAAAGGGAAGATGAAAACAAATCGCTTCTTCAATGGCTTAGTTCACGTCATCATTTACCTTGGTGGTCCGTTCCATCAAGGTCGATCGGCACACCATGAGGTCAAGCTGCAGGAGGACGGTTGGGTGGCTGAGAGCACGGTGTGGCAGCGTGTCCAGGTGCACATTCTGTTGCAGCGGCACCTGTATTAAACACACGTACAAATTTGCTTTTTTTGTGAACCTTATTTCAACAGCAAGACTCAAATGTCTGACGAAAACACAGTTATTATCGTCTTTCCCAATGCAGGTTTGGCTATTACGAGCCACATATTCCATCTCATACAGACTATTGCCTTCACACCTGCTATTACCTGCGCTTACCAACCGTTCAATAAACAAGGTGTAAACCGAATGGCCGTTGCTGAAACCTGTGAAAAATATCACGTTATCTAGTTTATTAAACAGGCATTTTGCTTTGTAAACTTTATTTTGGTGTCAATGTGCAGAGTGATGGTCTATTGGTCGCACAGCATTTGTGTATCGGTTTAGAAATTGGGACAAAACGATCTGGACAGTGATCTGGATAATGTTCGTCAAGTAAAGTAATGAGATCATTTCTGACAAACGCATGTCGTACTTCCACTTTGTTACCTCGGCCACCAAAGGTGGATGCATGGAGGTTGTTTGCACCCCTATCTGTTTATCTATGAGCAGGATATCTCAAAAAGTTGTGGATGGATTTTGACGAAACTTGGTGGAGAGGTAGCGTATGTGACGAGGAAGAAATAGTAACATTTTGGTGAAGTTCGGGATCCGGCTACTAGAATGTGGGCGAATACCGTTCACCATCTCGATCAACGAAGTTTCAAACCTGGAAGAGACTAGGGCTCGACTACAATCCACCAACCTGGTGCTCCGAGCACAAGGTGTTTACATCCGGGTGCAGCACCACTTCAGAGGAATTCTTTATGATAAATTAATTTTTTCCATTTCACAAGGCCTCGAGACATTTTTGTTAAATTTATATCATGTACAAATTCAAGGATTACAACAATGTATTTTAATCAAAATAGATTTTTTTTTGCCCCACAAGACAACGGGGCGATTTCTCCTGACACTCTTTAAAAAAACAGGTTTAATAATTTTAAATGGAACAAGCGAGTTCCTGCAATTACTTTGGTTATTACACCACGCATGCGAAGCGTAAAGTGGGGTTAAGTAATTGGTTCATGATCGTCTGTCTGTCTTATCAGTTTATGATCGAGGAACAACTTTTTTTAATTGAGTGGTATATTTTGAACACGAATCGGAACATGAATAGGAAAACAAATTTTCCTTTTTCCCACACCTTGGCTTTGAATTCATCCCGATTGTGCATGTAATTTGCGTAAAAGCGGCATTTTTTTTTGGTCTTTCTGGTAGTGAAACAAAATTGAAAAACATTCTAAACAGGAAAGGTACTGTTTTTAAGGACGTAATAAAGCACATAAACAACAGGCACGAATAACTAACATAACCTGTCCGATAAGGTGGTGTAATAGGCACGGGGGAAAATGACGGTAACACCCAGAAATTATTATATGCCTTTAAAACTCTTAAATCTATTTAACTTGAATTATACACTTGAACACTGTAGAACACAAATCGCCTTCATAATACTTCTATGATATACCATGATAGTACCATGATATACCGTGCGTTCACAAAGTATTCACACCCCTTGACTTTTTCACATTTTGTTGTGTTACAGCCTGAATTTAAAATTGATTAAAGTGAGATTTTTGTTTGTCACTGATCTACACATAATAACCCATAACACGTTAAAGTGGAATTTTGTTTCAAGAAACTTTAACGAAATAATTAAAAATGTAAAGCTGGAATGTCTTGCATCAACAAGTATTCAACCCCTTTGCTACGACACTCCAAATTGAGCTCAGGTGCATCCAATTTCCTTTGATCATCCTTGAGATGTCTCCACAACTTGATTTAAGTCCACCTGTAGCCAATTTAAATTGATTGGACATTATTTCGAAAGAAACAACTTTCTATCTGATGTCCCACAGTTGAGAGTGAATGTCAGAGCAGAAACTTTACCATGGAGTCCAAGGAATTGTCCATATAATTCCCAGATAGAACTGTGAGGAGGCATAGATCAGGGGAAGGGTATAAAACAATTTCTAGTGTTGAAAGTTCCCAAGAGCAAAGGAAGCTCCATCATTAGGAAATGTAAAGAATATGGAACTACCAAGACCCTTCTTAGAGCTGGCCGTCTGGGCAAACTGAGCAACCGGGCAAAAAGGACCTTGGTCAGGGAGATGACCAAGAACCCAATAACCATGCTGACAGAACTATAGAGTTCCTTGGTTGAGATGGGAGAACTTGCCATAAAGTCGAGGCTTTATGGAATAGTGGCCAGACAGAAGCCACTCCTGAGAAAAAGGCACGTGACAGTACACCTGTAGTTTGCAAAAAGGCATGTGAACGGCTCTCAGAGCATGACGTAAAATATTCTGTGGTCTGATGAGATGAAAATTGAACTCTTTGGCCTGAATGCAAAGCGCTACGTCTGGTGGAAACCGAGCACAGCTCATCACCCACCTACCACCATCCCTACCATGAAGCATGGTGGTGGCAGCATCATGCTATGGGGATGCTTTTCAGCGGCAGGGACTGGGAGACTTGTAAAGATGAATAGAGCCAAATGCAGGTAAATCCTTGAGGATAACCTGGTTCAGAGTGCAAAAGACCTTAGACTGTGGCAAAGATTTATGTTCAAACAGGACAATGACCCCAAGCATACAGACAAAGCAACACTGGAATGTTCTTTTTAACTTAACTGGACTACCGTCCAGTTGAGTTCATCACATACCCACCGGCGTCCGTCGTCTGTCGCCGTCGTCTGTCATCTGTCGTCCGTTAACTTTTCGACGTTAACACTCCAGCGTCCACAAATATCAACCGATTCTGATCAAACTTGACATGCAGCATCCTTACCCCAAGGACCAGGTTGGTATTACATTTCAGCCCGATCCATTGAAAAATGGCAGACTTACGCCACCATTTTATTTTTGGTCATGAAAACGACGTTAACACTCTAGCGTCCACAAATATTAACAGATTTTGATCAAACTTAGAACGTTTAACCCTTACGACACAAGGTAGGTTACTATTGCATTCCAACCCGATCCGTCACAAAATGGCCGCCATATTGTTTTCAGCTCCGAAACGACGTTAAGACTTTAACCTCCACAAATATTTATGGATTTTGATCAAACTTGGTGTGTGAGACTCTTACCACACAAGGTAGGTTGCTATCTTAAGTCAAATCTAGTACAGACAACTGACCTACTTTAAAGTTGTCCAGTCAGTTCAGTTGAGTTCTGCTTCCCTGGAAGCTCTAGTTTCTTCTTCCTGTTCTATAAGTTTTACTTTAACCACCTGCTCTTATGGTCATTTTTTTCATTCCATATTCAGGTGGGTCCTGCCTGTTCACTTGCACCTGTCTGCTCTGCTATCATTTCTGTAATTTCATTATTCAGATAGCCCTCGCCAGAAGAGAATATATTGCATTTGAGCCCATTTGTTTGTCTGTTTGTTTATTACTTGCAAATCGAAGATTTTTCAAGTATATTGGTCGGTTGTGTTTGTGACTCTGTTAGTTTGTCACCGGCCTACAGGTCACAATTTTCAACCAAACTTCACCAAGTGGTAGAGTTGGTCAAATGCCAGAAGCCTATTGTTTTTGGGGTCAATAGGTCAAAAGGTCAACATAGGCCAAAGGTCACCAACTTTGCTAAATTTCTAAAATCCTCAATTTTCATCCGATTGACTTGAAATTTGAAGACCACTTGCATATCTGGTCATTGAATTCAACCACCAATAATTTTTGAAGTCAACATTGGCCAAATGGTCAACATAGGCCAAATTTCTAAAATCCTCAAGTTTCATCCAATTGACTTGAAATTTGGAGAGGACTTGCACATCTGGTCACTGAATTCAACCACCAACTATTCTTGAGGTCAACATAGGCCAAATGGTCAACCTAGGCCAAATTTCTAAAATCCTCAAATTTCATCCAATTGACTTGAAATTTGAAAAAGACGTGCATATCTCGTCACTGAATTCAACCACAAATTATATTTTAGGTGAACATAGGCCAAAAGGTCAACATAGGCCAAATTTCTAAAATCCTCAATTTTCATCCGATTGACTTGAAATTTGAAGAGGACTTGCATATCTGGTTACTGAATTCAACACCAAGTATTTTTGAGGTCACCATAGGCCAAAAGGTCAACATAGGCCATCATGTATCATTGGAAAACTTTTGGGGGAGGGCGGATTTTGCAAGTATCGTGCTACGCATGACGTCTTCTTGTTTGTTTGTTTGTCCGCACAGAATAAATATGATTTTGTCTGCAACTGTTAGTCCGATTGACAGGAAATTTTCACCATAGATGCACCTCCTCCTGTAGAATTTTATAATGGCAATCATGATGTCATAGGTCACGTGGTACGGGCACCAACTTGGAAAAACCGAAAAACATTGCACCTCTATATCTCCGAAAGCGCTGCATAGAAAAAATGGAGACATGGCTCATTGTAAAGAACTCTCCATGGGGAGCTAGAACGGCACTCTGTAGAGAGTACACCTCCGCCAGCTGAACAGTTTACATTTTGTATCCCAGAGTAGACCAGAAAATCACAATAAAGAATCACATTTAATCAAAATCATCCGTCCACAACTTTTTGAGATATCCTACTATGCATAGTTTTTGGCCCTATCTCCCAATGGTGAACAATCACTTAAAAAATTATACTAGCCGGATCCGGATCTTCACCAAAATGGAATCGATTCGTCCTTGTCAGACACCCAACCTCTCCACCAAGTTTCGTCCAAATCCATCGATACTTTTTGAGATATCCTGCTATATGTTGGTTTTAGCTCCATCACTCAATGGTGAAGAATCACTTAAAAAATTCTAGTATCCGGATCCGAATCCAGATCTTCACCAAAATCTAATCCTTTCGTCCTTGTCACATACGCTACATCTCTGCCAAATGTCATCTGAATCCATCCACAACTTTTTGAGATATCTTCTTCACAAACGGACAAGCAAACAGACAGACAGACAGGGGTGAAAACATAACCTCCGTCCACCTTCGGTGGCGGAGGTAATAAAATATGATGATGATGATGATGATGATGATGATGTCATAGGTGCCTCCATTATGACGTCATAATTCGACAAGAACAAAACTTCATCCAATCAAGATACAATTTCTTGAGTGTCATCTAAGGATAAATTGGTGGAGAGAAGAATGATGACGTCATTGGTCACGTGGTTCGGCCGCCATCTTTGTTTTAACACAAAAGCCTTAAAAACCACTAAAAGCACGTCCCGGCGAGGAGCCGCAATCTCTGATTGCTCTTTCTTTTTCCATCTGTTAAACTGTTTTTCTCTCCAAGCAAAATGGTTATCGATTGTTAACTAAATGGTTTCTTTCCCAGTTAACTGTCATATTCTTATCCCCTCCATCCATTTTTAAGTAATTCTTAAACTTTGTAACAACAGTTTAAGCCCTTTTGAATGACTCAGCAATGGAAATGTATCAAGATGTGGTATTTATAAACCAATATAAACCATGGTGTAGTTTGCAGTGCACAGTGTATAGTTATTTTGTAATAAAAATGAGCACCCCCCTCCCACCCCACCCCCAATCCTTCTATTCTTCTCAAATCCCCAGGTCTTACCGCATAAAGGTTGACAAAAGGGGCAATATTGTACCCCAGTGTAGGATTCTTGCCCTGAACGGCCCCTTGCTTCTCCAGGGCCTCTGATTGGACGAGTTGACCCATGACCACAATGCAGTGAGGGAAGATTCGCCCTCCGGGCTTCAACATGCTCCTGGGACAAGGAAGACCTTAGATGGAGAACAACCTACCAAGCATATGAGCTACAGCAAATGTCTCTCCTGCAAGAAACCGAAGTTGCAACTGGATTCTCAAAACAGTTTTGGCAACTTATGTCATTCGTTGTTATAGCAAAAGTGAATTTTAAAATAACACCTCGTTCTTCAAAACCTGTGGCAGCATCTACATGCTTTCCACTTCCGTGCGTCCATGTGGTTCGGAGAACAAAGCCGTGTCTCATGTTTAATGTTGATAATATCAATGATGATGTAGTGTAAATAGTTTTCGCACCGAGCTACGATGGCCTTCTGTATAATCCCCTCCCGAATAATTCCACAAGTTTCCACAGCGTCGAGTACGACAACGTCCCAGAGGTCCTGAATTCCCTCTCTGCTTCCTTGTGGTACATCGCCATTTTCATGGATAGGATTGCCTGGGGGCACAAAGGGGACTTTAAACTCCGTTTGATCGTCACATTCACCAACAGCTGAACTCGCATTCCCCCGGACCTGCAAATTAAGGTCAGGATTTTGTGTGTAATTAGGAGCATCTGGTTCAGTTCTTCGATTTATGAGAGTGTTGGACAGTTGCACCGTGTTTCGGATTGCAATCACCAGAAATGGTTCCGCAGTTCAAGGGCTGTTGACTTGACGAACCGACTTCTGCCTCCAGGTTTGCACTCAGAGATCCGTGTGCATCTGAACTTCCATCTTGCGTTAAAGCTCGACTGTCTGGAGCTGCTGAAGCCGAGACCTCTTCCATACCCTGCGCGTTGAGGTTACTTTTCTGGTCGATCTCCAAGAAACTTTGCAAAGAGTTAAAATGCATCAACCTTTCTATTTTCCTGGAACTGGCAGAAATATTTATTCCGAATAGTTTGTCATCCATGTCCAAAGGGTCCAAGAAACGCAGGTTGTTTGTCGGCAAGCCATTGGCCTTCGCCAGTTTGAAAACGGCCTCCATGGAATCTTGTCGTCTAGGGTATGCAGACACCACGCATCCACCACAGCGAACCATCAGGAGCGGCAAAAGTGACAGTCCCTCAGTAAGATCAAGTACCACTGGCGAGTGCTTCCCATCCACATGTCCTCGCCTCCTCTCTCCAAAAACATCCTCCACAGCAAGGTTGGCACATTCCCAAAATTCAACATCGTTGAGACGTAGGAGCTCCCACGGCTGTAATATCACGGTGAAGTCGGCGGTACTCTGAGGCACGGAGGCCTCGGTCGGTGGCAATGTCCAAGTGAGAGTGGAGGACGAATTGGGGTCATCATCAAAACATTGGGAAGTTTTCTCAGGTGGTGCTATCCCCTCACACGTCACCTGCAGGTAACCATCCTGGCATGACGTGGATACTTGCACGGAGTCACCTGCTTGCACACACATTTGTGGGCCTGGAGGGAAGAGTAGAAAAAGAAAATCATTGAAATGTACTGAACCCGAATTCTTAAATCACACTCAACGTATCATTTAAAAATAACAATGACCTAGACTTTTGACGTTGTGACGTCGACCGATATGCATCAGCCCACATTATTACATCACGACCTGGAAGCCCGTGGTAAAATACCACGACAGAAAAAGAATTTTAAAAAGGACTTTTTATTCTTGCCCTGATTGAAAGAGCTCAAACAATTAAAATCACATTTCTGAACAACAAAGATATCGCAGCACATCCTCGGTTCATATTGATACCTTTGTTCATTTCACACAATTAAAAGTACCAATGTTCGGTTCATATTGGATTACAAAATTTCCCTACCTGGTGAGGAGGGACACCCATTGTAAGACCCTCCTCAGCCCACCCTCCCAGACCCTTCATCCCCTCCCAGACTCTCCAACCCCTCCCCAGACCGTCACCCCATGCTCCCAGACCCCCACGCCACCCATTCTCCCCATCTGCCCCTCCCACATCTCCCAGACCCTTCATCCCCTCCCAGACTCTCAAACCCCTCCGCAGACCATCACTCCATGCTCCCAGAACCCCACGCCACCCATTCTCCCCATCTGCCCCCCCCCCCCCCCCCCCCACATCTCCCAGACCCTTCAAGCCCTCCCAGACTCTCCAATCCTTCCCCAGACCATCACCCCGTGCTCTGAGACCCCCCACAGCCCCCATACCTTCCAGCCCTCACTCCCCCCATATCTGCCCCCACCGCACCTCCCAGACCCCACCGCCCCCCCCCCCAACACCTCCCAGCCCCCACATCTGCCCCCACCGCACCTCCCAGACCCCACCGCCCCCCCCCCCAACACCTCCCAGCCCCCAAATCTGCCCCCACCGCACCTCCCAGACCCCCACTCCCCCACCGCCCCTCCCCCCCCACCTCCCCTCCCCCCCCCACCCCCAACACCTCCCCTCCCACTCCCCTCTGCCGCAGTTTATACCAGATGCCTTCTTGAAAATTGAGATCCATACCGTTTCAAAGGAGCATGACGCGATTGTTACAAATCTTAACATTCTTCATACAAGTGTTTAACTGATGATTTTTAATGTAGCAGAACGTCGAGTCACGTGGTACAACCGCCATTCCGCCGTCCAACACGTGGCGTTACTTCTTCTTTACCGTTCGCGAAATTCAGGCAGTATTTTAAATTTCCTGTATGTTTGCATTAATTTGAAGAAACCTTTACTTAATAATTACTAGTACCCGACTGCAAAGCCACAATGAGCCGGCGAAGCCAAAGCCTCTTGCCACTATTTTACCCATCACGATGGCATCAGTGGGTTAGGTAGTTGGTAGTAGGTAGGTGTAGTAGGTACCGTACCTGGTAAGACTTGGTAAAAGAGAAGAGCAGACAGTCCTCCCCAATACCTACATACAATAAATGTCACAAGAAGCTTAAGGAAGTAACTATACGATGTGCGAGCTTAGGGCCTATTTTAAGAAACTTTAACTGGGCTTAATATACATTTTCACAGTATGTGTGTCGTCTTCTAACTTCATTCGCTGTCAGGACTGGTTCTCTCCGGGCACTGCGGCTTCCTCCACCAGAAGAAGTTAGCTTGCAGTAAGATCAGTGCCGACAGATCAGACGATAGCGCCGTTTCAACGGCAATGTGTGACTGTCGTTAATCAAACCGTGTCAATGGCGCTGATTGGCTGACCTAAGCTGATCGCTGATTGGTCAGCTCACAAAATTTCGCAAATTCAGACATAAAATGACACCATTTGCATTCTGGATGAGATTAAAATTGATAAAATTTACTTCTTGATTAATTCGGTGAATTCCGTCTCAACTTCGGATATTTCCTGCCGTGAAAAACTATCCCCTATGGCCGCGAGATTTCTAAAAAATAATTCTTCGTCAATTTTAGAATATCTGACGCCGTTTTCACCCTCCGAAACGCGTAATAAGCTTTTTTGAAGTATTTTTTCAAATGCTCGAATCTCATTGGTTCCGGTGTTTGGTGACGATTTTCGTTGAAGATAACGAGGTTGGTCTTAAAGTATTTTAATTACAAATTAGAGGTGCATAAGATTGTGAATCAAACAAAGACGGGTGAAACAAACTCCTATTGAACTTTTTCGCAATTTTTTTTATGCATACTTCCGCATCCGGAAGATGGCGGCCTCCATTGAGTGATTTGGTTTTTGAAATATTTTTTCAAATGCTCAAATCTCATTGGTTCCGTGTTTGGGGACGATTTTCGTTGAAGATAACCAGGCCCGTGCGGGCCGAGGTTGGTCTTAAAGTATTTGAATTACAAATTAGAGGTGCATAAGATTATGAATCAAACAAAGACGGGTGAAAGAAACTCCGATGGAACTTTTTCAAATTTGTTATGCATACTTCCGCATCCGCAAGATGGCGGCCTCCATTGAGCGATTTGGTGCGTCAAAGCTTCGAAATTCTCAAGCCAAGGGATCCAGCATAATCTGTTTTTTCAACATAATACGTACACGTTCATTGACAACACCGGCTTCGCCGGCTATAATTTTCCCATAAGTGTGGATTAATTAGAAGTAGGCCTCACTTTCACATCACTTATTGTCTCTGAGGATCATTTGCTTGTTTCAGGGAGGAACACACAGACAGTATTAACCCAATGAATACATAAATACCCAATAAATGTATGGAGTATTGTGAAATTCCAAAATCATCATATTTCTTAACAGCAAATATATTTTTGAAAAAGGTTTGGGACCGTTCGAAGTAGTGGTCTGTTGCCTTATACACCGCCCAGGTTCAATTTATGTTCCAAATGAAAAACTTATAATTTTCCCGTGGGTTTGGATGAATTTGAATTTACTTCCTAATTTACTTTTACTTCATAATTTTTTCTGTCCGAGGAGCATTTCTGTGTTTCAGGGTGGGACAGACAGACAGCGCTTTAGCCTATATTGATATTAGGCCTATACATACCTGCACCAAGTTTGACTTAAATCCCTTCAGCTGTTCTCAAGTATCACATTTTTACCTGACATGACCTTTGACCTCTTGATGCTGAAATCTAATCAGCTCATCTTTGCTTCACAATATATACTTACGAGGGATACCCATGGAAAAAATCCACGTTTACAAACATAAAAGTTAAAGGGAAAAAGTGAGTGTACAAAACATATCACACAAGTACAAACTATAAAAGTACGCACGCAGAAGTATCTAAAGGTAACGTTGTGGGAAAAGAATGAATGAAGTATCACAAGGCTGCGATGAAAGAGTGAATGAAGTATCACAAGGCTGTTATAAAAGAATGAATGAAGTATCACAAGGCTGTTATAAAAGAGTGAATGAAGTATCACAGGGGACCAATGTTGAGGCGGTGCATAAACCCTTTTTTCATTCTCTATAGTTAGATGACCTGCACACCACAATAAAAATGCAAAATTAAAACGATCCGTCACTAAAAAGGTTAATTTTTTTAAATACATCTTGTGGTCTAATGTGAAATCATGCAAGCATGAGAGAGAGGTTGGTCAGACGCAGAAAGGAATGGCAGGCATACAGGAACGTACGTACTTTTTTCATTGGATAAAACATGAAAAACTTGTGATGAAATTTGAAGAAGAAGATCCGATTGTGGGATGGCATTAAGAAGTGGATATAAAAGAATGCTGTATGGGAAGGAGGACGTACGAAACTGGGTTTGGCGGATGCCAGGAGAACGCCACCTGTCCGAATGCATAGTGCCAACTCAGCTGAAAAAAGTCTCGCGAGATCTCGGAGACGGTGGCGAGGGATTTTCGAAGCTCCACACGGTCTCCACGTTTTTTCGAAGTTAAGTCTGTTCACAATTGTATTTTGTCGAATCTGTATTTATCTTTCGGTGTGTGAAGTTATTGTGTGCAACTTTGGTTGTTTCTCGGTGTTTATCTTTCATAAATTGATCGTCTGTTTGCCGTGTCGTGTCTTGAGGCCTTGTACAGTGTGCACTGTACAACCTTGAGGCTTTGTTTTTCTCTCAGCGGTCCGTCGTTTGTGATCCAATAACTTTCGTTCTCTGTATTCCCAGGCTTTTCACCCATAGCCTACTTCCTTGTGTAAATCTCAACTCAAAAAAAAAAAAAAAAAAAAAAACATTTCCTTCTCTGTTCTCATTCGTTTATTCATTCTTATTCGTTCGTTCGTTCTTCGACCACGTGTTTCTCCCCCATTTCCCCAGATAGTTTTCACTCATTAACCTTCAATGTTTACACTTTCCCCTCAAGTTATGTATTCCGTCATATTTTATAACACCTTTTTCTTCTTCTTCTTTAAAAGGCTGCTTTCGACTTGCTCACCAAATCAATTCATCCCAAAAAAAATATCCATCTCCTATAGTGCCTTTTTTCTACATTCACTAAACTCTCCTGCACTCCATCCTCCATCCAGCGTCCTTAAACGTATTTTTAACTCGAAGGTCACAAGAAACTCATTTTGCAATAAATGTTCGTTTCCCATAAATCGTACACTTTCAAAAATCTAATCTCACCCCTCCCCTCCAAATCTTCCCCATAACCCCTCCCCTCCAAATCTTCCCCATAACCCCTCCCCTCCAAATCTTCCCCATCACCCCTCCCCTCCAAATCTTCCCCATCACCCATCCCTTTCAAATCTCCCCCCTTGCCCCCTCCCTCCTAAACTACCCCCTCACCCCTCCCCGCCAAGACGCCCCCTCGCCCCTCCCCTCCTAGACTCCTGCCTCACCCCTCCCCTCCAAATCTCCCCCATATCCCATCCCTTTCAAATCCCTCCCCTTGTCCCTTCCCTCCCAAACTTCCCCCTCACCCCTCCCCTTCAAATCTCCCCACCCTCATTGCTTCTCAATTTCCCCCCTCTCACTCCCCCTCCTCAAAGCGTCCTCCCCGCTTCTTCCCCCTTCAAACTCTCACCTCCATCTCCCCCAACCTTCTGCCTCGCTCTTCCCCCTCCTCAAATAACACCTCATTGTGGCTCACCCAATCACCATCAAACCTTTTGTCCGCCCCATCCTTCCCTTTCTCCGAGCTATTCTGAAATCTCTGACACACCTTCAACAGCTCTCCCTATCTCTTCCACCTCTTCCACATCTTACCCTACCCCTCCTCCCCCCTGTTCTGTATCTGATGCTCCCCCTTCCTCTTCATTAACGGTATGGACCTCAAACATCCGGGGCCTTCGTTCAAACTTAACTGATCTCTCCATACAGGTTGCTTCTGTCAAACCAGACGTGATCTGCTTAACAGAAACTTTCCTCCTTTATGATGTCTCTGATTCCATAGTATCTCTCCCGGGCTACTCCCTCCTCCGGTATGATAGACCTGAGCCTCGTCCTGGAGGCGGGGTTGCTATCTTTATCAAAAACTCTCTTCCTCACTCGCCCTGCACTGCACTCTCTCCACCTCACCCCCAGGAATACCTCTGGCTACGGCTTCCCCTTCGCTCCCACCTCTTGTTCATATGTGTGTTGTACCGTCCACCAAACAGTGATGACTCCATCTACATCTCGCTGTCTGATGATATGGACCAACTTCTATCTACTCATCCCAACTCTTTCTTCCTCATATGTGGTGATTTCAACTGTCATCATGCCAGTTGGCTGGGTGTGGGTACCTCTCTCACCAGCCATGGCTCCTCAGCAAAGGACTTCTGCGACTCACTGGGACTGACACAATCTGTCAATTTCCCGACCCGGATCTCAGTCAACGGAACATCTTCTCTTCTGGACTTGGTTATGACTAACTTCCCTGAAAATGTCTGCTGCTCTTCTTCTGCTCCGATCGGATCATCTGATCATGTCCTTGTTAAAGTGGACATCTCTCTGACCATCCTCAGGGAGCCTGCTCAGCGTCGACGAGTCTGGCATTTCACTCAGGCCAACTGGCACGGTCTTCAAGCAGCCATCAATCATCTGGACTGGTCTCCCATCTCTACCACCTCTGACATCAACTCATCCTGGGAATTCTTCCAAAGTAAATTGCTCTCTCTCATGCACAGATTTATCCCATCTCGTCTTCAGTTGTCATACCCTTCCTCCCGTCCATGGTACACGGAATCTTGTGGTGAGGCTGTTGCCCAGAAACAACTTGCCTTCGTCTCCTGGAAAGCAAATCCAACGGAAGGAAATCTCATTTCCTTTCACAAAGCCCGAAACAAGTGTGTGTCCACCCTCAGGAGAGCCAGGAAACAATATCTCTCCGTTCTCAAGACCGAACTCTCTTATCTGTCTCCCTCTTCCAAATCCTGGTGGCGTCTGGTCAAATCCGTTTCTGGTGTTTGTTCCCCCTCCATCCCCTCCCTTACCTCAAACGGCTACACAGCTGACTCCGCACGTGAAAAAGCTGAATGCCTCAACTCTGTGTTTGCCTCTACATCTTGTGTCCCAAACCCATCCCTCTCTGTACCCACCATACCCAGTCGTACCCTACTGCTCCTGGACTCCGTGTCCTTTCCTCCTGACAAGGTGGAAAAGTTTCTGTCAACCCTCGACTCTGATTCTGCAACTGGACCCGACGGCATCAGCCCACGGGTCCTAAAATCCTGCTCTGCTGCTCTATCTCACCCTCTCTCTGTTCTCTTCACCCTCTCTTTTGCTCAAGGTCAACTGCCATCTGCTTGGAAATCAGCCAACATCTCCGCTTTGCACAAAAAAGGTGCAAAAACAGATCCTAGCAACTACAGACCAATCAGCCTTCTCCCAATTATCAGCAAAGTCATGGAATCCATCATTGCTTCGGATATGAAATCTTTCCTCTTCTCCAATGGCTTGATCTCTGATCATCAATTTGGTTTCAGACCAGGTCACTCTACTCTGGACATGCTGCTTCTGCTGTCTCAACAATGGATGGAGGTCCTCAATGCCAAACAGGAAATTCGAGCTGTCTCCCTCGACATATCACGTGCCTTCGACACGGTCTGGCACCCCGCTCTGCTCACCAAACTCTCCTCCTTTGGTATCCATGGAAATCTCCACGCATGGCTGGCGGACTTCCTCTCTAGTCGTCGTCAACGTGTGGCCCTGAATGGGTTTCTCTCATCTCCTCTTCCTGTTCAGGCTGGAGTTCCCCAAGGCAGTGTTCTGGGCCCCGTGCTTTTTCTGGTCTTCATCAATGATCTCTCTGACTCTCTCGAAAATCCTCTCTATCTCTTTGCTGATGACTCCACTCTCTGCCGCTCCATTCCTCTTCCCTCAGATCGGCAGTCTGCTGCCTCCTCACTCTCTGAAGACCTGGACAAAATCACAGACTGGTCAAACAAGTGGAACATGTCTTTCAATCCTGACAAATCTCACACTCTTACTATGTCTCTCCGAAAAGATCGACTGGACAACCCTCCCATCTACTTTCTCAACAATCCTCTCCAAGAAGTTCTGTCGCTCAAGATTTTGGGTCTCACTATCTGCCATGATCTTTCTTGGGAAAACCACATTTCCAAGCTGGCCTCCAAAGCCAGTCGCCGACTGGGCATCCTCCGTCGTGCGAAGTCCTTCCTCGGCACACCTGAGCTCCTCACCACATACAAGGCTTTCATCCGCAGCTCAATGGAATACTGTTCTCCCCTATGGGCCGGTGCTCCTGCCTCACACCTAGCTCGGCTTCACGCTGTTGAAACCAAAGCTTTCAGAATTATTGGAATCTCCCGCGATGAAGCTATCTCTGAGGGCCTTTCACTCACTCACCGCAGGCAGGTAGGTGGTCTTTCTGTCTTCTACCGACTCCTCTCCGGCCTTGCACCCCCAGCTCTCTCTGTGCTCTGTCCCCCAAATATTCCTACAGGTCGCACAAGATCTGCCAGCAACCCTCTGATGGTTAAACTGCCGAAATCTCGGCTCTCTGCTCACCTTCACTCTTTCATTCCTCTTTTCTCCCGCCTCTGGAACAAACTCCCTCACTCCCTTCAATCCCACTCCTCCCTCCAGGTCTTTAAAACAGCTGTTCACCACCATCTCTTATCTTCCCCCATCCAAAACCTTGATCTTTTCTACCCCCGCTAATTCACCCCAGATCCACCTTGTTTGAAATTCCAACTTCTTTCCTGGAAGTCCTGGCAGTGTCCATATGTTTTATACCTCTCCCACCGCCCCCTTCCCATGCCCCCCCCCCCAAAGCCCTCGCCCTCTCTCAGATCTCTCGATGTCTCCATGTCTCTCGGTCCCTGCTCTCAAATGTTGTGTTTGTGTCCTTCCCCCTCTCTCCCCATCTTGTCTACCGCTCCCGATGTTATATGTTTTATGTGTCGGTTTGTCTTTCTGTGTGATTAATGTGTGATTAATTCTGTGTGATTAATCTGTGTGATTAATGTTCGCTCTTTCACGAGCCTCGATGTTGTATACAAAAAAAAAAAACAAAAAAAAAAAAAAAAACTAAAGTTTGGTGGAGGAGGATTAATGGTTTGGCGCTGTTTTAAAGCCCTCTCCTGTTTCAGTATGACCATGCACCCGTGCACAAAGCGAGGTCCATACAGAAATGGTTTGTCGAGATCGGTGTGGAAGAACTTGACTGGCCTGCACAGAACCCTGACCTAAACCCCATCGAACACCTTTGGGATGAATGGGAACGCCGACTGCGAGCCAGGCCTAATCGCCCAACATCAGTGCCCGACCTCACTAATGCTCTTGTGGCTGAATGGAAGCACATCCCGCAGAAATGTTCCAACATCTCGTGGAAAGCCTTCCCAGAAGAGTGGAGGCTGTTATAGCAGCAAAGGGGGGACCAATCTTCATATTAATGCCCATGATTTTGGAATGAGATGTGTGATGTTTGGGTGTCCACATACTTTTGGTCATGTAGTGTATCTGTTTTAGCCCCATCACTCAATGGTGAAGAATCACTGAAAAAAAATTCTCTGATTATAGATCGGGGTCTGGATCTTCACCAAAAGCGAATCATTTAGTCCTTGTTTTAGTTTAGTAAAACATTTAGTAAAATTTAGTAAAATCCCACTCCACCGAATTTTGTCCGAATCTGTCCACAACGTTTTGAGATATCATGTTCGCAAACAGACAGGGGTGAAAACATAACCTCCATCCATCTACGGTGGCGGAGGTAACAAGAACGACACTCTTTGACGTCACGACGTTGACCGATATGCCTCCACTCACACTATTGCATCATTTTACAGACTTGTACCAAGTTTGATTTAAATCCCTTCAGCTGTTCCAATTAATCGAATTAGTTTATCTTTACCTCATTTACATACCTGCACCAAGTTTGACTTAGGTTTTCATTTCCACGATAACTTAAGAACGGCTGAAGGGATCCATCATGGGTGGACGGATGGACAACCCGAAAACATAATGCCTGCAGTGACTTCGTCAACGGAGGCATGAAGTGTTGATTAGCCCAATTAAACCAGACAGCAATATTGATTCTAGTGAAGACGTTGTGGTATGGAAGGTCAAAATATGGTATGCGAGAATCAAGACATGACTACTGACTGCTATTTTGCTGTTCTAGAAAGTCACATGGTCGTGTAAAGCTAGGGTTACTAAAATATGCTATCTCAAATCCTATGTGCATCCCATCCCATCCCCTGTGCATCCCATCCCATGTGCATCCCATCCCATGTGCATCTCAAATCCCATGTGCATCCCATCCCATGTGCATCTCAAATCCGATGTGCATCCCATCCCATGTGCATCTCAAATCCCATGTGCATCCCATCCCATGTGCATCTCAAATCCCATGTGCATCCCATCCCATGTGCATCCCCATCCCATGTACATCCCATCCCATGTACATCCCATCCCATGTGCATCCCATCCCATGTGCATCCCATCCCATGTGCATCTCAAATCCCATGTGCATCCCATCCCATGTGCATCTCAAATCCCATGTGCATCCCATCCCATGTGCATCCCATCCCATCCCATGTGCCATAATCTCAACACGCCTCAAACACTGCAGCTTCCTGGTTCAATCCTCCCTTCTACATGAGTGATTCTAACAATCATTTGAGCATATCCAATCCACCAATGTCGTCTTACCTTTCAAACTATGGCATTATTGATGCGATAACTTTATGTTATTACAGATGTGCGTCAGCAGGAAATTAAAATAAAAAGCAGCAATAACTCTGCAAAATATATCAGTAGAAGCTGATTTGTCAATGATGGTTGAACCAGGAGTGTCTTAACGATTGTTCTACACTTGCTGCTATAGGCAGACACGACCTTTGGATTTTGGTTCCAAGGTGAAGGTATTTCTACGACCATCGTGCTTATGGCAGGAGTTTTTGGTGGGATAAACGATGATGATTTTCACCAGGATAGACATCTGGTACGTAGTGTACAGAGATGAGGTCACTTAGCAGCTCACCGTGTATCGGAAAGATCGCTTGCTCCCAACACGTGTTGGTCCCGGGCTCGGTGGACAAAGAAAACTCGTCATCGAGCTGCAGGTTGAACCAGGCTGCCAGGACATCCAAGGTTCCCGAACGCTCCACTTCCATGAGTGAATGCCAGGGGGCCCGGGACAACAGTCCGACCAGATCCTGCACACCAACAAATGAGGCAAAGTTATAAGAAAGGCTCACTTTCTTTATTCCTATAATTAAATTATCAATTTTAGTCCCTGGTGTTGGGCTAGCGGCTAGGGTGCCGGCTTAGGATCCTAGGATCCTGGGTTCGAATCCCGGTCGATCGCTGAATTAACGCCAGGGGGGTTGACTCAGCCTGTCATCCTTCCGAGGTCGGCTAATTGAGTACCAGCTCACTGGTAATTCCCTGTTTGTCGTTAAAGGCGACAAAAAGGGTTGGCGTCAGGAAGGGCATCCGGCCGTAAAACATTGCTTCAAAAAGGGGACCGAAAAACAACAACAACCACGGCTCCCGAAAAAGGCCAACCCCCGCTTTGCGGGGAAAAATGGCCTCTAAAGGTGGTTTTTTTTTTAGTCCGAGATTTGTGTGTGTCCGTGTGTGTCCGTGTTTTGTGTGTCGGTTTGTCTTTTTGTGTGATTAATGTTAGCTCTTTCACGAGCCTCGATCTTGTATACAAAAAAAAAAGAAAAAAAAAAAAAAAAAGATCATGGAAGACGTTACCCCATCTTTCAGATTCACAAGCTTCATCACCTAAACTCTTACATGCTCACCAAATCTCTCGACCACTCCCCGAATTGTGAGAAAAGCGGATTTCACATCACCGGCTCGGAGGGAAGAGCACACTGCACTTGGCACAGATAATCGGGCAACGTTCAGGCAAAATAATGCGTTCATGTGTGATGCTGCGCAACGTGCACATCATGTGTGATGCTGCGCAACGTGCACTTCATCGTGAGGAAACTCTTGCGCAATGCCTAAACGACAGCCTAATCATTCCAGTATGTGCCAAGCTCCCCAAATGACTTTCTCTCAATTGGTGTGCTTCTATAACCTGGGTATACCCTTCGAAGCACCTTGAAGCAATTTTACATTCTGAGCTAGTAACGTACCTCGTCCATTTATAGCCACCAGTGGGCCAGTTGGTCTGTTGTACCAAATTTTTCAATGGTCTTTACTGCCTTGTAGCATACCTGCCTGCCGGACTTGGGAGGGGGGGGAGGGCTGAGGATCTTCTGGGTCTTCAGGGACTTTTGGGTCATCTTTCGTTTTGGGTCCCCCAGGGACTTTTGGGTCATCTGGGGCTTTTGGGTATTTTGAGTCCTTGGGGTCTTTTGCGTTTTCAAAGGTCAAAGGGGTTTCAGCAGTCTAAAAGGTTAGGAGGTATATTTCAATAGTATGTACATAACTATAAAACAAACAAACAAACAAACAAAAACAAACAAAAACAAACCAAAACAAACCAAACCAAACCAAACCAAACCAAAAACACACACACACACACACACACACACACACACACACACACACACACACGACACGCACACACGTACGCGCACACACACACGTATGCACACACACACACACACACACCCCTACCTCGTCCATTTACAGTAGATCACTGCAGAGTTAAATATCTGGTTGAATTTTTTTTTTCCGAAATAAACTCCCAAGTTGATGAAGAGATGATGTAAAAAGATTTATTGTACCGGGGTTCTCAACGTCTCACCGTCAGGCTGTTAAAGTCCACGAAGAGGGCTGCGGTGGGCTGGAAGAGAGGAACAAAGCCTCCAGGTACACGGCTCAACCTCTCCGTGGTATAAGGTTCCCAGCGCATGCTGTCCAGGTCGCAATCTTCATCATCTACCCAGACATGAATGACGAGGGTATGAATTACAATCGCAGTTTGTGAAGCACAATAAGCTGCGCTCCGAAACCGACGCTCAACTACATCTTACGATGGACGGTCGAGCCATTTACGACATTTTATCTTTACCTCCAAATGCTTCGAGAAACATGTCTTTTCCACAAACGATGCTTTGGAAGTACATTCTCGGTGGAACTTTCAAGCCGCACACGTTCTGCACGCATAATCTGCACACATAGTGCACATAGTTGTGAAACAGATGTTGCACGACATCCCCACGCACAGATCTAATAGTAATACAGGAGGGCCTTGCCGTTCGTGCTTTTCCCCTTCGTGGATTCACTTTGTCGTGATTAACTCATTGGGGCAAGGTTTTCACACTTATTCACCGAATTAACATGGGCCGCTAACACAATAACCCCCTCAAATCCTCTAACATCATCATCTCCGTAATCTCATCTCCTGACTTCATCATCATCTCCGAACATCATCTCCATAATCTCATCTCCGTAATCTCATCTCCGAACATCATCTCCATAATCTCATCTCCATAATCTCATCTCCATAATCTCATCTCCATAATCTCATCTCCGAACATCATCTCCATAATCTCATCTCCGTAATCTCATCTCCTGACTTCATCATCATCTCCGAACATCATCTCCATAATCTCATCTCCGTAACCTCATCTCCGAACATCATCTCCATAATCTCATCTCCATAATCTCATCTCCGTAATCTCATCTCCATAATCTCATCTCCATAATCTCATCTCCGAACATCATCTCCATAATCTCATCTCCGTAATCTCATCTCCGAACATCATCTCCATAATCTCATCTCCGTAATCTCATCTCCGAACATCATCTCCATAATCTCATCTCCATAATCTCATCTCCGAACATCATCTCCATAATCTCATCTCTGTAATCTCATCTCCGAACATCATCTCCATAATCTCATCTCCGTAATCTCATCTCCGAACATCATCATCATCTCCGAACATCATCTCCATAATCTCATCTCCATAATCTCATCTCCTGACTTCATCATCATCTCCGAACATCATCTCCATAATCTCATCTCCGAACATCATCATCATCTCCGAACATCATCTCCATAATCTCATCTCCATAATCTCATCTCCTGACTTCATCATCATCTCCGAACATCATCTCCATAATCTCATCTCCGTAATCTCATCTCCGTAATCTCATCTCCTGACTTCATCATCATCTCCGAACATCATCTCCATAATCTCATCTCCGTAATCTCATCTCCTAACATCATCATCATCTCCGAACATCATCTTCCGGTCCCTCGAGCAAGGAGGCTTCCTTCCATCTCTCCACGACATCGAAGTTTGAGTATTTTCCCATTCGTGTCTTTGTCGAATTTCCACTGGTTGTTTTATTGTGTATGTGTTATTGTGTGTTTCTAGTTGGTTTTGTAATTATTGCAAACTTGTGTAATTAGTCGTTTTTTGTTCGCACCTCGTGTGCGGCCTGGTCTCTCGTGGCTCCCTCCCCCCATCGGTATATTGTGAATATAAGTTCTTTCCTTCGCCGTATTTGCTCGTTTCTTTGATTTTCTTTTCTCCCCCTACCTCCCACGAACATCTTATCCTTTGTCAAACGTTTTAAATACAAAAATAAATAAATAAATAATTCCATATTAATTACTCGCTGACACGTGCTTCTTCTCTTGACCCTCGTCTCGCCTTGTGCCCCGCACCCTCGTCTCGCCTTGTGCCCCGCCCCCTTGTCTCGCCTTGTGCCCCGCCCCCTTTATCTCCTATTTCTCCAGCCTGTCCAACTCCAGTTTCCTCCATACTCACTCAACCCTTTCTCCTTCTTTCTCAAAGCCACGTCCTCACTTAGGGACTTTTCCCAGATTGTTTTTCACGGTTTTGTTTACATATTATTTATATATGTTTAAACTTTCCCTTGCAATGTTTTATTTAGTGGTTTATTACAACACGCTGCTTTTCTTCCTATTTAAAAGGGCTTTTTTCAATTTCCTCTCAATTCATTCCACTTCCAAAAAAATTCAATCTATTACAGTTCCTCATTCCTACATTCTCTGAACTCACCTTCATTCCACTACTATCCACTCTATCGATTCCACTCTATCGTTTTTAACATTCCACTCTATCAGATCCCGACGTGGAGATCGGTTTCTGAGGTTTGGGACATGGATTGTAGGGACAATGACAGAGAGATCAGGAGAAGTGGTGGAAGTATTGGTCAGAAGAAGAGTGGACATATGTTGTGTGCAGGAGACGAGATGGAAGGGAAGTGGTGTGAGAATGGTGAAGGGTAGGCAGGGACAGAAATACAAGTTTGGGTGGCAAGGGTGCCCGGAGGGCGTGAATGGTGTTGGTGTCCTGTTTTCTGAGGAGTTTGTAGACAATGTGGTGAGTGTGACTAGAGTGAGTGAATGGTTGATGATGGTGAAAATGATGATTGGAAAGCTCTTGGTGAACGTCATCTCGGGATATGCTCCGCAGGTCGGTCGGAGCGATGAAGAGAAGGACAGGTTCTGGTGTGCGATAGAGAAGCTGATGGAAAACGTGAAAGATGAGGAAGTTGTTGTGGTTGGAGGAGACCTAAATGGACATGTGGGAAGGAGTATGGACGGTTTTGAGGGAGTTCATGGGGGTTACGGATATGGTGTGAGAAATGGAGAAGGTGAAAGGATTTTGGAATTTGCTGATGGAGCTGATTTGTTGATTTGTAATACTCAGCTACAGAAAGAGGATAATAAGCTAGTTACATACACGTCAGGTGGGTTGACGACAACCGTTGACTACCTGCTGGTGCGTAGGCGAGATAGGTGGCACCTCCGGGACACAAAGGTGATCCCGGGGGAGGAGGCTGTTTCACTGCACCACTTGGTTGTCTGCGACATAAGGGTGAAAGGTGCGAGGAGAGCTCGGCGGGTGAAGTACCAACTGAGAATGAAGGTGTGGAGGTTGAAAGAGGTGACAGTGAGGGAGGCATTAAAAGAGAGGCTGAGTATGGTAGAGGATGATGTGGTTGAGCTTGAAAGTGGTTGGATGTCAATGAAAGATGGTCTGTTGGGAGCCGTTGGTGAGGTATGTGGATTGACAAAAGGACCACCGAGGCACTCGGAAACATGGTGGTGGGATGATGAAGTTGGAAAGAAGATTGACGAGAAGAGGAAGAAGTTCAAGGAGTGACAGAAGGCGAAGGGTATGGGGGCAGAAAAGGCAGAGCATGAAAATTATAAGGCAGCCAACAAGGCTGCAAAGAAAGAGGTAGCAAAGGCGCAGGAGGCATGTAGGAAAATGTTCGGAGAACGCTTGGATTTGAAAGGGGGTCAGAGAATGGTATTCAGGATTGCAAAGCACATAGAGAAAGAGAGGTGTGATGTGATGGGGGTGAGTTGCTTGAAGGATGAAGTGGGACAAATCGTTGTGCACCCAGATGGAATTAAAGGAAGATGGAAGAGATATATGGAAATACTGTTGAATGCAGAGAATAAATGGGATGGCAACATAGAGAGTAACCCAGTTTTAGGACCGGCAGAGAAGATAACCGAGAAGGAAGTTGAGGAAGCGATAAAAGCAATGAAGAGTAGAAAAGCGGGAGGGCCGACGGGAGTTGTGGGAGATATGTTGAAGGCAGCGGGAAGTTGGGGTGTGAAGAGAATGACAGAGATCTGCAATCTGGTGGTGAAAGAAGGCCGCATTCCAGTGGATTGGGAAAAGAGTACCCTCGTCCCTCCATACAAGGGGAAAGGTGACCCACTGAACTGTGGCTCGTATCGAGCGATAAAGTTATTGGAGCATGGAATGAAGGTATTGGAAAGGGTGTTGGAGAGGAGGATAAGGAAGAAAGTGAAGATTGATGAAATGCAGTTTGGATTTATGCCAGGAAGAGGAACGACAGACACGCTTTTTATTGTGAGGCATTTGCAGGAGAAGTACATGGAGAAGAGGAAGAAGTTGTTTCTTGGGTTTGTTGATCTGGAGAAAGCATTCGATAGGGTACCACGCAAAGTATTGACATGGGCATTGAGGAAGTTAGGAGTGGAGGAATGGTGATGGTAGTGATGGCAATGTACAAAAGAGCGCGCACAGCTGTAAGGACGAAGGACGGGAACAGTGGTGAATTTGAGGTGAAGGTGGGAGTGCATCAGGGGTCGGTACTAAGTCCACTACTATTTGTAGCTGTGATGGAGGTGCTGGCTCACAACGTAAAGGAGGGTTTACCGTGGGAGTTGTTGTATGCAGATGATCTGGTGTTGATTGCAGAAAGTATGGATGGATTGAAGGAGAAGATGAACAAGTGGAAGTATGGAGACAAAAGGTCTGAAGGTGAATATCGGAAAAATGAAGGTGATGGCAAGTGGTAAAGCATGTGGTGAGGTGGAAATAACTGGGAAGTGGCCGTGTGCTGTGTGCAGGAAGGGTGTCGGAGTGAACTCCATTCAATGTACAATGTGCGCTGAGTGGGTTCATCAAAAATGGAGTGGTTTGAGAGGGTCATTAACCAGTGTGGCAGCTACATTCAAATGTAAGGTGTGCACAGAGGGAGCTGCAGATGGAGGAAATGTTGAGTTGGATCTTGGAGACGGCGTGAAGCTGGAAGGTGTGAAATCATTTTGCTACCTCGGAGACATGCCGAATGGAGAAAGTGGATCCGACTCGGCAACGGTTGCTGGAATGAGATGTGCATGGAAGAAGTTTCGGGAACTGAGTGGCGTGCTGACAAGGAGGGGAGTGTCGTTGAAGCTGAAGGGAAAGGTGTATACTGCATGTGTGAAAAGTGTTATGATTTATGGGAGCGAGACATGGGTAATGAACGTAGAGCAGCAACGAAGGCTGGAAAGGGTGGAAATACGAATGGTTCGGTGGATGTGTGGAGTATCGTTGATGGAGAGGAAGACAAATGATGAATTGCGAAAGATGATGGGAATAGAGCCTGTGATTGATGCTGTGAAGAGGAACATGTTGAGATGGTTTGGTCATGTGTTGAGGAAGGATGAAAGTGACTGGTTGAGAAGTGATGGAAATGAATGTAGAAGGAAGTAGAGGACGGGGAAGACCGAGAAAGACTTGGCTAAAGATGGTCGAAGAAGAAATGCGGGCAAGGGGGTTAACAAGGGAAGATGGAGAAAATATGGCAAAATGGAGAAGATTGTCATGGGGACCGCAAGGCTAACCCACTGCTCTTGCAGGGAAAATTGCCATAAAATGCCTGTTGTTGTTGTTGTATTCTATCAGATTCCACTCTATCGTTCTTAACGTTCCACTCTATCAGATTCCACTCTATCGTTTTGAAACGGATCTCTGACTTGAAAATCACAATAACCTTCTAATTTGCTCTGCCGCCCCCGCCCCCCCCCCCCCCCTCAAACAACCCCTCACTGCACCTCATCCCATCACAATCAAACCTTTTTCCCTCCTCATCCTTCCCTTTCTCCCAACTCTTCTGCAATCTCTGACACACTATCAACAGCTCTCCCTACCTCCCCCTCTCACACTTCATCTTTCCCTACCCCTCCCCTGTCCTGTCCTGTACCCGATGCTCCCTCTTCCTTAACGGGATGGTCCTCAAACATCCGGGGCCTTCGCTCAAAAATGATTGATCTCTCCATGCAGGTTGCTTCTGAAAAACCAGACGTAATCTGCTAAACAGAAACTTTCCTCCTTCATGATGTCTCTGATTCCTTAATATCTCTTCCAGGTTACTCCCTCCTCCGGTGTGATGTGTGATGAGAGGTGTGATGTGATGGGGGTGAGTTGCTTGAAGGATGAAGTGGGACAAATCGTTGTGCACCCAGATGGAATTAAAGGAAGATGGAAGAGATATATGGAAATACTGTTGAATGCAGAGAATAAATGGGATGGCAACATAGAGAGTAACCCAGTTTTAGGACCGGCAGAGAAGATAACCGAGAAGGAAGTTGAGGAAGCGATAAAAGCAATGAAGAGTAGAAAAGCGGGAGGGCCGACGGGAGTTGTGGGAGATATGTTGAAGGCAGCGGGAAGTTGGGGTGTGAAGAGAATGACAGAGATCTGCAATCTGGTGGTGAAAGAAGGCCGCATTCCAGTGGATTGGGAAAAGAGTACCCTCGTCCCTCCATACAAGGGGAAAGGTGACCCACTGAACTGTGGCTCGTATCGAGCGATAAAGTTATTGGAGCATGGAATGAAGGTATTGGAAAGGGTGTTGGAGAGGAGGATAAGGAAGAAAGTGAAGATTGATGAAATGTATGATAGACCTGAGCCTCGACCTGGTGGTTGGGTTGCTATCTTTATCAAAAACTCTCTTCCTCACTCTCCCCGCACTGCCCTCTCTCCACCCCACCCCCAGGAGTACCTCTGGCTACGGCTTCCTCTCCGCTCCCACCTTTTGTTCATATGTGTTTTGTACCGTCCTCCAAACAGTGATGACTCCATTTACATTTCGCTGTCTGACAACATGGACCAACTTCTTTCTACCCATCCCAACTCGAAGATGGTCGAAGAACTTCTGTCAACTTCTGTCAACTCATCCAAACTCTCTCTTCCTCAAATGTGGCGACTTCAACTGTAATCATGCCAGCTGGCTGGGTGTGGGTACTTCTCTCAACAGCCATGGCATCTCAGCAAAGGACTTCTGCGACTCATTGGGATTGACACAATCTGTCAATTTCCCGACCCGGATCTCAGTCAACGGAGCTTTAGATCTCTTCTAGACATGTTTATGACAAATTTCCCTGCAAATGTCTGCTGCTCTTCTTCTGCTCCCACCGGTTCTTGTGATCATGTGCTTGTTTAAGTGGATATCTCTCTGGCCATTCTAAGAGATCCTCCTCAGCGTCGACGAGTCCGGCATTTCATTCAGGCCGACTGGCATGGTCTTCAAGCTGCCATCAATCATCTGGACTGGTCTCCCATCTCGACTGCCTCTGACATCAACTCTTTCTGGGAATTCTTCCAAGTTAAACTGCTCTCTCTCATGCACAGATTTACGCATCTCGTTGTCAGTTGTCATACCCTTCCTCTCGTCCATGGTACACTGAATCTTGTGGTGAGACAGTTGCCCTGAAACAACTTGCCTTTGCCTCTTGGAAGGCTAATCCAAATGAAGGCAATCTCAGTTCCTTCCACCAAGCTCAGAACAAATGTGTCTCCCCTCAGGAGAGCCAGTAAGCATTATCTCTGTACTCTCAAGGCTAACCTCTGCTCTAGCAGGGGAAATGGCCTTAAAATGCATGTTGTTGTCTCAAGACTGAACTCTCAAACCTGTCTCCCTCCTCCAAATCCTGGTGGCGTCTGGTCAAATCTGTTTCTGGTGTTTGTTCCCCCTCCATCCCCTCCCTTACCTCAAATGGCTACACAGCTGACTCCGCACGTGACAAAGCCGAATGCCTCAACTCTGTGTTTGACTCAAAATCTTGTGTCCCAAACCCATCTCTCTCTGAACCCACCTTACCCAGTCAAACCCAGCTGCTCTTGGACTCTGTGTCCTTCTCTCCTGACAAGGTGGAGAAGTTTCTGTCAAACCTCGACTCTGATTCTGCAACTGGACCAGACGGCAAGAGCCCACGGGTCCTAAAATCCTGCTATGCCGCTCCTTCACACCCTCTCTCTATTCTATTCACCCTCTCTTTTGCTCAAGGTTATCTGCCATCAGTTTGGAAATCAGCCAACATTACCGCTTCACACAAAAAAGGTGCAAAGACCTTTTTGTCTCCCTCGACATATCACGTGCCTTCGATACGGTCTGGCACCCCGCTCTGCTCACCAAACTCTCCTCCTTTGGTATCCATGGAAATCTCCACACGTGGCTGGTGGACTTCCTCTCTAGTCGTAGTCAACGTGTAGCCCTGAATGGGTTTCTCTCATCTCCTCTTCCTGTTCAGGCTGGAGATCCCCAAGGCAGTGTGCTGGGCCCTGTGCTTTTTCTGGTCTTCATCAATGATCTCTCCGACTCTATTGAAAATCCTCTCTCTCTCTTTGCTGATAACTCCACTCTCTGCCGCTCCATTCCTCATCCCTCAGATCGGCAGTCTGCAGCCTCCTCACTCTCTGCAGACCTGGACAAAATCACAGACTGGGCAAACAAGTGGAACTTGTCTTTCAATCCTGACAAATCTCACACTCTTACGGTCTCTCCGAAAAGACCGACTGGACAACCCTCCCATCCACTTTCCGAATAATCGTCTCCAAGAAGTTCTGTTACTCAAGATTTTGGGTCTCACTATCTGCCATGATCTTTCCTGGGAAAACCACATTTCAAATCTGGCCTCCAAAGCCAGTCGCCGACTGGGCATCCTCCGTCGTGCGAAGTCCTTCCTTGGCACACCTGAGCTCCTCACCACATACAAGACTTTCATCCGCGGCTCAATGGAATACTGCTCTCCCCTCTGGGCTGATGATCTTGCCTCACACCTAGCTCGTCTTCACGCTGTTGAAACCAAAGCGTTCAGAATCATTGGAATCTCCCGTGATGAAGCTAGCTCCGAGGGCCTTTCACTTACTCACCGCAGGCAGGTTGGTGGTCTTTCTGTCTTCTACCGACTCCTCTCTGGCCTTGCTCCTCCAGCTCTCTCTGGGCTCTGTCCCCCAAATATTCCTGCAGGTCACACAAGATCTGCCTGCAACCCTCTTATGGTTAAACTGCCAAAATCAAGACTCTCTGCTCACATTCACTCCTTCATTCCTCTTTTCTCTCGCCTCTGGAACAAACTCCCTCACTCTTTTCAATCCCACTCCTCCCTCCAGGTCTTTAAAACAGCTGTTCACCACCATCTCTTGTCTTCCCCCATCCAAAACCTTGATCTTTTCTACCCCCGCTAATTTCACCCCAAATCCACTTTTTTGAAATACTAACTTCTTTCCTGGAAGTCCCTGGTGTCCTTGTCTTTATACTTCTCCCACCCCCCCCCCCCCCCTTCCCACGCCGCCTCCCCCCAAGCCCTCTCCCTCCCACACATTCCCGATGTCCCTGCTCTCAAATGTTGTGTTTATGTGCTTCCCCTTCTCTCCCCATTCGTCTAACGCTCCCTTTTTATATACTTTGTTTGTTTGTCTGTTTGATTTGTTTGTGTGATAAATGTTAGCTCTTTCACGAGCCTCGATTATGTATCCAAAAAAAAAAAAAAAAAAAAAAATGACGGATCCTTGCAACTACAGACCAGTCAGCCTGCTCCCAATTATCAGCGAAGTCATGGAATCCATCATTGCTTCGGATATCAAATCCTTCCTCTTCTCCAATGGCTTAACCCTTTGAATACGGGACTTTTTAAAATAAAAATACCCCCGGTACGGGATTAATTTGGCATTACGGGAATGCAATCACGTACTGACGATCTATTTATAGGTGTAGTCGATGACGTGTAGTAATGTCATCCGTACACAAAACTTTTTCACGGGTTGCGGCACTGGACGTCATCCGTACCCAAAGGGTTAATCTCTGATCATCAATTTGGTTTCAGACCAGATCACTCTACTCTGGACATGCTGCTTCTGCTGTCTCAACAATGGATTGAGGTCCTCAATGCCAAGCAGGAAATGAGAGCCGTCTCCCTTGACATATCACATGCCTTCGATACGGTCTGGCACCCCGCTCTGCTCACCAAACTCTCCTCCTATGGTATCCATGGAAATCTCCACGCATGGCTTGCAGAATTCCTCTCTGGTCGTAGTCAATGTGTGGCCCTGAATGGATTTCTCTCATCTCCCCTTCCTGTTCAGGCTGGAGTTCCCCAAGGCAGTGTTCAGGGGCCTGTGCTTTTTCTGGTCTTCATCAATGATCTCTCCAACTCTCTGGAAAATCCTCTCCATCTCTTTGCTGATGACTCCACTCTCTGCCGCTCCATTCCTCATCCCTCAGATCGGGAGTCCGCAGCTTCCTCACTCTCTGCAGAACTGGACAAAATGACAGACTGGTCAAACAAGTGGAGCATATCTTTCAATCCTGACAAATATCACACTCTTACTCCGTCTCTCCGAAAAGACCGACTGGACAACCCTCCCATCTACTTTCTCAACAATCCACTCCAAGAAGTTCTGTCACTCAAGCTTTTGAGTCTCACTATCTGCCATGATCTTTCCTGGGAAAACTACATTTCCAAGCTGGCTTCCAAAGCCATTTGCCAACTGGGCATCCTCCGTCATGCGAAGTCCTTCCTTGGCACACCTGAGCTCCTCACCACATACAAGGCTTTCATCCGCAGATTGATGGAATACTGCTCTCCCCTTTGGGCTGGTGCTCCTGCCTCACACCTAGCTCGGCTTCATGCTGTCAAAACCAAAGCTTTCAGAATCATTGGTATCTCCCGCGATGAAGCTGATTCTGAGGGCCTTTCACTTGCTCACCGCAGGCAAGTTGGTGGTCTTTCTGTCTTCAACCAACTCCTCTCCGTCCTTGCTCCCCCTGCTGTCTGTGCTCTGTTTCCCAAATGTTCCTGCAGGATGCACAAGATCTGCCAGCAACCCTCTTCTGGTGAAACTGCCTAAATCAAGACTCTCTGCTCACCTTCACTCTTTCATTCCTCTTTTCTCCCGCCTCTGGAGCAAACTCCCACACTCTCTTCAATCCCACTCTTCCCTCCCGGTCTTTAAAACAGCTGTTCACCACCATCTCTTATCTTCCCCCATCCAAAACCTTGATCTTTTCTACCCCCGTTAATACACCCCAAATCCACCTCTTTCAACCCCCGACTTCATTCCTGAAATTCTTTGTAGTGTCAATTTGGTTTTTTTAGAACAAAAGGTCAAAGGCCAAGGTTGCATAAAATATTATTATGACAGGCATATGAATATTCCGTGAAATATTATGACCAAATTCAGAATGTAACACCAACAACACAAAATACGCATTAGTCAGTGTGAGAAGAGAGTGCGCTGAGAAGAAAAGCCTGTTAAAATGATGAGCGACCCTTATGTATTTTCACATCATTCAGCCTTGAAAACTCAGGCCAAAACCGAAAATCAGAAAATAAATAAATAATACAAAAAAAAAAAACCAAACCAAAAACCGTAATTTCTTTTGCTGACGTATAGCATAAAACGTCGTCAAAATGACGGGTTGGAGTTGTTTAATTAAAAACTTCAAATATATATTTTTCTACTTTGTAGTGTTGTAATTGAAACGTACCTTTCTTTCATGATAGAAGATGCATTGTACAGTCTTCAAATGTACATAAAGTCAGAAGTCCGCTTGGATGCAATTAAAATTGTTACATTATATTGGTCTTTATTTGAGTGGTGTATAGGCAACAGACAGCTGCCTCAATCACTCACAAAAATAAAAATAACTCATGACGTACATGAAGCAAAAACATGCCGACTTGCTTATGCACATAAATAATACATCATGCTTATATACCTCAGAAAATTCCAATTGCACTGGCACATTGGTTGACACGAGAGGCCTGAAGCCCAAAGGCTTGAAGCCTGAGGCCTAGCTGTACTGTCGCCTCCCCAAGGCCCGTGACACCTATCGGCTCCAACCTTTTGAAATCTGATTATCCTTATAATATTCGCTTTGGCTGTTTTACACTGAACAGAAAAATTAAAGGGAGGGCATTGTGATTGTGAATATGACAGCTCTGAAGAAGTATTTCGCTTCGCATACCACCAAAATGGCAGCCATATGATTTTCAGTTTACAATGTGGGTGGAGTCAGGCCAGCTGTCCAACCAATGGGTGGAATGAGTGTTTCACATGGACCAATGGAAGCACAAGCATATTATAATCTATCTATAATACCAGTAATCTCTGTATGTCTGTATGTCTGTGACCGCTGTTTCTCGACAACCACGGGTCCGATATACTTGAAACTTGCCAGGTATATTGCTGGGGACCCGAGGATGTGCCTTTTCAAGGTTTCATATTAATCGGACAAGTAGTTACCGAGCTATGTCCAAAAAACGATTCAACCAATCAGAGAGCAGCGAGTTATCACGTGTGCCGAACGTGGCGAACAGACTCTGCCTCGGACGGCACATTTGAGAGCGTATTCATTTATTTCACGTTGGCAAACTATGTTGGCGTTAAACTATGTTTTAAAACTAATTAAAACTAATTTGCGATTCTTTCGCTTTCCTGCGCGTTTGTGCACGCTATGGCGATTTCTTTACCAAACTCCGCAAGCCGTTCGCTTTGGACCAAACCATTTCATGTAAATAGAGGGGGGGGATTGTCACCGTACTCGCAAGCCGTTCGCTTTGGACCAAACCATTTCATGTAAATAGAGGGGGGGGATATAATTTTAGATATATATATAGTACGGGCATGCCCTAGTATAGATAATGAGGAAAACCTGTGTTGGCGTCTGATGGCAGGACATTCCAATCCACACACAAACACAGTTGCGCCTGCAGGGATGACACGGCCATAATGCTCAAAATCTGGCGTCCCGTCCTGTGAATGACAATGGGATTCATTTCACACTCAAAATACGTAATCTTACTATAATGAATGCAACATTTTATTCCCCATAAAGCCCAACTGCAAAAATATTGACCATGGTTTAACCCATAAAGCGCGTCGGGCCACGATCGTGGCCGACACGCACAGGTCGACAGGCCACGATCGTGGCCCTACCAAATATGGTCATCCACCCAAATAATGAATCACAACCTTTCTTGCAATGTATAATACTTGGGGTAACTAACTAGGTGACTAACCAGTCGAGCACTTTATGGGTTAGACACAGTGTGTGCTGAATGGAGAAGGTGGATCAGATTCAGCAACTGTTGCTAGAGTGAGATGTGCATGGAAGAAGTTTCGGGAACTGAGTGACGTGCTGGCGAGGAGGGGAGTGTCGTTGAAGCTGAAGGGAAAGGTGTATGCTGCATGTGTGAGAAGTGTTATGATTTGTGGATGTGCGGAGTATCGCTGAGAGAGAGGAAGACAAATGATGAATTGCGAAAGATGATGGGAATAGAGCCTGTGATGGATGCTGTGAAGAGGAACAGGTTGAGAATGTTTGGTCATGTGTTGAGGAAGGATGAAAGTGACTGGTTGAGAAGAGTGATGGAAATGAATGTAGAAGGAAGTAGAGGATGGGGAAGACCGAGAAAGACTTGGCTAAAGATTGTGGAAGAAGAAATGCGGGCAAGGGGGTTAACAAGGAGAGATGCAGAAAATAGGGCAAAATGGAGAAAATTGTCATGGGGACCTCAAGACTAACCCCCGCTCTAGCAGGGAAAATGGCGTTAACATGCTTGTTGTTGTTGTTGTTCTACACAGCGTGCTATGGATACAGAGAATGTGCCTTCCGAGTGCATCGGTCTGGAAAACCCGCGGTCATGACAGACTAGCTGATATTTTCCTCCAAACAAAAGTGGCTTCCAATGGCCACACCAAGCACCAATTGGACAACAATAATCAGTCACCACAGTATTCCTCCATGTAATGAAAATGGACTTGAAGTGGCTAAGAGGAGTTTTAAGTTATTATCGATTACAAATCCTTGAAATATCATCACCACTTGCTTTGTGCATCGAAACGGCACCGAAAGGTTCTTCTTGACAATCTTTGCATTTGTGTTTCGCAGTACCGAGATGTGTCTGGTACGTCATTGTACAAGCCATGGCCGAAAAATAAATCCATCGTACAGTTATTTTGCTGTTCTCAAATCCGTAAGCAACCGCGTGATTTGGTGAGGTCGGCAAGTATTATGTATGTGTATGGGGTCAGTAAACAAGATTTTTGAGGGATTATGGGATTGCCTCAACAATCTCAAATTGCCAATAAAAACATTGCCTCAAACAGGGAACCATGAGCTCATGGGGCCCGCAAGGCTAACCCCCGCTCGAGCGGGGAAAACGGCCTTAAAACGATCATTCATTCATTTTCACATGGCAGATGTGGAGACATTACATGTTGGGGAGGCAGAAGTAGATATTTCCAAGCATGTATGAGAGTCTCCACGATTCCCTCACCAAGAAGGCCTGCATCCACCGTTTCAGTTACAACCAGCGAGACCCTGCCGGCAGGAAAGGGTTTGATCAGAGTGAAAAACACCTTCGTCAAAACGATGTTACAATATTCTGAAGCACGACGCATGGTAACTGAAAATCATAGCGATCATGCATCATGATCATGCTACATACTTCACTGCGATCGATATCTTCAAAAAAAAAAAATTAAGTGAAATACATTCTCCACATCTTCCATAAACCTCAGTACCAAAAAAAGTGCTCCAAGCCTGGAGAAATCAGAAGAGATCGACGTGAGATGAAGCATGAAGATGAAAGAGGTGACCCCGAGGGACGCGAAACCGGGCGACATGCCTTTTTGGCAGGTCTCGAGGTATGGTCAGCTGAGTCGAGTGCGCTTCGAGGACGCGGACCCTGTGCGCCAAGCCGTGAAAACTCGTCACATGCCGGGCCAGTCGGGCCATCGGCACGGACACTTCCACCGCCCACACCGCAGCACCCTCGTCCGCCGCAAATAGGCTAATGGAATAACAAATCGAAGGCGGTGGTGAATGAGTGAAATTACATGTATTTGAAAGAGCGCGTTGCAGTGGATGAGTGCGTCAAAAATATTTTAGAGAGCAGCAAAACCAGCAGTGTGTCATGCGGTCATCCGTTCCAGCAAGTAAAAGTAGATGGGCAATATGCACGTTCCATTTCATGAGGGGTAATTTTTTTTCTTTTCACAAATAATTACATTGTTTATTCTACAGATACAAATAAACAGATAAAAGGGGACCGAAAAACAACAACAACCACGGTTCCCGAAAAAGGCCAACCCCCGCTTTGCGGGGAAAAATGGCCTCTAAAGGTGTTTGTATTCTACAGATGTGAACGCATTATACAGTGCTCTATCTTGGTTTTATTTATCTTTTGCCAAAATACTATGCAAGCTTTAACATTTCACTTCAGAGAGGCCTAGATACGTCACACATTGGCGGAATTATTGGCAGCACCAACCAACACACTTCTTCTTCTTCTCCTAAAATACTTGGATGCTTTGAGAATACAGTTTGGTTGATGCACAAATTTCCTCAGAATGTAAACATTTCCTTTACTCGAGTATAAACTACAAACCTTGCATTTTTGGCAGCATTCCAAAGGAAAAGTACTTTTTCCCCACAGCTTAAATTTTTCATTCGATTTACTGTACACAGCGACATTAAAGTTGTTTTCATCGATTGAAAAAAAAAAAAATGTTTATTGGTCTGCAGATGAGGATACACCACGACTAGGTCTGAAATACACTCTGCGGAGCTCGGCCCACAATGCTCACTGATCCGTGCTTCCAGAGACTGTCGAGTTTTCCCGATATAATAATCCTTGCAATCCCTCCAATCGAATCTTGTACCATAATTGGAGTTTCCTTTTCCTTGGGGCACTGATCCTTACCATGCACCGGTTGTTTTCTCAGGCTGCTTTAAGAATCCTTACCCTGCCCGATAAGCCAACAACATGGCTACGTTATGGTGACCAAAGCTCATTTTTCATGGCCGATTTGAACGGTGGACTATTGGTGTACCACTTTAGGCCGTACGAGACTCGGCGGTGAATTCTCATCTACCGACCACCAGCCACACCTTCAGCACCAAGGGAAGCAATGATGATGGACAGAGAAAAAGTGGTTTGAGCACGAGTAAAGGAATCTAATTGGGAAAGTGTGTTTGTGCCAACGCTCAACAACAAGGGAGGACTTCGCTTCAATTTATCACGTGCGTCAAACTGGGCACTTGCAAAGCAGAGGCACAGCCAAGCTCACGTGATGTTCAGCATCAATCATGTGACGTTCGTCACCAACGATCATTACGTGACATTCCCACATAATATACAAGAGGCTTGGCCAGCCTGACTTAAGTCACTGGCAGCTGAAGCCAATTGGTTAATTGGTGCGGCATCACATGTTGAATGAGTCCGATTAAATGAATGAATGAATGAATGATCGTTTTAAGGCCATTTTCCCCGCTAGAGCGGGGGTTAGCCTTGCGGGCCCCATGACAATCATGGTTCCCTGTTTGAGGCAATGTTTTTATGGCCGGATGCCCTTCCTGACGCCAACCCTTGGTCGCGCTCTTACGATGCGCAGGGATACGGTGTACCTATTCTAAACCGGGGTACACACCGGGATCATTCATCCCAGCAAGCCGGTACTCAATTTGCCGACCTCAGAAGGATGACAGGCCGAGTCAACCCCCCTGGCGTTAATTCAGCGATCGACCGGGATTCGAACCCAGGATCCCAAGCCGGCACCCTAACCGCTAAGCCAACACCAACACCAGGTCCGATTCCAGTATTTTATTTAATTACTTATCACTTTCTGTGCCATTCAAACATACAGTGACGTCAACATTACAGAATCGGATTGTTTGCACAGGCCAACTGGCAGGGACTGCAAACGGTCCTGAGACAAAAGCCTACCATCTCCACAGTGCCCCTATCCCACTGACAGACCGAGATGACGGCTGCATCACTCTCTGCCGCTCTGGAATTAATTAGATGCCGGTGACCTAGATGATGCTTCCTGCTGCTCCCATAGGGAGCGGGTGTACTAGTATAAATAAAATAAAGATTGTAAAAGGCGTATAAATAAAAATCCCTGAATTTACCGCCATTTTACCCAGTGTCTATTACTTCACCCTATCTAACATGTTACATTAGATCTTCATGCCTTCTGTTTGCGTCCTTTATAACGTCCTGAAAAACAGGAAGTTTCCTGGTTGGAATAAGTTTTAATTTTGTTTAGCTGCCAGGAAGGCAGACAGAGTAAAAAAAAAAAGTATCAGCGTAATCCTGTCTGTGAATGGGCGATCGGGTCAAATTCAGAGTTGTTCCTCGGTCATCTTACTATAATTCACCAAATGTCTGTCTGTCTGTCTGTCCGTCCGTCCGTCTGTTCCCAGGTACCGCAAAAACGGCTGAACCGATCACAACGAAATTTTGGGTGGGTAATCCTGGGACCCCCTGGAGTAAAATAGGCCATATTGTTTTTCCAATTTCCCCAATTTCCCAATTTTTCCAAACACGATGGAATAATATTTCCCGATATGAACAGTGATGTGGCTTTTATTGAAATTCTACAAATACTGTTTAGATTTTGATGATTTGCGTGTGATATGATTTAACGGATGTTTATATCAATCGTTTAAAATAAAAAAAGCCTTCAATTTCTGATATTTTGCCTTTTCATTTGGGCCTCCCAATTGAAGCCCCGCCCAGGGGGCGGGTACCGTTTTTAGTAAACTGAATTTACAGACATATGGACGGACGGACATGAACCCTTTTCTTAACCCCGCTTTGCCCTTTGTGTGTGCGTGGTAATAAATTTGAATGTTTGACTTTCATGGATATCGTGAAGCTGCAGCGTACACAGGGCAACATGAAAGCTACATTTGTTACATCACGCCACATTGGTTAAAACTACAAACCAGCAGCATACCTGAGCAAACCTGTGCCAGTACCAATATCAAGTACCGTATGTGCTCCAGCTCGTACAGCTGCACGAACAGCATCACGAAATGCTACGTTGCGTTGATGGTCGTTGAGCATGAGGAAGTGCCAGCGCTGAACGAGACAGCCAGCCGCACGCTCAAAGTTTTCCCTCGCCTGCTTCATACTTAACCCAGTGGGTATTCCTGAACCAAAATCCGACTTCGAACCCTTGTTATCTCCAAGATCAAATTGCAGCCTTGAATTCAGCATACGAGTTGAATTGGCATTCTCCAGCAGCATCCCGAATGCGCTCGCCTCCAAGTCGGATTTATGACTCTCTGCCAACTGCGTATCAAATTCCGAAAAGACTTTCATATTCGTCCGTGGCTCCACGAGGTTCTCGGACCTCTCCGATTTGAAGTTAGGATCGGAATCTGAACTCAAGTCAGAAGTAGATTCTGATCCAGATGGAGATCGCAGCTGGACCACGCGTGTCTTGGCAGGATCTCTCCTCTGACGCTGTCCTTGCCGCTCTGCCCGTAAGAACCATGCGGCAGCCTCATCACAAAAGCCAAGACTGGGGAGAGCAAAGAAGAAAGCAAAAATAACTCTTGGTCATTTACTAAAACAAGTACAGTACCATTTATTTTTACTCAAATTGTACTCTCAACAATCACTGAAAATTTGCAATTCCACTTTGAACAATTAAAATTTAAAAAAGAAACCAACTTTTCACTCACAGCAAAATGTCTTAGTGGAATCTCAACTTCAACAGCTGTTATACAACCACTGCAGCCACACAACCACTGCAGCCACACAACCACTGCAGCCACACAACCACTGTAGCCACACAACCACTGTAGCCACACAAACACTGCAGCCACACAACCACTGCAGTCACACAACCACTGCAGCCACACCACCACTGCAGCCACACAACCACTGCAGCCACAAAACCACTGCAGCCACACAACCACTGCAGCCACACAACCACTGTAGCCACACAAACACTGCAGCCACACAACCACTGCAGCCACACAACCACTGCAGCCACACAACCACTGAAGCCACACAACCACTGCAGCCACACAACCACTGTAGCCACACAAACACTGCAGCCACACAACCACTGCAGCCACACAACCACTGTAGCCACACAAACACTGCAGCCACACAACCACTGCAGCCACACAACCACTGCAGCCACACAACCACTGCAGCCACACAACCACTGTAGCCACACAAACACTGCAGCCACACAACCACTGCAGCCACACAACCACTGCAGCCACACAACCACTGAAGCCACACAACCACTGCAACCACACAACCACTGCAGCCACACAACCACTGTAGCCACACAACCACTGCAGCCACACAACCACTGTAGCCACACAAACACTGCAGCCACACAACCACTGCAGCCACACAACCACTGTAGCCACACAACCACTGCAGCCACACAACCACTGCAGCCACACAACCACTGTAGCCACACAAACACTGCAGCCACACAACCACTGCAGCCACACAACCACTGCAGCCACACAACCACTGAAGCCACACAACCACTGCAACCACACAACCACTGCAGCCACACAACCACTGTAGCCACACAACCACTGCAGCCACACAACCACTGCAGCCAAACAACCACTGGAGCCACACAACCACTGCAGCCACACAACCACTGCAGCCACACAACCACTGCAGCCACACAACCACTGCAGCCACACAACCACTGCAGCCACACAACTACTGCAGCCACACAACCACTGCAGCCACACAACCACTGCAGCCACACAACCACTGCACAGCCACACAACCACTGCAGCCACACAACCACGGCAGCCACACAACCACTGCAGCCACACAACCACTGCAGCCACAAAACCACTGCAGCCACACAACCACTGCAGCCACACAACCACTGCAGCCACACAACCACTGCAGCCACACAACCACTGCAGCCACACAACCACTGCACAGCCACACAACCACTGCACAGCCACACAACCACTGCAGTCACACAACCACTGCAGCCACACAACCACTGCAGCCACACAACCACTGTAGCCACACAACCACTGTAGCCACACAAACACTGCAGCCACACAACCACTGCAGCCACACAGCCACTGTAGCGACACAACCACTGCAGCCACACAACCACTGTAGCCACACAACCACTGCAGTCACACAACCACTGCAGCCACACAACCACTGTAGCCACACAGCCACTGTAGCCACACAACCACTGTCCCCATACAACCACTGCAGCCACACAACCACTGTAGCCACACAACCACTGCAGCCACACAACCACACAACCACTGTAGCCACACAGCCACTGTAGCCACACAACCACTGTCGCCATACAACCACTGCAGCCACACAACCACTGTAGCCACACAACCACTGCAGCCACACAACCACTGCAGCCACACAACCACTCCACCTGAACAATTACAGCAATGTGTTTGTGCATGAAATTGATAATGCACACAAATTCATCGATTCACCTATTGTCGTAATGTTCTAAATGTCTAGTTTACTTAGCGTAAAAGTGTCAACGAGCATCGCAAGGCCTTCGAGAGCAACTATCCAAAGAGATCTTCAATTGCCAAACATGGTCTGAAGGCTGGCCATGTTCCCCTGTGGGATAATGCCAACATTTTGGGTACAACCCCCAGTAAGCGCAGAGGAGGATTTTGGAGGCATGGCATGTGGAGGAATCTGTTGTATCTCCCACACAGGAGGTGCTTGACTTACCACGAGCATTTGTCCCTCGCATGCAGAAACATACCAGAGAAACTACATTACCAAGTACATAAATTAGTACCTCGTTTGCTGTCACTTTGATGTACATTGTTACTTTATATGCATCTCCACATTTAGCCCCACCCCTCCATGTCCCTCCCACCTCCCACCTCTCAACCTCCCCCCGCCCCCCTTTTCTAACACTATTTCACAGTCGTTCTGGTATCTCAGGCCATTACTTTTATGTTTACAATATATCTGTTTAGTTTAGCTTAATTGATTTAAATTACCACCATCACTTGAAGCAATAAATAATTCAAGTTTGTTTGTTTTTCATCTATTTATTTGAATTATGTTGTGATTCGTTTGATTTAATGTTTGATTTAAGGGTTGTTTTGATTTACAGTCACGTGAAAAAGTAAGTACACCCCATGTAAAGTTTTGATTTTTTCAACATATTTCAACATACAAATATTTGATCTTCATTTCAACAATATTGATAGATAAAGGTGATATAATATAACAAATATCATGAAACATTTACATTTTGTAGCCCATTGTATAATTTAAACAAACATAAATGCAAATTTCGCATGTGGAAAAAGTAAGTACACCCCTACATTTATCACTACTTCAAACACCTAAAATTAGAATCAGGTGCACCAGCTCAGGTGCAAATGATTAGAACATCGTTAGAAAGGATCTTGGAGGAACCTGTCTTATTTAAACCTCAGACATTTAGTTTGGTTTGCTCTTTGTTGTTGAAGTGTGCGGCGTCACCATGCCTAGATAAAAAGGGCGCTCTGAGGCCTTCAGAAAGAAGGTTATAGATGCCTACGAGTCTGGGAAGGGATTTAAAAAGATCTCCAAACAATTTGAAATCAATCATTCGACTGTCCGGAAGATCATCTACAAGTGGAGAATATTCCAAACAACTGCCAACTTGTTCAGGCCAGGCCGCCCCAGCAAGTTCAGCCCGAGAGCATACCGCAAGATGCTGAAAGAAGTCTCGAAGGACCCCAGAATGTCATCACGTGACCTACAGGTAGCTCTTGCCACTGTTGATGTCAGAGTGCACGAGTCTACCATTAGAAAGAGGCTGCACAAATTTGATCTACATGGGAGGTGTGCCAGGAGGAAACCTTTGCTGTCCAGAAAGAACATCAGGGCATGACTAAAGTTTGCCAATGAACACCTCGGCAAAGACCAGCACTTCTGGAACAATGTGCTCTGGACAGATGAGTCAAAGGTAGAGCTATTTGGCCACAGTACCAGAAGACATGTTTGGCGAAAAGCAAAGACAGCATTTGACCACAAGAACCTGATACCAACTGTAAAGCATGGTGGTGGAAATATTATGGTTTGGGGCAGCTTTGCTGCATCAGGGCCTGGGCAGCTCACCATCATATAATCCACTATGAATTATTCATTGTACCAGAGGGTGCTTGAGGATAATGTGAGGCCATCTGTGAGGCCTCTGTGCTCTGTCCCCCAAATATTCCTACAGGTCGCACAAGATCTGCCAGCAACCCTCTGATGGTTAAACTGCCGAAATCTCGGCTCTCTGCTCACCTTCACTCTTTCATTCCTCTTTTCTCCCGCCTGTGGAACAAACTCCCACACTCCCTTCAATCCCTCTCCTCCCTCCAGGTCTTTAAAACAGCTGTTCACCACCATCTCTTATCTTCCCCCATCCATAACCTTGATCTTTTCTACCCCCACTAATTCACCCCAGATCCACCTTGTTTGAAATTCCAACTTATTTCCTGGAAATCCTGGCAGTGTCCATATGTTTATACCTCTCCCACCCCCCCCCCCCCTTCACATGCCTCCCCCCATTCACATGCCTCCCCCCCTTCACATGCCTCCCCCCCAAAGCCCTCTCCCTCCCACAGATCTCTCAATGTCTCCATGTCTCTCGGTCCCTGCTCTCAAATGTTGTGTTTGTGTCCTTCCCCCTCTCTCCCCATCTTGTCTACCGCTCCCGATGAAGGGGGGGAGGTCTACCGCTCCCGATGTTATTTGTTTTATGTGTCTGTTTGTCTTTCTGTGTGATTAATGTTCGCTCTTTCACGAGCCTCGATCTTGTATACAAAAAAAAAAAAAAAAAAAAAAAAAAAAAAAATCTGTCAGAAAGTTGAAGCTCAACCGAAGGTGGACCTTGCAACATGACAATGACCCTAAACATACCAGTAAATCCACCAAGGAATGGCTGAAAAGAAAGAAATGGAGGGTTCTGGAATGGCCAAGTCAAAGCCCGGATCTAAATCCCATCGAGATGTTGTGGGGGGATTTGAAACGAGCTGTGCATGCAAGAAACCCCTCAAACATCGCACAGCTGAAATAATTCTGAATGGAGGAGTGGGCAAAAATTTCTACCAGTCGATGTCAGAGACTGCTAGACAGTTATAAGAAACGCCTACTTGAGGTTGGGTTGGCAATACCACCTATTAGAGCCAAGGGTGTACTTACTTTTTCCACATGCGAAATTTGCATTTTTTTTTTTTTTTGAATGCAGAATCGAGGCTCGTGAAAGAGCCAACATTTATTTCACAAACAAATCAACCAGACAAACAAAATATATAAAAAGAGGGAGCGAAAGACAAGATGGGGAGAGAAGGGGAAGCACACAAACACAACATTTGAGAGCAGGGAGATGTTCTGGAGGGATAGGGCTTGGGGGGAGGAGGCGTGGGAAGGGACGTGGGGGGGACGGGGGGGAGGTTGGGAGAAGTATAAAACACAAGGACACCAAGGACGGACAGAAGTTGGTATTTCAAAAAAGTGGATTTGGGGTGAAATTAGCAGGGGTAGAAAAGATCAAGGTTTTGGATGGGGGAAGATAAGAGATGGTGGTGAACAGCTGTTTTAAAGACCTGGAGGGTGGAGTGGGATTGAAGAGAGTGAGGGAGTTTGTTCCAGAGGCGGGAGAAAAGAGAAATGAAGGAGTGAAGGTGAGCAGAGAGGCAGATCAGGTCTTGTGCGACCTGATCAGTGAAGGTGAGCAGAGAGGCAGATCAGATCTTGTGCGACCTGTAGGAATATTTGGGGGACAGAGCCCAGAGAATGCTGGGGGTCAAGGCCAGAGAGGAGTCGGTAGAAGACGGAAAGACCACCAACCTGCCTGCGGTGAGTGAGTGAAAGGCCCTTGGAGTTAGCTTCATCGCGGGAGATTCCAATGATTCTGAATGCTTGCGGCGAAAAACACGGTCCCAAAGCAGCAGCGGCGAATGCAGAAAACCGCCCGATGCAGTTGGCAATGGCTGACAAAAGGGGAATTCGGTTGGAAATGGAGGCTTTGGGGAATTTGAAAAGGGATTCTACCTTGTTCCCATTTGATGCAATGCAGTGTCAACTAATGGAAGACAGAACCTTAACCTAATACACAGAATAAGGAGATAACTACTAAAAAAGGAAATCTATGATTTGCTACGTGATTGTATATGGAATAACTAAGGGGACGACCTTTGACCTTTATACACAAACTGGAGGGTGATATTTACAACAAGCTTCATTACACTTACAACGATAATAAAAAAAACACAACACCATTCTCAAATCCACAACACTGCACCCTCCTCCTCTTAGGCACATCCCGGGCCTATTAAACTTTTACCTTTAATGTGGCACGTAGGTGTAGTTCCCTCTACATTTAACCTGACCCTGAGTGTGACAGTTTAAAAACTTAAATAAGTATGTCCCTATGCTGCATTGCACCCTATCGAACAGATTTACGCCCACAGCTAACCGAATTGTGGAATGGTTCTCAAACTATACATTTACGATGGGGAGCATTATTTACAATTGACGCTGGTATTTACAAAACTAACCCAGGACCTGTGATTGTTCTTTTGGGGGGGGTGGGGGGGGGGGGGACAGCCTGCCCTGCATCGACGCACCATTACCAATAACCAGCACCATAAAGTACCAAAACGCACCGGAGTGCACAGTCACCACAGTCAATAATAAACAGTAAACAAACCCCTGGTGCTGGTCTTCCTCTTCGGCTCCCTCTGCTGGCCATTGTTATTCTTGATGTTGTCTTTCTTCATGTTCTTCTTGCTGGCGGCCTATTTGGACATAATAAAACAAGCACAGAACGTGTCCATTGTTTTTATTTATGGCCCACAGGGCCGACTAGGAGTGGTTCACCTGTGAGGCATAGGTGCCACGTGACCGAGGTCCGCAAGCAAGATCTTCCTCTGGCCAACCTGGCCGATTCCAGCAGAGGGGCCATGCCCCAACCCGTGGGGTCCATGAGTGGTGCTCAGCCACAGACATGTGGTCCATAAGTGGTGCATCGATGCAGACAGCTGGTTGCGGGGGTTCTGGCACACAATGGCGGACTCCCGCACGCTCCCCTCGGTGCCCAGAGAGCACGATCCATGGGTTGGGGAAGGAAGACAGAAAGGACAGGTGAGCGAGGGGTAAGGTCACAAGGGTACACATCAAACAAGGCAATGCAAGACAAGGTGCGTATGGAGAGTGAAGTGAGAAAGCTCGTCCCTACCGTACATCACCCCCCCTGATACCTACTCTACCCTTGCCCTTACCCCAGATGTACACAAAACCTACACATTACAAATTCGTTACTAACGTCATGTCTTCCTCAAATTTCCCCTATACCAAATTCGTCACCACAATCCCTCTAATTCAAAATTTGCCATCCCCAATTCATCATCAATCCTCATAAGGAGGGAGAGATGGAATTACGCACAATGTCACACCCACGTCATGATGCTTCTCACATTCCAAACATCTGCACAAAAATAATAAAAACAACAACACGGCATGGTGTGGCGTTCTGTCACCTCAGGTGAGTGGATGTAGATGGTGCGAGGAGACTTCAATCCTAACTATCCTCTAAATGACTTTAACACAATTTACACTACCCGGGGTCTTTCCCTGCCAATCCATTGGCCATCTTACTCTATGCGGTTTTAAGAACCAAATTCCCATTGACCAAACTGTGGTGCTTCATCAATTTGGGGTCTCACTACCCCGATTCAACTCCCTGTGCCTTTGCACACTTTCAGGACTGGGTCATGTGGCTCTCCCAGCAGGTCTACCCACCTGCACACCTCCACCACTGCAGTTGCCTCCGAGCTTACCTGCTCCTTACCCTAACCTATCTACCTGGGGAAGGCCCTCTGGCGCTCTCCCCACTCGGTGCCCTCTCTGGCACTGGGCTACCCGGGTCCGTCCTCCGGATCCTCCGGCCCCATCCACAACAACTCTACCGGCTCCCAGAGCCCACCTGCGGCCTCACCTGGCCGACATCCTAACAGTGACGGAGTGCCCATTCAACTACACACACTAACAGGCCACACGCCCAGCCATTTCCACGTCACTAATGCACCCATCCAATCACCATTCTTCCACCACACACCACAGATGCCAATATCCAACCACAATTTACCTACTCCCTCTACCTAACTCTTAAACTACCCTCCCCTGGTATTCGTGATGGGGTCCATCCTACCCATACACACCTTCGCACCATCCACTCCACTCCACAGTTTCCATCATACTCACTCCACACCATCCATTCCATACTCCATATATTCCATACACCTGCATATGCACACCTGTGCAATCACACCTGGTGCTTCCTGCACCCTCCTTCCTCCAGGACCATTTGCTCAACACAACACTCAATCACTATTACCCACTCATACACTGCTCAATACACTTTCGATCCTCAAACACACGGCATCATCTGATCTGACTACTCCCCTCTGAAACTCGCGCTTCCCCGTCGCCCCTTACATTATTGCGCTCCCTCGTCATTATCATCCAACTACCCTCTCTATGTCCCCACTACCTGTCCAATGTTGCTACCTAACCTTACCGTTACCTATGGTCATTTCTAGGTCCCTATTCATTATCCAAACCCTCCCTCAGCAAGCTTTCACTGCCAAACCCCATAGCTATTGCTCCTTTGCCCCCGGTTTTGTGAGAGATGGCAAAGTTGCCATCCCACCACATCGGGCATCTTCTACTATCAATTTCGCTCATCAAATTCCTGCAAATCCTATTCACTATTCTAAATTTCGGATCAAAACACTATCATCATCACAGTCCGCTATATCTGAGCCTCGGTGCGTCGTTATATTTTCAAAGCTCGGCTTCGCAAAGCCGAGCAATGAACGCGGGTGGTTTGTTGCCTGCAGTTGGATCCGTCCGGCATTCACGATTCTGGGGAGGAGGCATGCTCGGGCCGAGATTCCACGCATCATCGCGGCGCGGACCCTCGCGGTCGCCGGCCCGATGGCTCAATCTCGCCCGGTCGGAACCCCGCCCCCGCCACCAGGGGGCACCGTTCCGATCCCTTCGACCAGGCCCCCCTCCCCCGGAATCGCGCCGATCGCCGCTCTGACGCGGCACCGACCATTCAGTGCGGAACCCGGCCCGATTCGTGCGCGACGCTCCGAAGAGCAACGCGCTTATGGTCCCGGCCGGTCCTCGCTGCAAACAAAATGCACCGCGCCCCGAGTGCTCGCCTCGGCTATCCGTCGCCCTAAACGCTGCCCCGGTTAACGTCGATGCTTCACTCGCATACGCGACCCGTTCCACACTCACAAAACCTGGCGTCTCGGCGCCTCCAGTGCATCCAACACACTCCGTCCATTCCACCACCGCACTCCCCGTTACACACCACACCTCTCGCGCACACTCGCCGTTCGCACACTTCGTTCCACATCTCTCCTCCTTTACGTCCTCCGTAACACTCACCATGGGCGTGCACTCTTGCATCCACCCACCAACGCGCTCCGATGTGCTCTCCCACACCCGCGCCACAACCAACTCAGGTGTGCTTCCTCGCACACGTTCCACCACCACCTTACTCTCCGTGTCACACTCATTTTCGCACGTACACTCCGTATCGCTCTCACTCCCTTTGTCACACTCCGTACACCCCGACGTGCATTCTCGCTCGCACTCGGTTTCACACTCGCGCTTTGTAACACGCTTTGACGCACACTTTTTCCTCACATGCGTGCCATTCGCTTTAACACCACACACACAGGACCGTCCACGAACGCCCGGGTGCTTTCGCAATCCCAATCGCGCGACAATTCTCTTCGCACCAGACATCCTCTTACAAAATCTCCCCGCACAACATACAGCACGACTCACCTGGGGGATTCTCTTCTCCACGCGCACCTGCAAATCTTTATAAGGATTAGCAAGTACGGCATCAGGATGTGTATTCAGACTTTGAGCAATTTCCATTCCTTCCTCCAACTGTTGCTCTTCTACGTCTGCATTTCTACAATTTAAATTCCCAGCACTTTTTCCTTACTCACCTCGACGACTGCTGGCTGTATTAAAATCCCCTCTTCTACCTCAGCGGTCGCCGGCTTTTCCATACCCCGGGTCGCGATTTCTATACCCGTCATCTTACCCGCGCTTTTCTCCAATTCGCCCAACCAGCGCTTCTCGACCCGCAGTCTTACTTAGAAACCCAGGACAGAAACAAACAAAGACAGACTCACACGAATGGGAAATGAAGGCAGGCACGAGTGGCTGGAAAGGGGGGAAGGTTCAGCTCGGACCAGAGGACGATCGGGCCGGGAGGGAGCAGCCGCCGACTCTCCACACTCTCGTTCGTCCGGCGGCATTGCCTCGCGGCCGCGGGTCGAACTGCCGTTAAAACTCAACCCCACCCAGCTGCGGTGGATTCAGCAGCGGTGGACTCCTCACTCATCTGCTGTGGGGGCTTCCTTGGTCAGCCGCTCCACTGGACTCTCTGCTCCTCCTCAACTGGACTGGACTCGACTGGGCTCCGGTGCACTGCCAACTCTCTCACGCATCTGCCGTCTCTCCCAAAAGGCTTGCGCGCGCGCTTTTATATCGCGCCTCGAGATCAATCCGCCGGCTCCCAGGGCACGTCTACCGGGTCGCTCACTGCAGTGCCGGTTGGCTGGCACGGGCTCTTTCGCTCCACCTTTGATGATGATGGGCGGCCAACGCCCTTCATACGGCTCCTCCTCCTGCTTCTCCGATCTGACCGCATGCTCAATGGAGTCTTGCGGCGAAAAACACGGTCCCAAAGCAGCAGCGGCGAATGCAGAAAACCGCCCGATGCAGTTGGCAATGGCTGACAAAAGGGGAATTCGGTTGGAAATGGAGGCTTTGGGGAATTTGAAAAGGGATGCTACCTTGTTCCCATTTGATGCAATGCAGTGTCAACTAATGGAAGACAGAACCTTAACCTAATACACAGAATAAGGAGATAACTACTAAAAAAGGAAATCTATGATTTGCTACGTGATTGTATATGGAATAACTAAGGGGACGACCTTTGACCTTTATACACAAACTGGAGGGTGATATTTACAACAAGCTTCATTACACTTACAACGATAATAAAAAAAACACAACACCATTCTCAAATCCACAACAATATACATACATACATAAACACACAAGCATATATCATACACCATTTATATTCATATAATATATTTATATATTTATTTATATATTTATATAAATGACATATAAAGGTAGAATGAATGAATGAGTGAATGAGTGCATGAATGGGTTACGGTTAATGATTTGATTGGGTTGATGTTGAAACATGCTTTAATCATCAAAATTTATGCCATGAGGGATTTTTGTCCGAAGTTTATGTATCCAAAAGGACTCACGTTTCAGAATCGTGGTGTGTGATCGATTTGTGATTGATTCAATGGCAGAGATTTGAATGTCATTTATAGAGTGATCCGGTTGATTAAAGTGTATCGTGTAAGGTAGAGATTTGCCCTGACTGGTGTGGAAGTTGTTGATTTCTGACCGGGTGTTATTAAATCGTGTGTAGAGTGTATTCTCAGTTTTTCCAACATATTGTTTGGTGCACTTTTGGCAAGTGATTAGGTATATGACCCATGTAGATTTGCAGTTCATATAGGAGGTGATTGGGAATTTTTGTCCAGTGCGAGAACTACAAAATTTGTTTCCTTCTAGTAAATGCTTGTGAATAATACATTTGTTTGCTGTGCATTTATAGAAGCCAGGGATCCTAGTTTCTTTGCTGTGGGGCTGTGGGTGCTTTGCTTTTACCAAGAGGTCCCGGAGTGTCCGACCACGTCGAAATGATGTTAGTGGAGGTTGAGGAAATGTGGTGCCGAGTGTTTCTGATTGATGGAGGAGAGGAAGGGCCTCATTCAGAATACTTGGCAATTGGGATGAGGTAGGAGAGTAGGTGGTTACCAGTGGGACACGGTTAGTTGCAGGTTTGGGTTTGTAAGTCAGAAGGTCTGCTCTCGGTATGCGTTTTGCTCGGTTTATTGCTTCTTTCACAGAGTGAGGGTCATAGTTTCTTGCAATGAAGTGTGTTTCTAATTGGCAGAGAGAAGTTTCTTCTGCCATTTTTGTTGAGCAAATGCGTCTCACTCTGAGTGCTTGACTGTATGGTATGCTTGCAATTGTATGTTTAGGATGAGATAAAGATGGGAGAAGGTAAGAGTGAGTGTCTGTTGGTTTGGTGTATAGTTCTGTTTCGAGTCTGTTATTTTGAAGTGTGAGTGATGTGTTTAGAAAGTGAACTTCGGACTGTGAGCTGTCAAAGGAAACTTGATGGTCGGATGAATCAAATTTAATTCATTTTGGAATTGTGTGAGACTACGGGGGATTTTGACCAGATGAACTGGATGTCATCAATATAACGTACCCAGGATTTTTCCAGGATGCCGTGATGAGGTTGTGCATTGATCTTGGCCTCTATCATTCCCATGAAGATGTTAGCGTACGATGGTGCAACAGGGGTACCCATAGCGGTACCTTGAGTTTGAATGTAATGTCGTCCGTTGAATTGGAAATTATTCAGTTTGAGTGTCAGTTCTAATAGGCGCTGAGGTCTTGAGGAGGTGGTATTGGGACTTGTCGTGTATCGAGGGCTTTGCGGCATGCAGACAGGCCTTCTGAATGTGGAATATTAGTGTAGAGGGATGTAAACATCTGCTGTGACTAAAATGGTTTGGGAGTTGAAAGGTGAGTATATTCTGTTCAATCCTTGGATGTGGGTCAGAAAACTGGTTGTGTCCTTGAGGTATGAGGAGAGCTTCAACGCGAGAGGACGTAAATGACAGTCAACAAATTTTGATATTAGAACAGTTGGACATGTGCAGCCAGATACGATTGGTCTACCTGGATTGTTTACCTTGTGTATTTTAGGAAGAAAATAAAGGTTAGGGCAATGAGGATCTTCAGGAACCAAGCGAGATTTTATGGTTTTATCCACCCGAATAGAATGTACTACCCTTTTAACCTCTTCAAGATGTAAAAGGGTAGGGTCGGATGGGAGCACTTTGTAAGTATCGCTATGTAGTTGACGATTACCTTCTGCACCGTAATCGGTAGTCGACATAATGACAATGGCCGTACCTTTATCTGCTGGCTTTATGACTATCTTTTCATTGTTTTGGAGATTGTGAAGTGCTCGTCGCTCTGCCTTTGTAAGATTGTCCTTATGTCTGGAACAATAATATTTTTGTGCCACCTTTTCAATTTCATTGCTCACTTGTGCCATATAGACATGTCGATGTGGATTGTCAACACGTGGTGTCCAGGTGCTTTTTGGTTTAGGTAAAGTGAGTTGTGGTGTATTGGTATCGGTATATGTGATTGTATGCATGTTTTTTGGTGTTCTGTTGTGGTGCTGATGATGACGTCATCGCTGCGCGTTGGTATCTACTGCGATGGAACACTGCTCAACAACTACTGGAGATTGTAATAACACAAGTAAAAATAAAATTAATCAAATTGAATGAGAACATCAGCCAAAAGAAGGAGAAGATGTGGAAGAATGTGAATCCTGGACAATACCACCACATAATGTGCTCATTAAATTATTTTTTTTTTTTTTTTTTTTTTTTTTTTTGTATACAAGATCGAGGCTCGTGAAAGAGCGAACATTAATCACACAGAAAGACAAACCGACACATAAAACATATAACATCGGGAGCGGTAGACAAGATGGGGAGAGAGGGGGAAGGACACAAACACAACATTTGAGAGCAGGGACCGAGAGACATGGAGACATCGAGAGATCTGAGAGAGGGCGAGGGCTATGGGGGGGGGGGGGGGCATGGGAAGGGGGCGGTGGGAGAGGTATAAAACATATGGACACTTCCAGGACTTCCAGGAAAGAAGTTGGAATTTCAAACAAGGTGGATCTGGGGTGAATTAGCGGGGGTAGAAAAGATCAAGGTTTTGGATGGGGGAAGATAAGAGATGGTGGTGAACAGCTGTTTTAAAGACCTGGAGGGAGGAGTGGGATTGAAGGGAGTGAGGGAGTTTGTTCCAGAGGCGGGAGAAAAGAGGAATGAAAGAGTGAAGGTGAGCAGAGAGCCGAGATTTCGGCAGTTTAACCATCAGAGGGTTGCTGGCAGATCTTGTGCGACCTGTAGGAATATTTGGGGGACAGAGCACAGAGAGAGCTGGGGGTGCAAGGCCGGAGAGGAGTCGGTAGAAGACAGAAAGACCACCTACCTGCCTGCGGTGAGTGAGTGAAAGGCCCTCAGAGATAGCTTCATCGCGGGAGATTCCAATAATTCTGAAAGCTTTGGTTTCAACAGCGTGAAGCCGAGCTAGGTGTGAGGCAGGAGCACCGGCCCATAGGGGAGAACAGTATTCCATTGAGCTGCGGATGAAAGCCTTGTATGTGGTGAGGAGCTCAGGTGTGCCGAGGAAGGACTTCGCACGACGGAGGATGCCCAGTCGGCGACTGGCTTTGGAGGCCAGCTTGGAAATGTGGTTTTCCCAAGAAAGATCATGGCAGATAGTGAGACCCAAAATCTTGAGCGACAGAACTTCTTGGAGAGGATTGTTGAGAAAGTAGATGGGAGGGTTGTCCAGTCGATCTTTTCGGAGAGACATAGTAAGAGTGTGAGATTTGTCAGGATTGAAAGACATGTTCCACTTCTTTGACCAGTCTGTGATTTTGTCCAGGTCTTCAGAGAGTGAGGAGGCAGCAGACTGCTGATCTGAGGGAAGAGGAATGGAGCGGCAGAGAGTGGAGTCATCAGCAAAGAGATAGAGAGGATTTTCGAGAGAGTCAGAGAGATCATTGATGAAGACCAGAAAAAGCACGGGGCCCAGAACACTGCCTTGGGGAACTCCAGCCTGAACAGGAAGAGGAGATGAGAGAAACCCATTCAGGGCCACACGTTGACGACGACTAGAGAGGAAGTCCGCCAGCCATGCGTGGAGATTTCCATGGATACCAAAGGAGGAGAGTTTGGTGAGCAGAGCGGGGTGCCAGACCGTGTCGAAGGCACGTGATATGTCGAGGGAGACAGCTCTAATTTCCTGTTTGGCATTGAGGACCTCCATCCATTGTTGAGACAGCAGAAGCAGCATGTCCAGAGTAGAGTGACCTGGTCTGAAACCAAATTGATGATCAGAGATCAAGCCATTGGAGAAGAGGAAAGATTTCATATCCGAAGCAATGATGGATTCCATGACTTTGCTGATAATTGGGAGAAGGCTGATTGGTCTGTAGTTGCTAGGATCTGTTTTTGCACCTTTTTTGTGCAAAGCGGTGATGTTGGCTGATTTCCAAATGATAAGCTAATGGCTGCTAAACACTACATTGTTAAAGTTAAGGAAAGGAAACTTAAACGTGATGAAATGTTAATGCAGGCATATAAAACCATCTCAAGAGAATACACCCATTGTAAACAATAACCAGGTAACTCCAACCACCACTCCCAACCACTTCAACCATTTCACTCCAACCACTTCTGACCAACCACTACAACCACTTCTCCAACCACTTCTCTACCACTTCAACTACTCCAACTCCAACCACCCCAACCACTTCCAACCAACCACTTCCAACCACATCCAACCACTTCTGACCAACTTAAGCATAAACACAAAAATCGACATTATCGTAAAAAAACAATCCACAAACCGCAGACATCATCACATACAGAACCGTTCCTCCATGGAAATAAACACAGCTGAGGTTGAAAATAGTCAAACCAACAACAATAGAACTTCTACTACAACCAAACTTGTGGATCTACCGAAACTCGGGATCATCAATCTTTCCAATCATTCCCTCAGTGAGGCGGAAATAAACCTGCTCTCTAAGGGTTTAAATTTTGCCCAATCGCTCCACAAATAGACCAATTACAATTGAAAGATGATTTAAAAGATTTCTGCAGGTGAATGACATTAAAGGCACACTTTGCTAAAGTACACCCAGCACCATCAGCACCACAACAAACACCAACAAACACGCATACAATCACATACACCGATACTAATTCACCACAACTCACTTTTTTTTTTTTTTCTTTTTTTTTTGTATACAAGATCGAGGCTCGTGAAAGAGCGAACATTAATCACACAGAAAGACAAACTGACACATAAAACATATAACATCGGGAGCGGTAGACAAGATGGGGAGAGAGGGGGAAGGACACAAACACAACATTTGAGAGCAGGGACCGAGAGACATGGAGACATCGAGAGATCTGAGAGAGGGTGAGGGCTTTGGGGTGGGCATGGGAAGGGAGGGGGGGGGTGGGAGAGGTATAAAACATATGGACACTGCCAGGACTTCCAGGAAAGAAGTTGGAATTTCAAACAAGGTGGATCTGGGGTGAATTAGCGGGGGTAGAAAAGATCAAGGTTTTGGATGGGGGAAGATAAGAGATGGTGGTGAACAGCTGTTTTAAAGACCTGGAGGGAGGAGTGGGATTGAAGGGAGTGAGGGAGTTTGTTCCAGAGGCGGGAGAAAAGAGGAATGAAAGAGTGAAGGTGAGCAGAGAGCCGAGATTTCGGCAGTTTAACCATCAGAGGGTTGCTAGCAGATCTTGTGCGACCTGTAGGAATATTTGGGGGACAGAGCACAGAGAGAGCTGGGGGTGCAAGGCCAGAGAGGAGTCGGTAGAAGACAGAAAGACCACCTACCTGCCTGCGGTGAGTGAGTGAAAGGCCCTCAGAGATAGCTTCATCGCGGGAGATTCCAATAATTCTGAAAGCTTTGGTTTCAACAGCGTGAAGCCGAGCTAGTTGTGAGGCAGGAGCACCGGCCCATAGGGGAGAACAGTATTCCATTGAGCTGCGGATGAAAGCCTTGTATGTGGTGAGGAGCTCAGGTGTGCCGAGGAAGGACTTCGCACGACGGAGGATGCCCAGTCGGCGACTGGCTTTGGAGGCAAGATTTGAAATGTGGTTTTCCCAGGAAAGATTATGGCAGATAGTGAGACCCAAAAGCTTGAGCGACAGAACTTCTTGGAGAGGATTGTTGAGAAAGTAGATGGGAGGGTTGTCCAGTCGATCTTTTCGGAGAGACATAGCAAGAGTGTGAGATTTGTCAGGATTGAAAGACATGTTCCACTTGTTTGACCAGTCTGTGATTTTGTCCAAGTCTTCAGAGAGTGAGGAGGCTGCAGACTGCCGATCTGAGGGAAGAGGAATGGAGCGGCAGAGAGTGGAGTCATCAGCAAAGAGAGAGAGAGGATTTTCAAGAGAGTCAGAGAGATCATTGATGAAGACCAGAAATAGCACAGGGCCCAGAACACTGCCTTGGGGAACTCCAGCCTGAACAGGAAGAGGAGATGAGAGAAACCCATTCAGGGCCACACGTTGACGACGACTAGAGAGGAAGTCCACCAGCCATGCGTGGAGATTTCCATGGATACCAAAGGAGGAGAGTTTGGTGAGCAGAGCGTGGTGCCAGACCGTATCGAAGGCACGTGATATGTCGAGGGAGACAGCTCTAATTTTCTGTTTGGCATTGAGGACCTCCATCCATTGTTGAGACAGCAGAAGCAACATGTCCATAGTAGAGTGACCTGGTCTGAAACCAAATTGATGATCAGAGATCAAGCCATTGGAGAAGAGGAAAGATTTCATATCCAAAGCAATGATGGATTCCATGACTTTGCTGATAATTGGGAGAAGGCTGATTGGTCTGTAGTTGCTAGGATCTGTTTTTGCACCTTTTTTGTGCAAAGCGGTGATGTTGGCTGATTTCCAAGCAGATGGCAGTTGACCTTGAGCAAAAGAGAGGGTGAAGAGAACAGAGAGAGGGTGAGATAGAGCGGCAGAGCAGGATTTTAGGACCCGTGGGCTGATGCCGTCGGGTCCAGTTGCAGAATCAGAGTCGAGGGTTGACAGAAACTTTTCCACCTTGTCAGGAGGAAAGGACACGGAGTCCAGGAGCAGCTGAGTAAGACTGGGTATGGTGGGTACAGAGAGGGATGGGTTTGGGACACAAGATTTAGAGGCAAACACAGAGTTGAGGCATTCAGCTTTTTCACGTGCGGAGTCAGCTGTGTAGCCGTTTGAGGTAAGGGAGGGGATGGAGGGGGAACAAACACCAGAAACAGATTTGACCAGATGCCACCAGGATTTGGAAGAGGGAGACAGATAAGAGAGTTCGGTGTTGAGAACGGAGAGATATTGTTTCCTGGCTCTCCTGAGGGTGGACACACACTTGTTTCGGGCTTTGTGAAAGGAAATGAGATTTCCTTCCGTTGCATTTGCTTTCCAGGAGACGAAGGCAAGTTGTTTCTGGGCAACAGCGTCACCACAAGATTCCGTGTACCATGGAAGGGAGGAAGGGTATGACAACTGAAGACGAGATGGGATAAATCTGTGCATGAGAGAGAGCAATTTACTTTGGAAGAATTCCAAGGATGAGTTGATGTCAGAGGTGGTAGAGATGGGAGACCAGTCCAGATGATTGATGGCTGCTTGAAGACCGTGCCAGTTGGCCTGAGTGAAATGCCAGAATCGTCGACGCTGAGCAGGCTCCCTGAGAATGGTCAGAGAGATGTCCACTTTAACAAGGACATGATCAGATGATCCGATTGGAGCAGAAGAAGAGCAGCAGACATTTTCAGGGAAGTTAGTCATAACCAAGTCCAGAAGAGAAGATGCTCCGTTGACTGAGATCCAGGTCGGGAAATTGACAGATTGTGTCAGTCCCAGTGAGTCGCAGAAGTCTTTTGCTGAGGAGCCATGGCTGGTGAGAGTGGTACCCACACCCAGCCAACTGGCATGATGACAGTTGAAATCACCACATATGAGGAAGAGAGAGTTGGGATGAGTAGATAGAAGTTGGTCCATATTACCAGACAGCGAGATGTAGATGGAGTCATCACTGTTTGGTGGACGGTACAACACACATATGAACAAGAGGTGGGAGCGAAGGGGAAGCCGTAGCCAGAGGTATTCCTGGGGGTGAGGTGGAGAGAGTGCAGTGCAGGGCGAGTGAGGAAGAGAGTTTTTGATAAAGATAGCAACCCCACCTCCAGGACGAGGCTCAGGTCTATCATACCGGAGGAGGGAGTAACCCGGGAGAGATACTAAGGAATCAGAGACATCATGAAGGAGGAAAGTTTCTGTTAAGCAGATCACGTCTGGTTTGACAGAAGCAACCTGTATGGAGAGATCAGTTAAGTTTGAACGAAGGCCCCGGATGTTTGAGGTCCATACCATTAATGAAGAGGAAGGGGGAGCATCGGATACAGAACAGGGGGGAGGAGGGGTAGGGTAAGATGTGGAAGAGGTGGAAGAGATAGGGAGAGCTGTTGAAGGTGTATCAGAGATTTCAGAATAGCTCGGAGAAAGGGAAGGATGGGGCGGACAAAAGGTTTGATGGTGATTGGGTGAGGCACAATGAGGTGTTATTTGAGGAGGGGGAAGAGCGAGGCAGAAGGTTGGGGGAGATGGAGGTGAGAGTTGGAAGGGGGAAGAAGCGGGGAGGACGCTTTGAGGAGGGGCAGTGAGAGGGGGGAAATTGAGAAGAAATGAGGGTGGGGAGATTTGAAGGGGAGGGGTTGAGGGGGGAGTTTGGGAGGGAAGGGACAAGGGGAGGGATTTGAAAGGGATGGGATATGGGGGAGATTTGGAGGGAAGGGGTGAGGGAGGAGTCTAGGAGGGGAGGGGCGAGGGGGAGTCTTGGAGGGGAGGGGTGAGGGGGTAGTTTAGGAGGGAGGGGGCAAGGGGGGGAGATTTGAAAGGGATGGGTGATGGGGAGGATTAGGAGGGGAGGGGAAAGGGGTAAGATTTGAAAGGGATGGATGATGGGGAAGATTTGGAGGGGAGGGGTGATGGGGAAGATTTGGAGGGGAGGGGTTATGGGGAAGATTTGGAGGGGAGGGGTGAGATTGGATTTTAGAAAGTGTACGATTAATGGGAAACGAACATTTATTGCAAAATGAGTTTCTTGTGACCTTCGAGTTAAAAATACGTTTAAGGACGCTGGATGGAGGATGGAGTGCAGGAGAGTTTAGGGAATGTAGAAAAAACGCACTATAGGAGATGGAATTTTTTTTTGGGATGAATAGATTTGGTGAGCAAGTCGAAAGCAGCCTTTTAAAGAATAAGAAGAAAAAGGTGTTATAATATATGACGGAATACATAACTTGAGGGGAAAGTGTAAACATTGAAGGTTAATAACAGTGAAAACTATCTGGGGAAATGGGGGAGAAACACGTGGTCGAAGAACGAACGAACGAATAAGAATGAATAAACGAATGAGATCAGAGAAGGAAATGTTTTTTTGTTTGTTTTTTTTGAGTTGAGATTTACACAAGGAAGTAGGCTATGGGGTGAAAAGACTGGGAAAACAGAGAACGAAAGTTATTGGATCACAAAACGACGGACCGCTGAGAGAAAAACAAAGCTTCAAGGTTGTACACTGTACAAGGTCTCAAGACACGACACGAATTAACACGATTTTCAATACAGGTATGAAAGATTTGCACCGAAAATCTTCCTCGGGACACAATATACGTACACACACCATAAAATAAATACAGTTATAACGAAAATACAAATGGGAACAATTACTTAACTTCGATTTCAAATCGCTCGCGACGCGGCAAAGGCCTTGCTCGCGACGCGGCAAACAGACGATCAATTTATGAAAGATAAACACCGAGAAACTTCCAAGGTGCACACTATAACTTCACACACCGAAAGATAAATACAGTTTCGACAAAATACAATTGTGAACAGACTTAACTTTGAAAACGTGGAGACCGTGTGGAGCTTCGAGAATCCCTGCCGCCGTCTCCAAGATCTCGCGAGATCAAAATTTCACTTTAGGTAAAGGTAAAGATCTCACTTTACCTAAACCAAAAAGCACATGGACACCACGTGTTGACAATCCATATCTACATGTCTATGTGGAACAAGTGAGCAATGAAATTGAAAAGGTGGCACAAAAATATAATTGTTCCAGACATAAGGACAATCTTACAAAGGCAGAGCGATGAGCACTTCACAATCTCCAAAATATTGAAAATCTAATCATAAAGCCAGCAGATAAAGGTACGGCCATTGTCATTATGTCGACTACCGATTACGTTGCAGAAGGTAATCGTCAACTACAAAGTGATACTTACAAAGTGCTCCCATCCGACCCTACCCTTTTACATCTTGAAGAGGTTAAAAGGGTAGTAGATTCTATTCGGGTGGATAAAACCATCAAATCTCACTTGGTTCCTAAAGATCCTCATTGCCCTAACCTTTATTTCCTTCCTAAAATACACAAGGTAAACAATCCAGGTAGACCAATCGTATCTGGCTGCACATGTCCAACTGTTCTAATATCAAAATTTGTTGACTGTCATTTACGTCCTCTCGCGTTGAAGCTCTCCTCATACCTCAAGGACACAACCAGTTTTCTGACCCACATCCAAGGATTGAACAGAATATACTCACCTTTCAACTCCCAAACCATTTTAGTCACAGCAGATGTTACATCCGTCGACACCAATATTCCACATTCAGAAGGCCTGTCTGCATGCCGCAAAGCACTAGATACACGACAAGTCCCAATGCCACCTACTCAAGACCTTATGCGCCTATTACAACTGACACTCAAACTGAATAATTTCCAATTCAACGGACGACATTACATTCAAACTCAAGGTACCGCTATGGGTACCCCTGTTGCACCGTCATACGCTAACATCTTCATGGGAATGATAGAGGCCAAGATCTATGCACAACCTCATCACGGTATCTTGGGAAAATCCTGGGTACGTTATATTGATGACATCCAGTTCATCTGGTCAAAATCCCCCCGTAGTCTCACACAATTCCAAAATGAATTAAATTTGATTCATCCGACCATCAAGTTTACATTCGACAGCTCACAGTCCGAAGTTCACTTTCTAGACACATCACTCATGCTTCAAAATAACATACTCGAAACAGAACTATACACCAAACCAACAGACACTCACTCTTACCTTCTCCCTTCTTCATCTCATCCTAAACATACAATTGCAAGCATACACTAAAGTCAAGCACTCAGAGTAAGACGCATTTGCTCAACAAAATGGCAGAAGAAACTTCTCTCTGCCAATTAGAAACACACTTCATTGCAGGAAACTATGACCCTCACTCTGTGAAAGAAGCAATAACCCGAGCAAAACGCATACCGAGAGCAGACCTTCTGACTTACAAACCCAAACCTGCAACTAACCATGTCCCACTGGTAACCACCTACTCTCCTACCTCATCCCAATTGCCAAGTATTCTGAATAAGGCCCTTCCTCTCCTCCATCAATCAGAAACACTCGGCACCACATTTCCTCAACCTCCACTAACATCATTTGACGTGGTCGGACACTCAGGGACCTCTTGGTAAAAGCAAAGCACCCACAGCCCCACAACAAAGAAACTAGGATCCCTGGATTCTATAAATGCACAGCAAACAAATGTATTGTTACAGACACGACTTTGATGTTAAGATGGGCCGAGCGGAATGGCCGTCGTGTCCGCACAAATTACCCGATTGTACTCGAACGTTGACGAAGCCGCGCCACGCTGGCTCAATAAGGAAAAAGAAGACACACGGCTGGATTATAATGACAGACACCAATGTTTCGATTCTCAAGTATATTCGTACGGAAAGGTTAGATTACAGGGGCTAGAGGTATATCACAGGAAGACAGGCACTTAGACACACTCTTATATTAACCCCGGACAGACGACAGGTAAACGGGACAACGGCTGACTCACACGGGGTTTGATGGCTAGGAAAGGCAGATAGCGATGGCTCAAGGTGCACTCTTGGCTCAAAGCAGGGTACAGTCCGGTCCAAAGATGCGGGGAGGTCACAGCGCTCGGAGGGGACGTTCTTTCTCAGGCGGGTCTTTCTCTCTCAGCGATCGCAGGCAACGTTCTTTCTCAGGCGGGGTGCATCTGACTCAGCGCTCGCAGGTACCTCTTTCTCCAGCTGGGGGCGCATCTCTTCTCACTTCCGGTCAGTCGCCACGTATATCCGGCGGGGAGTGACACGCCCTCGGCTCGCTAGCGCCGCCCTAGATGGAATCGGTCCGCCCTTCTGATTGGGTGCGGGGGGTTACCAGGCTCCGCCCTTGAGGAGGAGCTGACAGCCAGCCCCTCCGTGGTAACCCCGTGGAGCGCGTGGTCAATGGCGCTAATCGAGCCGGTGTGAGGACGCATCCTCCCCCGCGCCGCCGCCATCTCCTCTGTTGTTGTTGTAATTGTTGGGGAAGAAGATGGAAGGAGGTATGGGAAAGGTCCTAAACTCACTACTGATGCCATATAATCACATTCTGGTGCAACGAAGAGTCAGAATTAATGGAAACGAGGCCTTAACTGACATAGACTAAGAATAACTAGCAAGATGTCCGAAAGTTGTCTACGTGTGGTGCGGTGGACCTGGGCACGACATTTAATGGGGGAATAAGGGGAAGGTCGGCTCTACTGATTGTTGTTTACAGACAATGGGACTAGGGAATGGGGGATTGGGGATAGTTGGGGAGTATTGGGGAAAATAGGGGAATATTTACAAGCGGATATGGAGGCCAAATTCCATATTCGCAACATTGTACCCTTCTCTACCCTCGGGGCGTCCCGACCCGATAAATTTTTACCTACTTTAGTGTGGCACGCAATGTAGTTCCCTCTACTATTAACTCTACCCTGAGTGCGACAGTTTTACAGATATTCACAAATGAGTAAATATGTCCCCCTGCGACGTTGCACCCTTCTCCTCACAGAAACACACCCACAGGATAACCGAATCCGGAAAGAATTCGCAAACTAAACATACAGCCGGTAGGGAGCATTATTTACACGACTACGCTGCTATTTACACTACGATCCAGGACCTGTTTTTGGAGGAACACATGCAGATGTTATGCATAGAGAGAGCGCGCTTGCCAACATCGATACACCAACCCACGAGTGCTCTGTGGCCGACGGCCTTTAATAACGTGCAGAGCACCCTTTCCCAGCATCAAAAGCACCACCCCACCACACAGTCAGCACCATCCGGTGCAGTCACCATTGTTCATGGGAATAAAAATAAATTCGACAACCCCTAACCCTGCAGGTGTCTCTTGCTCTTCTTGTGGTGCACTTGGTGTTAACTAAAAGTGGTTCACCTGTATGGCATAGGTGCCACGTTGACCCATAGGTCCATCCCCGGGTGGTGCTTGGCCGCAAACGAACTGCGGTCCATTGTGGGTGGCCACAAACATTGCGGTCCATATGGTGTATCGATCCCGGCAGCAAACAGCGAAAGTGCAGGCCCACAACTGCGCAGCCAGCACCTCTCTCTCCTCTCTCTCTACCCCAAAGCCAGATCCTCGGAGGTGGGAGACAAAAGAAGCAGACAAGTGAGTAAGGTGGTAAGGGCGCAAAAGTGCACGCAATATAAGGTAATGCACACTGGGGGCACATGGGAACCAGGTGAGACAGGTACGTTCCTATCGTACGCCCCCCCCCCACCAGGTAACCTACATGGCCCCTCCCTTACCCCTTACTGTATCCACACAACACAACACTACCCATAAACATCTACTTTACAAATCAACAAACATCCCTACTGTCTTCCCCGTTCCTCCCATATACCAAATTCGTCTTCTCTCCCTCCTAACCAATCAAATTTGCCATTTTCAACTCTCATCAAAATTTGCCATCTCCAACTCAACATCATAATTTGCCATTACCAATTCATCATCAGTCCCTCCTAGGGAGGGAGAGATGGAATCACCCCAATGTCTCATCCACGTCGTGATGCGTCTCACAAATCCACACAGCGATTCATCTCCTGCAACAAAACAAAGAAAACACAGGTGTGGAGTCATCATCATCACCACAGGTAAGTGGCTGCGTATGGTGCGACAGGTTCATCAATCCTAACTATTTCCTAAATGACTTTAACAACTTTACACTACCCGGGGTCTTTCTCCGGCCAAACCATTGGCCCTTTTACACTATGGGTTCTAAAAACCAATTCCCATTGGCCAAACTGTGGTGCGCTTCAATTTGGGGTCTCACTCCCCCGATTCATCTCCCGGTGCCCTCGCACAATTTCCGGGCTGCGGCGTGTACCTCTCCCAGTGGGTCTACCCACCTGCACACCTCCACCACTGCAGTTGCCTCCGAGCTTACCTGCTCCTTGCCCTAACCTAACTACCTGGGGAAGGCCCTCTGGCACTCTCCCCACTCGGTGCCCTCTCTGGCACTGGGCTACCCGGGTCCATCCTCCGGATCCTCGGGCCCCATCCACAACTCTACCGGCTCCCAGAGCCCACCTGCGGCCTCACCTGGCCGACATCCTCACAGTGGTGGAGTGCCCAACCAACTACACACACTAACAGGCTACACGCCCAGCCATTTCCACAACACTAATGCACCCATTCACAACACCATTCTGTCACCGCACCACAGATGCCAATATCCAACCACAATTTACCTATACCCTCTACCTAACACTTACACTACCCGCCCCGGGTATTCGTGAAAGGGGTCCACTCTTCCCCCATCCACACCTTCGCACCATGCACACCACTCCGTACCACTTACTCCAACTCTCTCCACACACCTGTACTTGCACACCTGTGCTCTCACACCTGGTGCCACCTGCACCCTTCTCTCCCCAAGCGCATTCGCGCTGATCCACAACACTCACTACTCATACACTGCTCCACACACCTGTCCAGTTGCACACCTGTGCAATAACACCTGTTCAATTCTCACACACACAGCATCATCTCAGCTAACTACTCCCTTCTGAAACTTGCGCTTCCCAGTCGTCCCTTTAAACTATTGCGCTCCCACGTCATCATCATCCATACTAATCTACCTGCGTCCCCACTACAGGTATCAGTCACTAACTAAACTTGGACAAATTTTGATATTAGAACAGTTGGACATGTGCAGCCAGATACGATTGGTCTACCTGGATTGTTTACCTTGTGTATTTTAGGAAGAAAATAAAGGTTAGGGCAATGAGGATCTTCAGGAACCAAGCGAGATTTTATGGTTTTATCCACCCGAATAGAATGTACTACCCTTTTAACCTCTTCAAGATGTAAAAGGGTAGGGTCGGATGGGAGCACTTTGTAAGTATCGCTATGTAGTTGACGATTACCTTCTGCACCGTAATCGGTAGTCGACATAATGACAATGGCCGTACCTTTATCTGCTGGCTTTATGACTATCTTTTCATTGTTTTGGAGATTGTGAAGTGCTCGTCGCTCTGCCTTTGTAAGATTGTCCTTATGTCTGGAACAATAATATTTTTGTGCCACCTTTTCAATTTCATTGCTCACTTGTGCCATATAGACATGTCGATGTGGATTGTCAACACGTGGTGTCCAGGTGCTTTTTGGTTTAGGTAAAGTGAGTTGTGGTGTATTGGTATCGGTATATGTGATTGTATGCATGTTTTTTGGTGTTCTGTTGTGGTGCTGATGATGACGTCATCGCTGCGCGTTGGTATCTACTGCGATGGAACACTGCTCAACAACTACTGGAGATTGTAATAACACAAGTAAAAATAAAATTAATCAAATTGAATGAGAACATCAGCCAAAAGAAGGAGAAGATGTGGAAGAATGTGAATCCTGGACAATACCACCACATAATGTGCTCATTAAATTTTTTTTTTTTTTTTTTTTTAATTTTTTTTGTATACAAGATCGAGGCTCGTGAAAGAGCGAACATTAATCACACAGAAAGACAAACCGACACATAAAACATATAACATCGGGAGCGGTAGACAAGATGGGGAGAGAGGGGGAAGGACACAAACACAACATTTGAGAGCAGGGACCGAGAGACATGGAGACATCGAGAGATCTGAGAGAGGGCGAGGGCTATGGGGGGGGGGGGGGGGCATGGGAAGGGGGCGGTGGGAGAGGTATAAAACATATGGACACTTCCAGGACTTCCAGGAAAGAAGTTGGAATTTCAAACAAGGTGGATCTGGGGTGAATTAGCGGGGGTAGAAAAGATCAAGGTTTTGGATGGGGGAAGATAAGAGATGGTGGTGAACAGCTGTTTTAAAGACCTGGAGGGAGGAGTGGGATTGAAGGGAGTGAGGGAGTTTGTTCCAGAGGCGGGAGAAAAGAGGAATGAAAGAGTGAAGGTGAGCAGAGAGCCGAGATTTCGGCAGTTTAACCATCAGAGGGTTGCTGGCAGATCTTGTGCGACCTGTAGGAATATTTGGGGGACAGAGCACAGAGAGAGCTGGGGGTGCAAGGCCGGAGAGGAGTCGGTAGAAGACAGAAAGACCACCTACCTGCCTGCGGTGAGTGAGTGAAAGGCCCTCAGAGATAGCTTCATCGCGGGAGATTCCAATAATTCTGAAAGCTTTGGTTTCAACAGCGTGAAGCCGAGCTAGGTGTGAGGCAGGAGCACCGGCCCATAGGGGAGAACAGTATTCCATTGAGCTGCGGATGAAAGCCTTGTATGTGGTGAGGAGCTCAGGTGTGCCGAGGAAGGACTTCGCACGACGGAGGATGCCCAGTCGGCGACTGGCTTTGGAGGCCAGCTTGGAAATGTGGTTTTCCCAAGAAAGATCATGGCAGATAGTGAGACCCAAAATCTTGAGCGACAGAACTTCTTGGAGAGGATTGTTGAGAAAGTAGATGGGAGGGTTGTCCAGTCGATCTTTTCGGAGAGACATAGTAAGAGTGTGAGATTTGTCAGGATTGAAAGACATGTTCCACTTCTTTGACCAGTCTGTGATTTTGTCCAGGTCTTCAGAGAGTGAGGAGGCAGCAGACTGCTGATCTGAGGGAAGAGGAATGGAGCGGCAGAGAGTGGAGTCATCAGCAAAGAGATAGAGAGGATTTTCGAGAGAGTCAGAGAGATCATTGAAGAAGACCAGAAAAAGCACGGGGCCCAGAACACTGCCTTGGGGAACTCCAGCCTGAACAGGAAGAGGAGATGAGAGAAACCCATTCAGGGCCACACGTTGACGACGACTAGAGAGGAAGTCCGCCAGCCATGCGTGGAGATTTCCATGGATACCAAAGGAGGAGAGTTTGGTGAGCAGAGCGGGGTGCCAGACCGTGTCGAAGGCACGTGATATGTCGAGGGAGACAGCTCTAATTTCCTGTTTGGCATTGAGGACCTCCATCCATTGTTGAGACAGCAGAAGCAGCATGTCCAGAGTAGAGTGACCTGGTCTGAAACCAAATTGATGATCAGAGATCAAGCCATTGGAGAAGAGGAAAGATTTCATATCCGAAGCAATGATGGATTCCATGACTTTGCTGATAATTGGGAGAAGGCTGATTGGTCTGTAGTTGCTAGGATCTGTTTTTGCACCTTTTTTGTGCAAAGCGGTGATGTTGGCTGATTTCCAAATGATAAGCTAATGGCTGCTAAACACTACATTGTTAAAGTTAAGGAAAGGAAACTTAAACGTGATGAAATGTTAATGCAGGCATATAAAACCATCTCAAGAGAATACACCCATTGTAAACAATAACCAGGTAACTCCAACCACCACTCCCAACCACTTCAACCATTTCACTCCAACCACTTCTGACCAACCACTACAACCACTTCTCCAACCACTTCTCTACCACTTCAACTACTCCAACTCCAACCACCCCAACCACTTCCAACCAACCACTTCCAACCACATCCAACCACTTCTGACCAACTTAAGCATAAACACAAAAATCGACATTATCGTAAAAAAACAATCCACAAACCGCAGACATCATCACATACAGAACCGTTCCTCCATGGAAATAAACACAGCTGAGGTTGAAAATAGTCAAACCAACAACAATAGAACTTCTACTACAACCAAACTTGTGGATCTACCGAAACTCGGGATCATCAATCTTTCCAATCATTCCCTCAGTGAGGCGGAAATAAACCTGCTCTCTAAGGGTTTAAATTTTGCCCAATCGCTCCACAAATAGACCAATTACAATTGAAAGATGATTTAAAAGATTTCTGCAGGTGAATGACATTAAAGGCACACTTTGCTAAAGTACACCCAGCACCATCAGCACCACAACAAACACCAACAAACACGCATACAATCACATACACCGATACTAATTCACCACAACTCACTTTTTTTTTTTTTTCTTTTTTTTTTGTATACAAGATCGAGGCTCGTGAAAGAGCGAACATTAATCACACAGAAAGACAAACTGACACATAAAACATATAACATCGGGAGCGGTAGACAAGATGGGGAGAGAGGGGGAAGGACACAAACACAACATTTGAGAGCAGGGACCGAGAGACATGGAGACATCGAGAGATCTGAGAGAGGGTGAGGGCTTTGGGGTGGGCATGGGAAGGGAGGGGGGGGGGTGGGAGAGGTATAAAACATATGGACACTGCCAGGACTTCCAGGAAAGAAGTTGGAATTTCAAACAAGGTGGATCTGGGGTGAATTAGCGGGGGTAGAAAAGATCAAGGTTTTGGATGGGGGAAGATAAGAGATGGTGGTGAACAGCTGTTTTAAAGACCTGGAGGGAGGAGTGGGATTGAAGGGAGTGAGGGAGTTTGTTCCAGAGGCGGGAGAAAAGAGGAATGAAAGAGTGAAGGTGAGCAGAGAGCCGAGATTTCGGCAGTTTAACCATCAGAGGGTTGCTAGCAGATCTTGTGCGACCTGTAGGAATATTTGGGGGACAGAGCACAGAGAGAGCTGGGGGTGCAAGGCCAGAGAGGAGTCGGTAGAAGACAGAAAGACCACCTACCTGCCTGCGGTGAGTGAGTGAAAGGCCCTCAGAGATAGCTTCATCGCGGGAGATTCCAATAATTCTGAAAGCTTTGGTTTCAACAGCGTGAAGCCGAGCTAGTTGTGAGGCAGGAGCACCGGCCCATAGGGGAGAACAGTATTCCATTGAGCTGCGGATGAAAGCCTTGTATGTGGTGAGGAGCTCAGGTGTGCCGAGGAAGGACTTCGCATGACGGAGGATGCCCAGTCGGCGACTGGCTTTGGAGGCAAGATTTGAAATGTGGTTTTCCCAGGAAAGATTATGGCAGATAGTGAGACCCAAAAGCTTGAGCGACAGAACTTCTTGGAGAGGATTGTTGAGAAAGTAGATGGGAGGGTTGTCCAGTCGATCTTTTCGGAGAGACATAGCAAGAGTGTGAGATTTGTCAGGATTGAAAGACATGTTCCACTTGTTTGACCAGTCTGTGATTTTGTCCAAGTCTTCAGAGAGTGAGGAGGCTGCAGACTGCCGATCTGAGGGAAGAGGAATGGAGCGGCAGAGAGTGGAGTCATCAGCAAAGAGAGAGAGAGGATTTTCAAGAGAGTCAGAGAGATCATTGATGAAGACCAGAAATAGCACAGGGCCCAGAACACTGCCTTGGGGAACTCCAGCCTGAACAGGAAGAGGAGATGAGAGAAACCCATTCAGGGCCACACGTTGACGACGACTAGAGAGGAAGTCCACCAGCCATGCGTGGAGATTTCCATGGATACCAAAGGAGGAGAGTTTGGTGAGCAGAGCGTGGTGCCAGACCGTATCGAAGGCACGTGATATGTCGAGGGAGACAGCTCTAATTTTCTGTTTGGCATTGAGGACCTCCATCCATTGTTGAGACAGCAGAAGCAACATGTCCATAGTAGAGTGACCTGGTCTGAAACCAAATTGATGATCAGAGATCAAGCCATTGGAGAAGAGGAAAGATTTCATATCCAAAGCAATGATGGATTCCATGACTTTGCTGATAATTGGGAGAAGGCTGATTGGTCTGTAGTTGCTAGGATCTGTTTTTGCACCTTTTTTGTGCAAAGCGGTGATGTTGGCTGATTTCCAAGCAGATGGCAGTTGACCTTGAGCAAAAGAGAGGGTGAAGAGAACAGAGAGAGGGTGAGATAGAGCGGCAGAGCAGGATTTTAGGACCCGTGGGCTGATGCCGTCGGGTCCAGTTGCAGAATCAGAGTCGAGGGTTGACAGAAACTTTTCCACCTTGTCAGGAGGAAAGGACACGGAGTCCAGGAGCAGCTGAGTAAGACTGGGTATGGTGGGTACAGAGAGGGATGGGTTTGGGACACAAGATTTAGAGGCAAACACAGAGTTGAGGCATTCAGCTTTTTCACGTGCGGAGTCAGCTGTGTAGCCGTTTGAGGTAAGGGAGGGGATGGAGGGGGAACAAACACCAGAAACAGATTTGACCAGATGCCACCAGGATTTGGAAGAGGGAGACAGATAAGAGAGTTCGGTGTTGAGAACGGAGAGATATTGTTTCCTGGCTCTCCTGAGGGTGGACACACACTTGTTTCGGGCTTTGTGAAAGGAAATGAGATTTCCTTCCGTTGCATTTGCTTTCCAGGAGACGAAGGCAAGTTGTTTCTGGGCAACAGCGTCACCACAAGATTCCGTGTACCATGGAAGGGAGGAAGGGTATGACAACTGAAGACGAGATGGGATAAATCTGTGCATGAGAGAGAGCAATTTACTTTGGAAGAATTCCAAGGATGAGTTGATGTCAGAGGTGGTAGAGATGGGAGACCAGTCCAGATGATTGATGGCTGCTTGAAGACCGTGCCAGTTGGCCTGAGTGAAATGCCAGAATCGTCGACGCTGAGCAGGCTCCCTGAGAATGGTCAGAGAGATGTCCACTTTAACAAGGACATGATCAGATGATCCGATTGGAGCAGAAGAAGAGCAGCAGACATTTTCAGGGAAGTTAGTCATAACCAAGTCCAGAAGAGAAGATGCTCCGTTGACTGAGATCCAGGTCGGGAAATTGACAGATTGTGTCAGTCCCAGTGAGTCGCAGAAGTCTTTTGCTGAGGAGCCATGGCTGGTGAGAGTGGTACCCACACCCAGCCAACTGGCATGATGACAGTTGAAATCACCACATATGAGGAAGAGAGAGTTGGGATGAGTAGATAGAAGTTGGTCCATATTACCAGACAGCGAGATGTAGATGGAGTCATCACTGTTTGGTGGACGGTACAACACACATATGAACAAGAGGTGGGAGCGAAGGGGAAGCCGTAGCCAGAGGTATTCCTGGGGGTGAGGTGGAGAGAGTGCAGTGCAGGGCGAGTGAGGAAGAGAGTTTTTGATAAAGATAGCAACCCCACCTCCAGGACGAGGCTCAGGTCTATCATACCGGAGGAGGGAGTAACCCGGGAGAGATACTAAGGAATCAGAGACATCATGAAGGAGGAAAGTTTCTGTTAAGCAGATCACGTCTGGTTTGACAGAAGCAACCTGTATGGAGAGATCAGTTAAGTTTGAACGAAGGCCCCGGATGTTTGAGGTCCATACCATTAATGAAGAGGAAGGGGGAGCATCGGATACAGAACAGGGGGGAGGAGGGGTAGGGTAAGATGTGGAAGAGGTGGAAGAGATAGGGAGAGCTGTTGAAGGTGTATCAGAGATTTCAGAATAGCTCGGAGAAAGGGAAGGATGGGGCGGACAAAAGGTTTGATGGTGATTGGGTGAGGCACAATGAGGTGTTATTTGAGGAGGGGGAAGAGCGAGGCAGAAGGTTGGGGGAGATGGAGGTGAGAGTTGGAAGGGGGAAGAAGCGGGGAGGACGCTTTGAGGAGGGGCAGTGAGAGGGGGGAAATTGAGAAGAAATGAGGGTGGGGAGATTTGAAGGGGAGGGGTTGAGGGGGGAGTTTGGGAGGGAAGGGACAAGGGGAGGGATTTGAAAGGGATGGGATATGGGGGAGATTTGGAGGGAAGGGGTGAGGGAGGAGTCTAGGAGGGGAGGGGCGAGGGGGAGTCTTGGAGGGGAGGGGTGAGGGGGTAGTTTAGGAGGGAGGGGGCAAGGGGGGGAGATTTGAAAGGGATGGGTGATGGGGAGGATTAGGAGGGGAGGGGAAAGGGGTAAGATTTGAAAGGGATGGATGATGGGGAAGATTTGGAGGGGAGGGGTGATGGGGAAGATTTGGAGGGGAGGGGTTATGGGGAAGATTTGGAGGGGAGGGGTGAGATTGGATTTTAGAAAGTGTACGATTAATGGGAAACGAACATTTATTGCAAAATGAGTTTCTTGTGACCTTCGAGTTAAAAATACGTTTAAGGACGCTGGATGGAGGATGGAGTGCAGGAGAGTTTAGGGAATGTAGAAAAAAGGCACTATAGGAGATGGAATTTTTTTTTGGGATGAATAGATTTGGTGAGCAAGTCGAAAGCAGCCTTTTAAAGAATAAGAAGAAAAAGGTGTTATAATATATGACGGAATACATAACTTGAGGGGAAAGTGTAAACATTGAAGGTTAATAACAGTGAAAACTATCTGGGGAAATGGGGGAGAAACACGTGGTCGAAGAACGAACGAACGAATAAGAATGAATAAACGAATGAGATCAGAGAAGGAAATGTTTTTTTGTTTGTTTTTTTTGAGTTGAGATTTACACAAGGAAGTAGGCTATGGGGTGAAAAGACTGGGAAAACAGAGAACGAAAGTTATTGGATCACAAAACGACGGACCGCTGAGAGAAAAACAAAGCTTCAAGGTTGTACACTGTACAAGGTCTCAAGACACGACACGAATTAACACGATTTTCAATACAGGTATGAAAGATTTGCACCGAAAATCTTCCTCGGGACACAATATACGTACACACACCATAAAATAAATACAGTTATAACGAAAATACAAATGGGAACAATTACTTAACTTCGATTTCAAATCGCTCGCGACGCGGCAAAGGCCTTGCTCGCGACGCGGCAAACAGACGATCAATTTATGAAAGATAAACACCGAGAAACTTCCAAGGTGCACACTATAACTTCACACACCGAAAGATAAATACAGTTTCGACAAAATACAATTGTGAACAGACTTAACTTTGAAAACGTGGAGACCGTGTGGAGCTTCGAGAATCCCTGCCGCCGTCTCCAAGATCTCGCGAGATCAAAATTTCACTTTAGGTAAAGGTAAAGATCTCACTTTACCTAAACCAAAAAGCACATGGACACCACGTGTTGACAATCCATATCTACATGTCTATGTGGAACAAGTGAGCAATGAAATTGAAAAGGTGGCACAAAAATATAATTGTTCCAGACATAAGGACAATCTTACAAAGGCAGAGCGATGAGCACTTCACAATCTCCAAAATATTGAAAATCTAATCATAAAGCCAGCAGATAAAGGTACGGCCATTGTCATTATGTCGACTACCGATTACGTTGCAGAAGGTAATCGTCAACTACAAAGTGATACTTACAAAGTGCTCCCATCCGACCCTACCCTTTTACATCTTGAAGAGGTTAAAAGGGTAGTAGATTCTATTCGGGTGGATAAAACCATCAAATCTCACTTGGTTCCTAAAGATCCTCATTGCCCTAACCTTTATTTCCTTCCTAAAATACACAAGGTAAACAATCCAGGTAGACCAATCGTATCTGGCTGCACATGTCCAACTGTTCTAATATCAAAATTTGTTGACTGTCATTTACGTCCTCTCGCGTTGAAGCTCTCCTCATACCTCAAGGACACAACCAGTTTTCTGACCCACATCCAAGGATTGAACAGAATATACTCACCTTTCAACTCCCAAACCATTTTAGTCACAGCAGATGTTACATCCGTCGACACCAATATTCCACATTCAGAAGGCCTGTCTGCATGCCGCAAAGCACTAGATACACGACAAGTCCCAATGCCACCTACTCAAGACCTTATGCGCCTATTACAACTGACACTCAAACTGAATAATTTCCAATTCAACGGACGACATTACATTCAAACTCAAGGTACCGCTATGGGTACCCCTGTTGCACCGTCATACGCTAACATCTTCATGGGAATGATAGAGGCCAAGATCTATGCACAACCTCATCACGGTATCTTGGGAAAATCCTGGGTACGTTATATTGATGACATCCAGTTCATCTGGTCAAAATCCCCCCGTAGTCTCACACAATTCCAAAATGAATTAAATTTGATTCATCCGACCATCAAGTTTACATTCGACAGCTCACAGTCCGAAGTTCACTTTCTAGACACATCACTCATGCTTCAAAATAACATACTCGAAACAGAACTATACACCAAACCAACAGACACTCACTCTTACCTTCTCCCTTCTTCATCTCATCCTAAACATACAATTGCAAGCATACACTAAAGTCAAGCACTCAGAGTAAGACGCATTTGCTCAACAAAATGGCAGAAGAAACTTCTCTCTGCCAATTAGAAACACACTTCATTGCAGGAAACTATGACCCTCACTCTGTGAAAGAAGCAATAACCCGAGCAAAACGCATACCGAGAGCAGACCTTCTGACTTACAAACCCAAACCTGCAACTAACCATGTCCCACTGGTAACCACCTACTCTCCTACCTCATCCCAATTGCCAAGTATTCTGAATAAGGCCCTTCCTCTCCTCCATCAATCAGAAACACTCGGCACCACATTTCCTCAACCTCCACTAACATCATTTGACGTGGTCGGACACTCAGGGACCTCTTGGTAAAAGCAAAGCACCCACAGCCCCACAACAAAGAAACTAGGATCCCTGGATTCTATAAATGCACAGCAAACAAATGTATTGTTACAGACACGACTTTGATGTTAAGATGGGCCGAGCGGAATGGCCGTCGTGTCCGCACAAATTACCCGATTGTACTCGAACGTTGACGAAGCCGCGCCACGCTGGCTCAATAAGGAAAAAGAAGACACACGGCTGGATTATAATGACAGACACCAATGTTTCGATTCTCAAGTATATTCGTACGGAAAGGTTAGATTACAGGGGCTAGAGGTATATCACAGGAAGACAGGCACTTAGACACACTCTTATATTAACCCCGGACAGACGACAGGTAAACGGGACAACGGCTGACTCACACGGGGTTTGATGGCTAGGAAAGGCAGATAGCGATGGCTCAAGGTGCACTCTTGGCTCAAAGCAGGGTACAGTCCGGTCCAAAGATGCGGGGAGGTCACAGCGCTCGGAGGGGACGTTCTTTCTCAGGCGGGTCTTTCTCTCTCAGCGATCGCAGGCAACGTTCTTTCTCAGGCGGGGTGCATCTGACTCAGCGCTCGCAGGTACCTCTTTCTCCAGCTGGGGGCGCATCTCTTCTCACTTCCGGTCAGTCGCCACGTATATCCGGCGGGGAGTGACACGCCCTCGGCTCGCTAGCGCCGCCCCAGATGGAATCGGTCCGCCCTTCTGATTGGGTGCGGGGGGTTACCAGGCTCCGCCCTTGAGGAGGAGCTGACAGCCAGCCCCTCCGTGGTAACCCCGTGGAGCGCGTGGTCAATGGCGCTAACTAATCGAGCCGGTGTGAGGACGCATCCTCCCCCGCGCCGCCGCCATCTCCTCTGTTGTTGTTGTAATTGTTGGGGAAGAAGATGGAAGGAGGTATGGGAAAGGTCCTAAACTCACTACTGATGCCATATAATCACATTCTGGTGCAACGAAGAGTCAGAATTAATGGAAACGAGGCCTTAACTGACATAGACTAAGAATAACTAGCAAGATGTCCGAAAGTTGTCTACGTGTGGTGCGGTGGACCTGGGCACGACATTTAATGGGGGAATAAGGGGAAGGTCGGCTCTACTGATTGTTGTTTACAGACAATGGGACTAGGGAATGGGGGATTGGGGATAGTTGGGGAGTATTGGGGAAAATAGGGGAATATTTACAAGCGGATATGGAGGCCAAATTCCATATTCGCAACATTGTACCCTTCTCTACCCTCGGGGCGTCCCGACCCGATAAATTTTTACCTACTTTAGTGTGGCACGCAATGTAGTTCCCTCTACTATTAACTCTACCCTGAGTGCGACAGTTTTACAGATATTCACAAATGAGTAAATATGTCCCCCTGCGACGTTGCACCCTTCTCCTCACAGAAACACACCCACAGGATAACCGAATCCGGAAAGAATTCGCAAACTAAACATACAGCCGGTAGGGAGCATTATTTACACGACTACGCTGCTATTTACACTACGATCCAGGACCTGTTTTTGGAGGAACACATGCAGATGTTATGCATAGAGAGAGCGCGCTTGCCAACATCGATACACCAACCCACGAGTGCTCTGTGGCCGACGGCCTTTAATAACGTGCAGAGCACCCTTTCCCAGCATCAAAAGCACCACCCCACCACACAGTCAGCACCATCCGGTGCAGTCACCATTGTTCATGGGAATAAAAATAAATTCGACAACCCCTAACCCTGCAGGTGTCTCTTGCTCTTCTTGTGGTGCACTTGGTGTTAACTAAAAGTGGTTCACCTGTATGGCATAGGTGCCACGTTGACCCATAGGTCCATCCCCGGGTGGTGCTTGGCCGCAAACGAACTGCGGTCCATTGTGGGTGGCCACAAACATTGCGGTCCATATGGTGTATCGATCCCGGCAGCAAACAGCGAAAGTGCAGGCCCACAACTGCGCAGCCAGCACCTCTCTCTCCTCTCTCTCTACCCCAAAGCCAGATCCTCGGAGGTGGGAGACAAAAGAAGCAGACAAGTGAGTAAGGTGGTAAGGGCGCAAAAGTGCACGCAATATAAGGTAATGCACACTGGGGGCACATGGGAACCAGGTGAGACAGGTACGTTCCTATCGTACGCCCCCCCCCCACCAGGTAACCTACATGGCCCCTCCCTTACCCCTTACTGTATCCACACAACACAACACTACCCATAAACATCTACTTTACAAATCAACAAACATCCCTACTGTCTTCCCCGTTCCTCCCATATACCAAATTCGTCTTCTCTCCCTCCTAACCAATCAAATTTGCCATTTTCAACTCTCATCAAAATTTGCCATCTCCAACTCAACATCATAATTTGCCATTACCAATTCATCATCAGTCCCTCCTAGGGAGGGAGAGATGGAATCACCCCAATGTCTCATCCACGTCGTGATGCGTCTCACAAATCCACACAGCGATTCATCTCCTGCAACAAAACAAAGAAAACACAGGTGTGGAGTCATCATCATCACCACAGGTAAGTGGCTGCGTATGGTGCGACAGGTTCATCAATCCTAACTATTTCCTAAATGACTTTAACAACTTTACACTACCCGGGGTCTTTCTCCGGCCAAACCATTGGCCCTTTTACACTATGGGTTCTAAAAACCAATTCCCATTGGCCAAACTGTGGTGCGCTTCAATTTGGGGTCTCACTCCCCCGATTCATCTCCCGGTGCCCTCGCACAATTTCCGGGCTGCGGCGTGTACCTCTCCCAGTGGGTCTACCCACCTGCACACCTCCACCACTGCAGTTGCCTCCGAGCTTACCTGCTCCTTGCCCTAACCTAACTACCTGGGGAAGGCCCTCTGGCACTCTCCCCACTCGGTGCCCTCTCTGGCACTGGGCTACCCGGGTCCATCCTCCGGATCCTCGGGCCCCATCCACAACTCTACCGGCTCCCAGAGCCCACCTGCGGCCTCACCTGGCCGACATCCTCACAGTGGTGGAGTGCCCAACCAACTACACACACTAACAGGCTACACGCCCAGCCATTTCCACAACACTAATGCACCCATTCACAACACCATTCTGTCACCGCACCACAGATGCCAATATCCAACCACAATTTACCTATACCCTCTACCTAACACTTACACTACCCGCCCCGGGTATTCGTGAAAGGGGTCCACTCTTCCCCCATCCACACCTTCGCACCATGCACACCACTCCGTACCACTTACTCCAACTCTCTCCACACACCTGTACTTGCACACCTGTGCTCTCACACCTGGTGCCACCTGCACCCTTCTCTCCCCAAGCGCATTCGCGCTGATCCACAACACTCACTACTCATACACTGCTCCACACACCTGTCCAGTTGCACACCTGTGCAATAACACCTGTTCAATTCTCACACACACAGCATCATCTCAGCTAACTACTCCCTTCTGAAACTTGCGCTTCCCAGTCGTCCCTTTAAACTATTGCGCTCCCACGTCATCATCATCCATACTAATCTACCTGCGTCCCCACTACAGGTATCAGTCACTAACTAAACTTGGACAAATTTTGATATTAGAACAGTTGGACATGTGCAGCCAGATACGATTGGTCTACCTGGATTGTTTACCTTGTGTATTTTAGGAAGAAAATAAAGGTTAGGGCAATGAGGATCTTCAGGAACCAAGCGAGATTTTATGGTTTTATCCACCCGAATAGAATGTACTACCCTTTTAACCTCTTCAAGATGTAAAAGGGTAGGGTCGGATGGGAGCACTTTGTAAGTATCGCTATGTAGTTGACGATTACCTTCTGCACCGTAATCGGTAGTCGACATAATGACAATGGCCGTACCTTTATCTGCTGGCTTTATGACTATCTTTTCATTGTTTTGGAGATTGTGAAGTGCTCGTCGCTCTGCCTTTGTAAGATTGTCCTTATGTCTGGAACAATAATATTTTTGTGCCACCTTTTCAATTTCATTGCTCACTTGTGCCATATAGACATGTCGATGTGGATTGTCAACACGTGGTGTCCAGGTGCTTTTTGGTTTAGGTAAAGTGAGTTGTGGTGTATTGGTATCGGTATATGTGATTGTATGCATGTTTTTTGGTGTTCTGTTGTGGTGCTGATGATGACGTCATCGCTGCGCGTTGGTATCTACTGCGATGGAACACTGCTCAACAACTACTGGAGATTGTAATAACACAAGTAAAAATAAAATTAATCAAATTGAATGAGAACATCAGCCAAAAGAAGGAGAAGATGTGGAAGAATGTGAATCCTGGACAATACCACCACATAATGTGCTCATTAAATTTTTTTTTTTTTTTTTTTTTTTTTTTTTTTGTATACAAGATCGAGGCTCGTGAAAGAGCGAACATTAATCACACAGAAAGACAAACCGACACATAAAACATATAACATCGGGAGCGGTAGACAAGATGGGGAGAGAGGGGGAAGGACACAAACACAACATTTGAGAGCAGGGACCGAGAGACATGGAGACATCGAGAGATCTGAGAGAGGGCGAGGGCTATGGGGGGGGGGGGGGGGCATGGGAAGGGGGCGGTGGGAGAGGTATAAAACATATGGACACTTCCAGGACTTCCAGGAAAGAAGTTGGAATTTCAAACAAGGTGGATCTGGGGTGAATTAGCGGGGGTAGAAAAGATCAAGGTTTTGGATGGGGGAAGATAAGAGATGGTGGTGAACAGCTGTTTTAAAGACCTGGAGGGAGGAGTGGGATTGAAGGGAGTGAGGGAGTTTGTTCCAGAGGCGGGAGAAAAGAGGAATGAAAGAGTGAAGGTGAGCAGAGAGCCGAGATTTCGGCAGTTTAACCATCAGAGGGTTGCTGGCAGATCTTGTGCGACCTGTAGGAATATTTGGGGGACAGAGCACAGAGAGAGCTGGGGGTGCAAGGCCGGAGAGGAGTCGGTAGAAGACAGAAAGACCACCTACCTGCCTGCGGTGAGTGAGTGAAAGGCCCTCAGAGATAGCTTCATCGCGGGAGATTCCAATAATTCTGAAAGCTTTGGTTTCAACAGCGTGAAGCCGAGCTAGGTGTGAGGCAGGAGCACCGGCCCATAGGGGAGAACAGTATTCCATTGAGCTGCGGATGAAAGCCTTGTATGTGGTGAGGAGCTCAGGTGTGCCGAGGAAGGACTTCGCACGACGGAGGATGCCCAGTCGGCGACTGGCTTTGGAGGCCAGCTTGGAAATGTGGTTTTCCCAAGAAAGATCATGGCAGATAGTGAGACCCAAAATCTTGAGCGACAGAACTTCTTGGAGAGGATTGTTGAGAAAGTAGATGGGAGGGTTGTCCAGTCGATCTTTTCGGAGAGACATAGTAAGAGTGTGAGATTTGTCAGGATTGAAAGACATGTTCCACTTCTTTGACCAGTCTGTGATTTTGTCCAGGTCTTCAGAGAGTGAGGAGGCAGCAGACTGCTGATCTGAGGGAAGAGGAATGGAGCGGCAGAGAGTGGAGTCATCAGCAAAGAGATAGAGAGGATTTTCGAGAGAGTCAGAGAGATCATTGATGAAGACCAGAAAAAGCACGGGGCCCAGAACACTGCCTTGGGGAACTCCAGCCTGAACAGGAAGAGGAGATGAGAGAAACCCATTCAGGGCCACACGTTGACGACGACTAGAGAGGAAGTCCGCCAGCCATGCGTGGAGATTTCCATGGATACCAAAGGAGGAGAGTTTGGTGAGCAGAGCGGGGTGCCAGACCGTGTCGAAGGCACGTGATATGTCGAGGGAGACAGCTCTAATTTCCTGTTTGGCATTGAGGACCTCCATCCATTGTTGAGACAGCAGAAGCAGCATGTCCAGAGTAGAGTGACCTGGTCTGAAACCAAATTGATGATCAGAGATCAAGCCATTGGAGAAGAGGAAAGATTTCATATCCGAAGCAATGATGGATTCCATGACTTTGCTGATAATTGGGAGAAGGCTGATTGGTCTGTAGTTGCTAGGATCTGTTTTTGCACCTTTTTTGTGCAAAGCGGTGATGTTGGCTGATTTCCAAATGATAAGCTAATGGCTGCTAAACACTACATTGTTAAAGTTAAGGAAAGGAAACTTAAACGTGATGAAATGTTAATGCAGGCATATAAAACCATCTCAAGAGAATACACCCATTGTAAACAATAACCAGGTAACTCCAACCACCACTCCCAACCACTTCAACCATTTCACTCCAACCACTTCTGACCAACCACTACAACCACTTCTCCAACCACTTCTCTACCACTTCAACTACTCCAACTCCAACCACCCCAACCACTTCCAACCAACCACTTCCAACCACATCCAACCACTTCTGACCAACTTAAGCATAAACACAAAAATCGACATTATCGTAAAAAAACAATCCACAAACCGCAGACATCATCACATACAGAACCGTTCCTCCATGGAAATAAACACAGCTGAGGTTGAAAATAGTCAAACCAACAACAATAGAACTTCTACTACAACCAAACTTGTGGATCTACCGAAACTCGGGATCATCAATCTTTCCAATCATTCCCTCAGTGAGGCGGAAATAAACCTGCTCTCTAAGGGTTTAAATTTTGCCCAATCGCTCCACAAATAGACCAATTACAATTGAAAGATGATTTAAAAGATTTCTGCAGGTGAATGACATTAAAGGCACACTTTGCTAAAGTACACCCAGCACCATCAGCACCACAACAAACACCAACAAACACGCATACAATCACATACACCGATACTAATTCACCACAACTCACTTTTTTTTTTTTTTCTTTTTTTTTTGTATACAAGATCGAGGCTCGTGAAAGAGCGAACATTAATCACACAGAAAGACAAACTGACACATAAAACATATAACATCGGGAGCGGTAGACAAGATGGGGAGAGAGGGGGAAGGACACAAACACAACATTTGAGAGCAGGGACCGAGAGACATGGAGACATCGAGAGATCTGAGAGAGGGTGAGGGCTTTGGGGTGGGCATGGGAAGGGAGGGGGGGGGTGGGAGAGGTATAAAACATATGGACACTGCCAGGACTTCCAGGAAAGAAGTTGGAATTTCAAACAAGGTGGATCTGGGGTGAATTAGCGGGGGTAGAAAAGATCAAGGTTTTGGATGGGGGAAGATAAGAGATGGTGGTGAACAGCTGTTTTAAAGACCTGGAGGGAGGAGTGGGATTGAAGGGAGTGAGGGAGTTTGTTCCAGAGGCGGGAGAAAAGAGGAATGAAAGAGTGAAGGTGAGCAGAGAGCCGAGATTTCGGCAGTTTAACCATCAGAGGGTTGCTAGCAGATCTTGTGCGACCTGTAGGAATATTTGGGGGACAGAGCACAGAGAGAGCTGGGGGTGCAAGGCCAGAGAGGAGTCGGTAGAAGACAGAAAGACCACCTACCTGCCTGCGGTGAGTGAGTGAAAGGCCCTCAGAGATAGCTTCATCGCGGGAGATTCCAATAATTCTGAAAGCTTTGGTTTCAACAGCGTGAAGCCGAGCTAGTTGTGAGGCAGGAGCACCGGCCCATAGGGGAGAACAGTATTCCATTGAGCTGCGGATGAAAGCCTTGTATGTGGTGAGGAGCTCAGGTGTGCCGAGGAAGGACTTCGCACGACGGAGGATGCCCAGTCGGCGACTGGCTTTGGAGGCAAGATTTGAAATGTGGTTTTCCCAGGAAAGATTATGGCAGATAGTGAGACCCAAAAGCTTGAGCGACAGAACTTCTTGGAGAGGATTGTTGAGAAAGTAGATGGGAGGGTTGTCCAGTCGATCTTTTCGGAGAGACATAGCAAGAGTGTGAGATTTGTCAGGATTGAAAGACATGTTCCACTTGTTTGACCAGTCTGTGATTTTGTCCAAGTCTTCAGAGAGTGAGGAGGCTGCAGACTGCCGATCTGAGGGAAGAGGAATGGAGCGGCAGAGAGTGGAGTCATCAGCAAAGAGAGAGAGAGGATTTTCAAGAGAGTCAGAGAGATCATTGATGAAGACCAGAAATAGCACAGGGCCCAGAACACTGCCTTGGGGAACTCCAGCCTGAACAGGAAGAGGAGATGAGAGAAACCCATTCAGGGCCACACGTTGACGACGACTAGAGAGGAAGTCCACCAGCCATGCGTGGAGATTTCCATGGATACCAAAGGAGGAGAGTTTGGTGAGCAGAGCGTGGTGCCAGACCGTATCGAAGGCACGTGATATGTCGAGGGAGACAGCTCTAATTTTCTGTTTGGCATTGAGGACCTCCATCCATTGTTGAGACAGCAGAAGCAACATGTCCATAGTAGAGTGACCTGGTCTGAAACCAAATTGATGATCAGAGATCAAGCCATTGGAGAAGAGGAAAGATTTCATATCCAAAGCAATGATGGATTCCATGACTTTGCTGATAATTGGGAGAAGGCTGATTGGTCTGTAGTTGCTAGGATCTGTTTTTGCACCTTTTTTGTGCAAAGCGGTGATGTTGGCTGATTTCCAAGCAGATGGCAGTTGACCTTGAGCAAAAGAGAGGGTGAAGAGAACAGAGAGAGGGTGAGATAGAGCGGCAGAGCAGGATTTTAGGACCCGTGGGCTGATGCCGTCGGGTCCAGTTGCAGAATCAGAGTCGAGGGTTGACAGAAACTTTTCCACCTTGTCAGGAGGAAAGGACACGGAGTCCAGGAGCAGCTGAGTAAGACTGGGTATGGTGGGTACAGAGAGGGATGGGTTTGGGACACAAGATTTAGAGGCAAACACAGAGTTGAGGCATTCAGCTTTTTCACGTGCGGAGTCAGCTGTGTAGCCGTTTGAGGTAAGGGAGGGGATGGAGGGGGAACAAACACCAGAAACAGATTTGACCAGATGCCACCAGGATTTGGAAGAGGGAGACAGATAAGAGAGTTCGGTGTTGAGAACGGAGAGATATTGTTTCCTGGCTCTCCTGAGGGTGGACACACACTTGTTTCGGGCTTTGTGAAAGGAAATGAGATTTCCTTCCGTTGCATTTGCTTTCCAGGAGACGAAGGCAAGTTGTTTCTGGGCAACAGCGTCACCACAAGATTCCGTGTACCATGGAAGGGAGGAAGGGTATGACAACTGAAGACGAGATGGGATAAATCTGTGCATGAGAGAGAGCAATTTACTTTGGAAGAATTCCAAGGATGAGTTGATGTCAGAGGTGGTAGAGATGGGAGACCAGTCCAGATGATTGATGGCTGCTTGAAGACCGTGCCAGTTGGCCTGAGTGAAATGCCAGAATCGTCGACGCTGAGCAGGCTCCCTGAGAATGGTCAGAGAGATGTCCACTTTAACAAGGACATGATCAGATGATCCGATTGGAGCAGAAGAAGAGCAGCAGACATTTTCAGGGAAGTTAGTCATAACCAAGTCCAGAAGAGAAGATGCTCCGTTGACTGAGATCCAGGTCGGGAAATTGACAGATTGTGTCAGTCCCAGTGAGTCGCAGAAGTCTTTTGCTGAGGAGCCATGGCTGGTGAGAGTGGTACCCACACCCAGCCAACTGGCATGATGACAGTTGAAATCACCACATATGAGGAAGAGAGAGTTGGGATGAGTAGATAGAAGTTGGTCCATATTACCAGACAGCGAGATGTAGATGGAGTCATCACTGTTTGGTGGACGGTACAACACACATATGAACAAGAGGTGGGAGCGAAGGGGAAGCCGTAGCCAGAGGTATTCCTGGGGGTGAGGTGGAGAGAGTGCAGTGCAGGGCGAGTGAGGAAGAGAGTTTTTGATAAAGATAGCAACCCCACCTCCAGGACGAGGCTCAGGTCTATCATACCGGAGGAGGGAGTAACCCGGGAGAGATACTAAGGAATCAGAGACATCATGAAGGAGGAAAGTTTCTGTTAAGCAGATCACGTCTGGTTTGACAGAAGCAACCTGTATGGAGAGATCAGTTAAGTTTGAACGAAGGCCCCGGATGTTTGAGGTCCATACCATTAATGAAGAGGAAGGGGGAGCATCGGATACAGAACAGGGGGGAGGAGGGGTAGGGTAAGATGTGGAAGAGGTGGAAGAGATAGGGAGAGCTGTTGAAGGTGTATCAGAGATTTCAGAATAGCTCGGAGAAAGGGAAGGATGGGGCGGACAAAAGGTTTGATGGTGATTGGGTGAGGCACAATGAGGTGTTATTTGAGGAGGGGGAAGAGCGAGGCAGAAGGTTGGGGGAGATGGAGGTGAGAGTTGGAAGGGGGAAGAAGCGGGGAGGACGCTTTGAGGAGGGGCAGTGAGAGGGGGGAAATTGAGAAGAAATGAGGGTGGGGAGATTTGAAGGGGAGGGGTTGAGGGGGGAGTTTGGGAGGGAAGGGACAAGGGGAGGGATTTGAAAGGGATGGGATATGGGGGAGATTTGGAGGGAAGGGGTGAGGGAGGAGTCTAGGAGGGGAGGGGCGAGGGGGAGTCTTGGAGGGGAGGGGTGAGGGGGTAGTTTAGGAGGGAGGGGGCAAGGGGGGGAGATTTGAAAGGGATGGGTGATGGGGAGGATTAGGAGGGGAGGGGAAAGGGGTAAGATTTGAAAGGGATGGATGATGGGGAAGATTTGGAGGGGAGGGGTGATGGGGAAGATTTGGAGGGGAGGGGTTATGGGGAAGATTTGGAGGGGAGGGGTGAGATTGGATTTTAGAAAGTGTACGATTAATGGGAAACGAACATTTATTGCAAAATGAGTTTCTTGTGACCTTCGAGTTAAAAATACGTTTAAGGACGCTGGATGGAGGATGGAGTGCAGGAGAGTTTAGGGAATGTAGAAAAAAGGCACTATAGGAGATGGAATTTTTTTTTGGGATGAATAGATTTGGTGAGCAAGTCGAAAGCAGCCTTTTAAAGAATAAGAAGAAAAAGGTGTTATAATATATGACGGAATACATAACTTGAGGGGAAAGTGTAAACATTGAAGGTTAATAACAGTGAAAACTATCTGGGGAAATGGGGGAGAAACACGTGGTCGAAGAACGAACGAACGAATAAGAATGAATAAACGAATGAGATCAGAGAAGGAAATGTTTTTTTGTTTGTTTTTTTTGAGTTGAGATTTACACAAGGAAGTAGGCTATGGGGTGAAAAGACTGGGAAAACAGAGAACGAAAGTTATTGGATCACAAAACGACGGACCGCTGAGAGAAAAACAAAGCTTCAAGGTTGTACACTGTACAAGGTCTCAAGACACGACACGAATTAACACGATTTTCAATACAGGTATGAAAGATTTGCACCGAAAATCTTCCTCGGGACACAATATACGTACACACACCATAAAATAAATACAGTTATAACGAAAATACAAATGGGAACAATTACTTAACTTCGATTTCAAATCGCTCGCGACGCGGCAAAGGCCTTGCTCGCGACGCGGCAAACAGACGATCAATTTATGAAAGATAAACACCGAGAAACTTCCAAGGTGCACACTATAACTTCACACACCGAAAGATAAATACAGTTTCGACAAAATACAATTGTGAACAGACTTAACTTTGAAAACGTGGAGACCGTGTGGAGCTTCGAGAATCCCTGCCGCCGTCTCCAAGATCTCGCGAGATCAAAATTTCACTTTAGGTAAAGGTAAAGATCTCACTTTACCTAAACCAAAAAGCACATGGACACCACGTGTTGACAATCCATATCTACATGTCTATGTGGAACAAGTGAGCAATGAAATTGAAAAGGTGGCACAAAAATATAATTGTTCCAGACATAAGGACAATCTTACAAAGGCAGAGCGATGAGCACTTCACAATCTCCAAAATATTGAAAATCTAATCATAAAGCCAGCAGATAAAGGTACGGCCATTGTCATTATGTCGACTACCGATTACGTTGCAGAAGGTAATCGTCAACTACAAAGTGATACTTACAAAGTGCTCCCATCCGACCCTACCCTTTTACATCTTGAAGAGGTTAAAAGGGTAGTAGATTCTATTCGGGTGGATAAAACCATCAAATCTCACTTGGTTCCTAAAGATCCTCATTGCCCTAACCTTTATTTCCTTCCTAAAATACACAAGGTAAACAATCCAGGTAGACCAATCGTATCTGGCTGCACATGTCCAACTGTTCTAATATCAAAATTTGTTGACTGTCATTTACGTCCTCTCGCGTTGAAGCTCTCCTCATACCTCAAGGACACAACCAGTTTTCTGACCCACATCCAAGGATTGAACAGAATATACTCACCTTTCAACTCCCAAACCATTTTAGTCACAGCAGATGTTACATCCGTCGACACCAATATTCCACATTCAGAAGGCCTGTCTGCATGCCGCAAAGCACTAGATACACGACAAGTCCCAATGCCACCTACTCAAGACCTTATGCGCCTATTACAACTGACACTCAAACTGAATAATTTCCAATTCAACGGACGACATTACATTCAAACTCAAGGTACCGCTATGGGTACCCCTGTTGCACCGTCATACGCTAACATCTTCATGGGAATGATAGAGGCCAAGATCTATGCACAACCTCATCACGGTATCTTGGGAAAATCCTGGGTACGTTATATTGATGACATCCAGTTCATCTGGTCAAAATCCCCCCGTAGTCTCACACAATTCCAAAATGAATTAAATTTGATTCATCCGACCATCAAGTTTACATTCGACAGCTCACAGTCCGAAGTTCACTTTCTAGACACATCACTCATGCTTCAAAATAACATACTCGAAACAGAACTATACACCAAACCAACAGACACTCACTCTTACCTTCTCCCTTCTTCATCTCATCCTAAACATACAATTGCAAGCATACACTAAAGTCAAGCACTCAGAGTAAGACGCATTTGCTCAACAAAATGGCAGAAGAAACTTCTCTCTGCCAATTAGAAACACACTTCATTGCAGGAAACTATGACCCTCACTCTGTGAAAGAAGCAATAACCCGAGCAAAACGCATACCGAGAGCAGACCTTCTGACTTACAAACCCAAACCTGCAACTAACCATGTCCCACTGGTAACCACCTACTCTCCTACCTCATCCCAATTGCCAAGTATTCTGAATAAGGCCCTTCCTCTCCTCCATCAATCAGAAACACTCGGCACCACATTTCCTCAACCTCCACTAACATCATTTGACGTGGTCGGACACTCAGGGACCTCTTGGTAAAAGCAAAGCACCCACAGCCCCACAACAAAGAAACTAGGATCCCTGGATTCTATAAATGCACAGCAAACAAATGTATTGTTACAGACACGACTTTGATGTTAAGATGGGCCGAGCGGAATGGCCGTCGTGTCCGCACAAATTACCCGATTGTACTCGAACGTTGACGAAGCCGCGCCACGCTGGCTCAATAAGGAAAAAGAAGACACACGGCTGGATTATAATGACAGACACCAATGTTTCGATTCTCAAGTATATTCGTACGGAAAGGTTAGATTACAGGGGCTAGAGGTATATCACAGGAAGACAGGCACTTAGACACACTCTTATATTAACCCCGGACAGACGACAGGTAAACGGGACAACGGCTGACTCACACGGGGTTTGATGGCTAGGAAAGGCAGATAGCGATGGCTCAAGGTGCACTCTTGGCTCAAAGCAGGGTACAGTCCGGTCCAAAGATGCGGGGAGGTCACAGCGCTCGGAGGGGACGTTCTTTCTCAGGCGGGTCTTTCTCTCTCAGCGATCGCAGGCAACGTTCTTTCTCAGGCGGGGTGCATCTGACTCAGCGCTCGCAGGTACCTCTTTCTCCAGCTGGGGGCGCATCTCTTCTCACTTCCGGTCAGTCGCCACGTATATCCGGCGGGGAGTGACACGCCCTCGGCTCGCTAGCGCCGCCCCAGATGGAATCGGTCCGCCCTTCTGATTGGGTGCGGGGGGTTACCAGGCTCCGCCCTTGAGGAGGAGCTGACAGCCAGCCCCTCCGTGGTAACCCCGTGGAGCGCGTGGTCAATGGCGCTAATCGAGCCGGTGTGAGGACGCATCCTCCCCCGCGCCGCCGCCATCTCCTCTGTTGTTGTTGTAATTGTTGGGGAAGAAGATGGAAGGAGGTATGGGAAAGGTCCTAAACTCACTACTGATGCCATATAATCACATTCTGGTGCAACGAAGAGTCAGAATTAATGGAAACGAGGCCTTAACTGACATAGACTAAGAATAACTAGCAAGATGTCCGAAAGTTGTCTACGTGTGGTGCGGTGGACCTGGGCACGACATTTAATGGGGGAATAAGGGGAAGGTCGGCTCTACTGATTGTTGTTTACAGACAATGGGACTAGGGAATGGGGGATTGGGGATAGTTGGGGAGTATTGGGGAAAATAGGGGAATATTTACAAGCGGATATGGAGGCCAAATTCCATATTCGCAACATTGTACCCTTCTCTACCCTCGGGGCGTCCCGACCCGATAAATTTTTACCTACTTTAGTGTGGCACGCAATGTAGTTCCCTCTACTATTAACTCTACCCTGAGTGCGACAGTTTTACAGATATTCACAAATGAGTAAATATGTCCCCCTGCGACGTTGCACCCTTCTCCTCACAGAAACACACCCACAGGATAACCGAATCCGGAAAGAATTCGCAAACTAAACATACAGCCGGTAGGGAGCATTATTTACACGACTACGCTGCTATTTACACTACGATCCAGGACCTGTTTTTGGAGGAACACATGCAGATGTTATGCATAGAGAGAGCGCGCTTGCCAACATCGATACACCAACCCACGAGTGCTCTGTGGCCGACGGCCTTTAATAACGTGCAGAGCACCCTTTCCCAGCATCAAAAGCACCACCCCACCACACAGTCAGCACCATCCGGTGCAGTCACCATTGTTCATGGGAATAAAAATAAATTCGACAACCCCTAACCCTGCAGGTGTCTCTTGCTCTTCTTGTGGTGCACTTGGTGTTAACTAAAAGTGGTTCACCTGTATGGCATAGGTGCCACGTTGACCCATAGGTCCATCCCCGGGTGGTGCTTGGCCGCAAACGAACTGCGGTCCATTGTGGGTGGCCACAAACATTGCGGTCCATATGGTGTATCGATCCCGGCAGCAAACAGCGAAAGTGCAGGCCCACAACTGCGCAGCCAGCACCTCTCTCTCCTCTCTCTCTACCCCAAAGCCAGATCCTCGGAGGTGGGAGACAAAAGAAGCAGACAAGTGAGTAAGGTGGTAAGGGCGCAAAAGTGCACGCAATATAAGGTAATGCACACTGGGGGCACATGGGAACCAGGTGAGACAGGTACGTTCCTATCGTACGCCCCCCCCCCCACCAGGTAACCTACATGGCCCCTCCCTTACCCCTTACTGTATCCACACAACACAACACTACCCATAAACATCTACTTTACAAATCAACAAACATCCCTACTGTCTTCCCCGTTCCTCCCATATACCAAATTCGTCTTCTCTCCCTCCTAACCAATCAAATTTGCCATTTTCAACTCTCATCAAAATTTGCCATCTCCAACTCAACATCATAATTTGCCATTACCAATTCATCATCAGTCCCTCCTAGGGAGGGAGAGATGGAATCACCCCAATGTCTCATCCACGTCGTGATGCGTCTCACAAATCCACACAGCGATTCATCTCCTGCAACAAAACAAAGAAAACACAGGTGTGGAGTCATCATCATCACCACAGGTAAGTGGCTGCGTATGGTGCGACAGGTTCATCAATCCTAACTATTTCCTAAATGACTTTAACAACTTTACACTACCCGGGGTCTTTCTCCGGCCAAACCATTGGCCCTTTTACACTATGGGTTCTAAAAACCAATTCCCATTGGCCAAACTGTGGTGCGCTTCAATTTGGGGTCTCACTCCCCCGATTCATCTCCCGGTGCCCTCGCACAATTTCCGGGCTGCGGCGTGTACCTCTCCCAGTGGGTCTACCCACCTGCACACCTCCACCACTGCAGTTGCCTCCGAGCTTACCTGCTCCTTGCCCTAACCTAACTACCTGGGGAAGGCCCTCTGGCACTCTCCCCACTCGGTGCCCTCTCTGGCACTGGGCTACCCGGGTCCATCCTCCGGATCCTCGGGCCCCATCCACAACTCTACCGGCTCCCAGAGCCCACCTGCGGCCTCACCTGGCCGACATCCTCACAGTGGTGGAGTGCCCAACCAACTACACACACTAACAGGCTACACGCCCAGCCATTTCCACAACACTAATGCACCCATTCACAACACCATTCTGTCACCGCACCACAGATGCCAATATCCAACCACAATTTACCTATACCCTCTACCTAACACTTACACTACCCGCCCCGGGTATTCGTGAAAGGGGTCCACTCTTCCCCCATCCACACCTTCGCACCATGCACACCACTCCGTACCACTTACTCCAACTCTCTCCACACACCTGTACTTGCACACCTGTGCTCTCACACCTGGTGCCACCTGCACCCTTCTCTCCCCAAGCGCATTCGCGCTGATCCACAACACTCACTACTCATACACTGCTCCACACACCTGTCCAGTTGCACACCTGTGCAATAACACCTGTTCAATTCTCACACACACAGCATCATCTCAGCTAACTACTCCCTTCTGAAACTTGCGCTTCCCAGTCGTCCCTTTAAACTATTGCGCTCCCACGTCATCATCATCCATACTAATCTACCTGCGTCCCCACTACAGGTATCAGTCACTAACTAAACTTAACGTTACCTAATGTCTTCTTCTAGGGCCCTACACACATATAACCTAACCCACCCGGGCTAGTTTTCACTGCCATACACCCCATAAGCTATTGCTCCTTTGCCCCCCACATGGGAAGGGTGGCAGGGATGCCAGCCTTACCCACCGGGCCCATCGCTCACTACCAATTTTGCACATCAAATTTCAACAAACTAAAAATTTGCCAATCACTGCCCATCATCTGCCAATCATTACTGCCAATCCTTTGCCAATCATCAAATTTTGTTTTTCTCTAATTTTGGGTCCAAAACACTAACCTCATCACCCAGTCTACTCACTAATACCTCTCGGTGCGCCAATCCCTGTCCAAAGCCCGGCTTCGTAAAGCCAAGCCATGAATGCGGGTTGTTCTGTGCCGGCGGCTGGATACGTCCGGCACTCGGTACAGGGACGGGGGCTTACCCGGGCCGAGATCCCACGCACCACCTCGGCGTGGAGCCATCCCATGTCCCGATCTCGACCTGCCGGACTGCCTCAACAAAAAGTGGTCGCCATGACGACCCTTTCTATCGGGCTGCCCGCTCCGCCTAGTGGAGCACGGACGCGGCCGTTCAAAGCGAGGCCCAGCACGCACCGAGGGCCCGATTCGGCTATAAGTCGTTCTAAACTCTACCCCGTCTAACGTCGATGCTTCACCTGGACGCTTACACCCCGCAGCCCGTTCCTTGCTCACACATCCAGCCGTGCCCATGCTCCTCGTACCTTTCCTTACACACCCAGGTACACCCATTCCACTCACAGCCTTGGTCACACACCTGACCACCGAACACTTTGGCACACATTCGTTGCTCGCACACCTCACCAATACACCGCTTCGCGCCCCCTCCTCGGTCACCTCCTCTGTGACAATCACAGGTGTGCCCTCATTCGCACACCCAACCACGTGCCTCACCACCAACTCCAGCGTGCATTCCCACTCACGCTCTACCATTCCAGGTGTGCATCCTTCCATCCCAGGTGTACATCCTCGCTCACCTGTCACAACCAACTCACTCTCCTTGTCACTCTCACTACTCTCACCTCCATTCTTGACAGCGCACTCACCCTTACTCTTGACAGCGCACTCTTTCCTCATGCACCTGTCCGTCACACACCTTTCTCGCGCACACTCTCCCGTTACACCCTCTGTAACACTCACCACAGGTGTGCATTCTTCCTTACTTCTGACAGCGCACTCTTTCCTCATGCACCTGTCCGTCACACACCTTTCTCGCGCACACTCCTGCGCACACTCTCCCGTCACACCCTCTGTAACACTTACCACACCGCGCTTCCATGTGCTCCCTCGCACACACGCTACGACCGACTCACTCTCGCCAGCACCCTCACTCCTTGGCACGCACTTTTTCCTCACACACCCCAGAGTCGGACTTTCTTGCACACCTCCTTTTTCGCACACCAGACCTGTCGCACACTTCACCAACGGCCTTTCACGAACACCCGGATCCAAACCAATCCCCAAGCTTCTTAAATCCCCTGGCGCATCATACGCACGACCATATTGGTCACCACTTACACCGGGTCCTCTTCCTCTTCGCTTCTCCTCCATCACCTGTGAATCCCTCATCCGGTTAATGAGCACATCACGATCCAAACACAGACTTTGGACCAATTCTTTTATCTCCTCTTTTATCTCTTTGTTATCCCCTCTCCGTCGCTTCTTAATTTCGCTCATCCCTTCTTCCACTTCTTCTAATTTGTGCTTCACCTCCTTCATCTCCTCGTGCGCCCCTTTAAGTTCTTCCTCTAACTCCACTTTATTTTTTTCTATGTGCTCCCGCACCTCCCGCTCTTTAACCTCCATCACCTCTACCAACCTCGTTGTCAGTCCCTCACGTACCATCTGACATTCCCTCTTCGTCGCTACCAAGTCATCCTTTAGTTCCTTCTGTGTCGCTTTCAACCCTCCTAATACCGCAGTGTTCCTTTGAACCTGCTCCACTAACTCCGTCTGTCCCACCGTCAGCTGCTCCACCTCCTGCGTCAGGTCCTCTATGCCCCCTTGTAACTTTACAGTCCCCTTTCTCACCTCCTTCTCCATGTGCTCCTCACAGTGCCTCACCTCCTCGCGCACTCCTCCGACCTCCTCACTCACACCTCTTCTAATCTCCTCTCCCATCACTTGCATCTCCTGCCCAGATGCCACCCTCATCTGCTCCATTTCCTCCCTGTGAGCATCCAATTTCGTTTCTACCCCCATTCTGACCCCCTCTATCTGCTGCTCCATTTGTTTAACTTCCCTTTCCGCTTGGTCCCTCATGTCCCTCAATTTGCCTTCCATCCTGTTTTCTAACCCCTCTAACCCATTTTTCACTCCCTCTATCTGATTCTCCTGGGCAGCCATTCTATTTTCTACCCCCTCTAACCCATGTCTCACCTCTTTTATCCCATTGTCTAACCCCTCAAAATTTTTGTCTACCTTCTCACCAGTACCCCTCGCTTCGTCCCTCATTACCCCCAATTGCTCACTCCGAGCCCTCGCTTCGTCCCTCATTACCCCCAGTTGGTTTCCCATTACCCCCATTTGGCTTTTCAAACCTCTAATTTGGTCTCCCAATTGCTCACTATTCTTTTCCATTCGCTCGTTCTTCTGGGCCAGAAGGGCCTTCATTTGTAAAAAAAACAAGTTCAAATCCATCGGGGGCGCTGTCACGGTCGCCGGCGCGGTGACCAGCGAGGCGCCATTTCGCGCGTCTGCTACCCCCGCTGTTTCGCTCTCCTCACGTGTCTCACTTTGGTCCTGGACCGACCCTGCTTCACTCTCCCCTACCGGACCCCAGCCGTCTTGATCCGCCATAGCGCGACTTGCAAAATTCGAGTTTCGTAAAACAAATCCAAATTTTTTTTTTTTTTCGTTATAATTTCGGCGAGCGCAGTAACCGCGGGACCGCGCTCCGGATCGATTTTGTCGAGCGCCGTACGCGCTCCGGCTCGATTTTTCCCTCCCAAAATTTGGGCCTAACTAATTTAGTCCCGGGTCCGAATCTCACTCCTCGACACCAATTGTTACAGACACGACTTTGATGTTAAGATGGGCCGAGCGGAATGGCCGTCGTGTCCGCACAAATTACCCGATTGTACTCGAACGTTGACGAAGCCGCGCCACGCTGGCTCAATAAGGAAAAAGAAGACACACGGCTGGATTATAATGACAGACACCAATGTTTCGATTCTCAAGTATATTCGTACGGAAAGGTTAGATTACAGGGGCTAGAGGTATATCACAGGAAGACAGGCACTTAGACACACTCTTATATTAACCCCGGACAGACGACAGGTAAACGGGACAACGGCTGACTCACACGGGGTTTGATGGCTAGGAAAGGCAGATAGCGATGGCTCAAGGTGCACTCTTGGCTCAAAGCAGGGTACAGTCCGGTCCAAAGATGCGGGGAGGTCACAGCGCTCGGAGGGGACGTTCTTTCTCAGGCGGGTCTTTCTCTCTCAGCGATCGCAGGCAACGTTCTTTCTCAGGCGGGGCGCATCTGACTCAGCGCTCGCAGGTACCTCTTTCTCCAGCTGGGGGCGCATCTCTTCTCACTTCCGGTCAGTCGCCACGTATATCCGGCGGGGAGTGACACGCCCTCGGCTCGCTAGCGCCGCCCCAGATGGAATCGGTCCGCCCTTCTGATTGGGTGCGGGGGGTTACCAGGCTCCGCCCTTGAGGAGGAGCTGACAGCCAGCCCCTCCGTGGTAACCCCGTGGAGCGCGTGGTCAATGGCGCTAATCGAGCCGGTGTGAGGACGCATCCTCCCCCGCGCCGCCGCCATCTCCTCTGTTGTTGTTGTAATTGTTGGGGAAGAAGATGGAAGGAGGTATGGGAAAGGTCCTAAACTCACTACTGATGCCATATAATCACATTCTGGTGCAACGAAGAGTCAGAATTAATGGAAACGAGGCCTTAACTGACATAGACTAAGAATAACTAGCAAGATGTCCGAAAGTTGTCTACGTGTGGTGCGGTGGACCTGGGCACGACATTTAATGGGGGAATAAGGGGAAGGTCGGCTCTACTGATTGTTGTTTACAGACAATGGGACTAGGGAATGGGGGATTGGGGATAGTTGGGGAGTATTGGGGAAAATAGGGGAATATTTACAAGCGGATATGGAGGCCAAATTCCATATTCGCAACAGTATTATTCACAAACATTTACTAGAAGGAAACAAATTTTGTAGTTCTAGCACTGGACAAAAATTCCCCATCACCTCCTATAAAAAAAAAACACCTTTAGAGGCCATTTTTCCCCGCAAAGCGGGGGTTGGCCTTTTTCGGGCACGGTGGTTGTTGTTGTTTTTGTTAGTCCCCTTTTTTGAAGCAATGTTTTACGGACGGATGCCCTTCCTGCCGCCAACCCTGTTTGTCGCCTTTTACGACAAACAGGGTATTAACTGTGAACTGGTGCTCAATTAGCCGACCTCGGAAGGATGACAGGCTGAGTCAACCCCCCTGGCGTTAATTCAGCGATCGACCGGGATTCGAACCCAGGATCCTAGGATCCTAAGCTGGCACCCTAGCCGCTAAGCCAACACCAGACTGCAACACCTCCTATAAAAAAAAACCAAAAAAAAAACCACCTTTAGAGGCCATTTTTCCCCGCAAAGCAGGGGTTGGCCTTTTTCGGGAACCGTGGTTGTTGTTGTTTTTTGGTCCCCTTTTTGAAGCAATGTTTTACGGCCGGATGCCCTTCCTGACGCCAACCCTTTTTGCCGCCTTTAACGACAAACAGGGAATTACCAGTGAACTGGTACTCAATTAGCCGACCTCGGAAGGATGACAGGCTGAGTCAACCCCCCTGGCGTTAATTCAGCGATCGACCGGGATTCGAACCCAGGATCCTAGGATCCTAAGCTGGCACCCTAGCCGCTCGCCCAACACCAGGGTTCAACACCACCTCCTATATGAACTGCAAATCTACATGGGTCATATACCTAATCACTTGCCAAAAGTGCACCAAACAATATGTTGGAAAAACTGAGAATACACTCTGCACACGATTTAATAACACCCAGTCAGAAATCAACAACTTCCACACCAGTCAGGGCAAATCTCTACCTTACACGACACACTTTAATCAACCGGATCACACTATAAATGACATTCAAATCTCTGCCATTGAATCAATCACACAAATCAAATCTATCACACACCACGATTCTGAAACGTGAGTCCTTTTGAAAAATAAACTTTGGACAAAAATCCCTCATGGCATAAATTTTGATGATTAAAGCATGTTTCAACATCAACCCAATCAAATCATTAACCGTAACCCATTCATTCATTCATTCACTCATTCACTCACATTCATTCTACCTTTATATGTCATTTGTATAAATATATAAATAAATATATAAATATATTATATGAATATAAATGGTATATGAATATATGCTTGTGTGTTTATGTATGTATGTATATATATATTTGAATATGCACGTGCACAAACTGTAACGTGAACGATAACTGTAAGCTGCGCTTCACTTCCGCTGAACTTGGGGACGGTGAGTCAGCTTTAACGTGGCTCTTCTTTTTATATGCATCTTCTACACATATCACACATCTTACACACATATCACTGTACATACTTGTCTGATATACATGCCTGTTGTTTCTGAAGACTAAGAAGAAGACCTTTGTTGGTCGAAAGCTTGTCGAGAAATAAAGATCGACCGTCCTGAAGCTACGTCCGCGTCTGATTTAATCTCCCGATTATTTATTTAATGCAAATGAGACGCCCTGCTCGTACTGTGGAGTTTCTACTATTTCTCACAGTTATTTATATATATATATATATATATATATATATATATATATATATATATATATATATATAGCCTGTCAAATATGACGGGTTGTAACAGTTCATTTGACAGTCCAGCCTTGTGAGCATGCCAAAGTCTGAAGCCTCAGCTTCGTGTCAGGTGTGCTTATATCTTTATTTATTTATTCGACATCATACCGATGGAAATGAACACTCGTTTTACTTTGTGCATGTTGCACATCACATGCTGCAAATTTCACCTCCCAAAACCTTGTATTTATTGTTTTGTTTTTTTAAACGCTTCTGTACACCACCCTTGAGGCTCGGTTTTCAAGGCACCGTCTACAATTCCAATAGAAAAGACATAATTACTCTTTTATGGAAAATACTTTTCGAGTTTGCTTTACCCTCAAAATAGACCATAGTGAACACACATTCGTGTCAAAATATTGGCCTTTAAAACCTACCCTTATGAAGGGGACAGACATCTGTACAAACACACAAACTGACATTGTGAAAGACCCGTATGGAAATGTCCACTGTGCAATCAATGAGAACCAAACCCACACACCTTTAACCACTCCAGCACGAACCCATTCACAACTTATAAATAAATTATAGCAAGAGGCTAAAAAATGTCCAAAGTAAAAAAATATATGAAGATAAAAAACAATAAAGCACCAACAAAGGTTCAAGAAGAAGAAGAATGATGATGAGGATTGAATCCTACCTAAAAAGGAGTTCACCCAGGCTGTTGCTTATATGAGGATCACCTGGAAACAGGCGGATGGCCAGGTCATAGCAGTCCAATGCATCTCTCCCACGATCAAGTGCCACCAATTCGTTCCTCCAGGCCTGCAAAATCTGCCGAAAGGCTACCTAGGAGATTTACATTTTAAGGCAATATTTAGGGATCACTCAAAAGAAAAAATAAGGGAATAGTGTAAATGTGCAAACTCAGCATGCTCACCACCAAGATGTTTGCACATTTGCCATCAGCACAGTGATGTGATGTACAGTGTGCGTCACAGTTATTTATTCATCGTGCGGACAAAACTTCGGTGCAGCTATTGACTACGCATGGGCAAACCGTGTCGTCCACGCGTGGGCATACCGTGTCGTCCACGCGTGGGCATACCGTGTCGTCCACGCGTGGGCATACCGTGTCGTCCACGCATGGGCATACCGTGTCGTCCACGCGTGGGCAAACAGTGTCGTCCACGCGTGGGCATACCGTGTCGTCCACGCGTGGGCATACCGTGTCGTCCACGCGTGGGCATACCATGTCGTCCACGCTTGGGCATACCGTGTCGTCCACGCGTGGGCATACCGTGTCGTCCACGCTTGGGCATACCGTGTCGTCCACGCTTGGGCATACCGTGTCGTCCACGTGTGGGCAAACCGTGTCGTCCACGTGTGGGCAAACCGTGTCGTCCACGTGTGGGCATACCGTGTCGTCCACGTGTGGGCAAACCGTGTCGTCCACGTGTGAGCATACCGTGTCGTCCACGTGTGGGCAAACCGTGTCGTCCACGTGTGGGCATACCGTGTCGTCCACGTGTGGGCATACCGTGTCGTCCACGTGTGGGCATACCGTGTCGTCCACGTGTGGGCATACCGTGTCGTCCACGTGTGGGCAAACCGTGTCGTCCACGCTTGGGCATACCGTGTCGTCCACGCTTGGGCATACCGTGTCGTCCACGATTGGGCATACCGTGTCGTCCACGCGTGGGCATACCGTGTCGTCCACGCTTGGGCATACCGTGTCGTCCACGCTTGGGCATACCGTGTCGTCCATGCTTGGGCATACCGTGTCGTCCACGCGTGGGCAAACCGTGTCGTCCACGCGTGGGCATACCGTGTCGTCCACGCGTGGGCATACCGTGTCGTCCACGCGTGGGCATACCGTGTCGTCCACGCGTGGGCAAACCGTGTCGTCCACGCTTGGGCAAACCATGTCGTCCACGCTTGGGCAAACCGTGTCGTCCACGCTTGGGCAAACCGTGTCGTCCACGCTTGGGCATACCGTGTCGTCCACGCGTGGGCAAACCGTGTCGTCCACGCGTGGGCATACCGTGTCGTCCACGTTTGGGCATACCGTGTCGTCCACGTGTGGGCAAACCGTGTCGTCCACGCTTGGGCATACCGTGTCGTCGACGTGTGGGCAAACCGTGTCGTCCACGTGTGGGCAAACCGTGTCGTCCACGTGTGGGCATACCGTGTCGTCCACGCTTGGGCATACCGTGTCGTCCACGTGTGGGCATACCGTGTCGTCCACGCGTGGGCATACCGTGTCGTCCACGCGTGGGCATACCGTGTCGTCCACGCGTGGGCAAACCGTGTCGTCCACGCGTGGGCATACCGTGTCGTCCACGCGTGGGCATACCGTGTCGTCCACGCGTGGGCATACCGTGTCGTCCACGCGTGGGCATACCGTGTCGTCCACGCGTGGGCATACCGTGTCGTCCACGCGTGGGCATACCGTGTCGTCCACGCGTGGGCATACCGTGTCGTCCACGCGTGGGCATACCGTGTCGTCCACGCGTGGGCATACCGTGTCGTCCACGCGTGGGCATACCGTGTCGTCCACGCGTGGGCATACCGTGTCGTCCACGCGTGGGCATACCGTGTCGTCCACGCTTGGGCATACCATGTCGTCCACGCTTGGGCATACCGTGTCGTCCACGCGTGGGCATACCGTGTCGTCCACGCTTGGGCATACCGTGTCGTCCACGCTTGGGCATACCGTGTCGTCCACGCTTGGGCATACCGTGTCGTCCACGTGTGGGCAAACCGTGTCGTCCACGTGTGGGCAAACCGTGTCGTCCACGTGTGGGCATACCGTGTCGTCCACGTGTGGGCAAACCGTGTCGTCCACATGTGGGCATACCGTGTCGTCCACGTGTGGGCAAACCGTGTCGTCCACGTGTGGGCATACCGTGTCGTCCACGTGTGGGCATACCGTGTCGTCCAAGTGTGGGCATACCGTGTCGTCCACGTGTGGGCAAACCGTGTCGTCCACGTGTGGGCAAACCGTGTCGTTCACGTGTGGGCAAACCGTGTCATCCACGTGTGGGCATACCGTGTCGTCCACGTGTGGGCAAACCGTGTCGTCCACGTGTGGGCATACCGTGTCGTCCACGTGTGGGCAAACCGTGTCGTCCACGTGTGGGCAAACCGTGTCGTCCACGTGTGGGCAAACCGTGTCGTCCACGTGTGGGCATACCGTGTCGTCCACGTGTGGGCAAACCGTGTCGTCCACGTGTGGGCATACCGTGTCGTCCACGTGTGGGCAAACCGTGTCGTCCACGTGTGGGCATACCGTGTCGTCCACGTGTGGGCATACCGTGTCGTCCACGTGTGGGCAAACCGTGTCGTCCATGTGTGGGCATACCGTGTCGTCCACGCTTGGGCATACCGTGTCGTCCACGTGTGGGCAAACCGTGTCGTCCACGTGTGGGCATACCGTGTCGTCCACGCTTGGGCATACCGTGTCGTCCACGTGTGGGCAAACCGTGTCGTCCACGTGTGGGCAAACCGTGTCGTCCACGTGTGGGCAAACCGTGTCGTCCACGTGTGGGCAAACCGTGTCGTCCACGTGTGGGCAAACCGTGTCGTCCACGTGTGGGCATACCGTGTCGTCCACGCTTGGGCATACCGTGTCGTCCACGTGTGGGCAAACCGTGTCGTCCACGTGTGGGCATACCGTGTCGTCCACGTGTGGGCATACCGTGTCGTCCACGTGTGGGCATACCGTGTCGTCCACGTGTGGGCAAACCGTGTCGTCCACGTGTGGGCATACCGTGTCGTCCACGTGTGGGCAAACCGTGTCGTCCACGTGTGGGCATACCGTGTCGTCCACGCTTGGGCATACCGTGTCGTCCACGCTTGGGCATACCGTGTCGTCCACGCGTGGGCATACCGTGTCGTCCACGCGTGGGCAAACCGTGTCGTCCACGCGTGGGCATACCATGTCGTCCACGCTTGGGCATACCGTGTCGTCCACGCTTGGGCATACCGTGTCGTCCACGCGTGGGCAAACCGTGTCGTCCACGCGTGGGCAAACCGTGTCGTCCACGCGTGGGCATACCGTGTCGTCCACGCGTGGGCATACCGTGTCGTCCACGCGTGGGCAAACCGTGTCGTCCACGCTTGGGCAAACCGTGTCGTCCATGCTTGGGCAAACCGTGTCGTCCACGCTTGGGCAAACCGTGTCGTCCACGCGTGGGCAAACCGTGTCGTCCACGTGTGGGCATACCGTGTCGTCCACGCTTGGGCATACCATGTCGTCCACGCTTGGGCATACCGTGTCGTCCACGCTTGGGCATACCGTGTCGTCCACATGTGGGCAAACCGTGTCGTCCACGTGTGGGCATACCGTGTCGTCCACGCTTGGGCATACCGTGTCGTCCACGTGTGGGCAAACCGTGTCGTCCACGTGTGGGCAAACCGTGTCGTCCACGTGTGGGCATACCGTGTCGTCCACGCTTGGGCATACCGTGTCGTCCACGTGTGGGCAAACCGTGTCGTCCACGTGTGGGCAAACCGTGTCATCCACGTGTGGGCATACCGTGTCGTCCAGGTGTGGGCAAACCGTGTCGTCCACGTGTGGGCATACCGTGTCGTCCACGTGTGGGCAAACCGTGTCATCCACGTGTGGGCATACCGTGTCGTCCACGTGTGGGCATACCGTGTCGTCCACGTGTGGGCATACCGTGTCGTCCACGTGTGGGCAAACCGTGTCGTCCACGTGTGGGCATACCGTGTCGTCCACGTGTGGGCAAAGCGTGTCGTCCACGTGTGGGCATACCGTGTCGTCCACGCTTGGGCATACCGTGTCGTCCACACTTGGGCATACCGTGTCGTCCACGCGTGGGCATACCGTGTCGTCCACGCGTGGGCATACCGTGTCGTCCACGCGTGGGCAAACCGTGTCGTCCACGCGTGGGCATACCGTGTCGGCCACGCTTGGGCATAACGTGTCGTCCACGCGTGGGCAAACCGTGTCGTCCACGCGTGGGCAAACCGTGTCGTCCACGCGTGGGCATACCGTGTCGTCCACGCGTGGGCATACCATGTCGTCCACGCGTGGGCAAACCGTGTCGTCCACGCTTGGGCAAACCGTGTCGTCCACGCTTGGGCAAACCGTGTCATCCACGCTTGGGCAAACCGTGTCGTCCACGCTTGGGCATGCCGTGTCGTCCACGCGTGGGCAAGCCGTGTCGTCCACGCGTGGGCAAACCATGTCGTCCACGCGTGGGCATACCGTGTCGTCCACGCGTGGGCAAACCGTGTCGTCCACGCTTGGGCAAACCGTGTCGTCCACGCTTGGGCAAACCGTGTCGTCCACGCTTGGGCAAACCGTGTCGTCCACGCTTGGGCAAACCGTGTCGGCCACGCTTGGGCAAACCGTGTCGGCCACGCTTGGGCAAACCGTGTCGTCCACGCGTGGGCATACCGTGTCGTCCACGCTTGGGCAAACTGTGTCGTCCACGCTTGGGCAAACCGTGTCGTCCACGCGTGGGCATACCGTGTCGTCCACGCGTGGGCATACCGTGTCGTCCACGCGTGGGCAAACCGTGTCGTCCACGCTTGGGCAAACCGTGTCGTCCACGCTTGGGAAAACAATAAAAATATAAAAAATACTCTAACCTTGGCTAACCCTTGCGTGTTACTGGGACCTTGGAAACATTCATGTAACCATTGCACTCTCTCCCTTATCCTTATGGCTGCTGGTGCTTGTGTTGCTGGTGGGTGGTGCTTGTGCTGATGCTTGTGTTGGTGGATTGTGCTTGTGTTGGTGGATTGTGCTTGTGCTGGTGGATTGTGCTTGTGCTGGTGGTGCGTGGTGCTTGTGCTGGTGATGCTGGTGGGTGGTGCTTGTGCTGGTTGGTGGTGTTTGTGCTGGTGGGTGGTGCTTGTGCTGGTGGGTGGTGCTTGTGCTGGTGGTGCTGGTGTTTGTGCTGATGGTGCTGGTGGGTCGTGTTTGTGCTGGTGGTGCTGGTGGGTGGTGCTTGTGCTGGTGGTGCTGGTGGGTGGTGTTTGTGCTGGTGGTGCTGGTGGGTGGTGTCTGTGCTCGTGGGTGGTGTTTGTGCTGGTGGTGCTGCTTGTGCTGCTGGGTGGTGTTTGTGCTGGTGGGTGGTGTTTGTGCTGGTGGGTGGTGTTTGTGCTGGTGGTGCTGGTGGGTGGTGCTTGTGCTGGTGGGTGGTGTTTGTGCTGGTGGTGCTTGTGCTGGTGGTGCTGGTGGGTGGTGCTTGTGCTGGTGATGCTGGTGGGTGGTGTTTGTGCTGGTGGTGCTGGTGGGTGGTGCTTGTGCTGGTGATGCTGGTGGGTGGTGTTTGTGCTGGTTGTGCTGGTGGGTGGTGTTTGTGCTGGTTGTGCTGGTGGGTGGTGTTTGTGCTGGTGGTGCTGGTGGGTGGTGCTTGTGCTGGTGGGTGGTGCTTGTGGTGTTTGTGCTGGTGGTGTTTGTGCTGGTGGTGTTTGTGCTGGTGGTGTTTGTGCTGGTGGTGGCCACGGTAAATTCCCTGTGGGGACCTCCCTTTTATTTTGACACAGCTCGAGAATGACAGCTTAGGTGAGAATCCGTTTGAAAGTCATTGGTTTCACAACAATAATCGTGCGGTATTCTTTGCTGTTGATATTAATTAATGCTTGAATGTTGTTGTTGATGATGATGAATGAGTTGCCGATTTACCACACCTGCCATGCACTACGTAACCTTGGACGCAGAGTGAGAACCAGGACAGCTTTGGCAAAGATATCTCCAGCATCGAACCCGGAGTCTTCTGCCTCTGGCTCCATTGCTTCTCCAACGAATTCCTCCATTTCGTTCCTTTCAGAAATAACAGCACATTTTGATCTCTTTTGTAGGCGAGGCCTCCGCTAACCCGGAAGAACATTGGAAAATGTTTGTGTTTTATTTTTTAAATTACTTTACAGTATATTTTAGCAGATAATGTATAGATTATCCGTTAAATAAATGTAACGACTAAACGACGTCATTTTCGCGCTAAAACATGAAAAAACAAATCAGCCATGCAAACAATGCAAGCTATTACACCGCTCATTGCACAAGGTTGACTATCGTTGTCATTGATCAATGAATAAATTATGTATTGAGGTCGGAAAAAACACATATTCGACTAAGTGAAGGGAAACCAGTTAAACCTTAGCGAAATGTAAATTAAATCGATCACGGACGATACGACATTGCGTTATTTTACTATGGGTAATACTTGTATTACTATTGGGGACCGCGGACCATGTGCGGCGTCTTCACCTCACATTTCACACAGATTGCTTCAACATGCGCACGGCGCGGGATCAGGACGTCACATTTTCATGTTTCAATCGAGAAACAAAGAGAATCCCAAATAGATCTGAGGAATGATACAATTAATCAAATTAATATTCACTGCACATTCATTACCGGTACCTTTGAAAACGGCTCTGACAGACAAACAGGACTCGCATTGTACATTCAGATCAATGTGAGCAGATGAAAATGTCACCATAACATGCACATTATTTATTTAACATGAAAAGATGCTAAGAAACAGGGAGGGAACCAGCCTTGACATTAAAAATTGACGTGGTATATCCCAAGAATGGAACCAAAACAATTTCTAAGCGACCCGAAGACATGTTTCTTTAACAGAAACGGCCGTTTTACTTGTAATTGAAAGATTTACGAACTATCTTCAGCAGGGTAAATATGAGAAAAAAAACTAGCAGAGGATGGTTTCGATCCATCGACCTCTGGGTTATGGGCCCAGCACGCTTCCGCTGCGCCACTCTGCTTACACTCTCGGAATGATTAAAGATAAAATATTAAAGGGTAATCTCACAGTACACTAACAAGTTACATGTTTCGGATGGGGTTGCCACTTCAATGTGGAAAAATAAGGGACACCCCACGGCCCCTGCCCCCCACTTTAACATTTTGAAATTGTTGCCACTTTTAAGCCATTTTTCATGCTTTTATGGACATATTATATATCTCTCTACGTAAAGTGTGAGCAGATGAGTAGGACTAGTTCTGTGGATATGAAAGAAACTTCATAGGTTCAGCTCCACTGCTTCGGCTGCGGATCAGAAAGTGCATTTTACCGACGTATAAGACTCATACATTGGCTGTGTAGCCCGTGCTGTCCCACATTGTTGGCAGATCAATGAAAATACATCTTGTCTGAGCATCAGTATAGATAATGAGATTCAGTTAAATCTCACATATGTACATTCCTAAATAGCAGATTTGTGTACGTTTTCCTTTTACTCAATACCACATCAATTAATTGACTGACAAAACAACTCACTATTGTGGCGGGCACAATGATCAATAATTCCGCGCACCAGTGGGTGGCGCGAGCGTCCGGGCGTGGAACTGAGATACATGCCCCGCCTTTCCGCCGATCGGCCACGCCCGGGGGCAAGGCGTGGCCTCGGAACATATATGCGGGCTCGAAGGTCGAGCCCACCCAGTGCTGATGTGCGAGCTTGTAATAAAGTGCTTTCGTTTGTACCACGCGTTGTGGCCTACCTTTTTGGCAAACGAGTTGTGTGTGCACAGGACCACACTGGTAACCCTGACCGGTTCAGCCGTCGCTGACCCCCGAACGCGCCATGGCTACCAACGCCGTCGCCGTCAAACTCCCGGAGTTCTGGGAAGCGCAAGCCGACGTTTGGTTTGTGCAGGCCGAAGCTCAATTCCAACTCCGGGGCATCACGGCGGACGAGACCATGTACTACCTCGTGGTCGCCGCCCTCGGGCCCGGCACTGCCGCCCGCATCGTGTCCATCCTTCGGCGCCCGCCGGGTGACCACAAGTACGCGGCGCTCAAACGTCTCCTCCTCGTCACGTACGGGCTCACGGAGGTCGAACGCGCCGACCGCCTCCTGGACCTTCCCGCCCTCGGCGACACCCGACTGTCCGTTCGGATGGATTTTATGCTGTCCCTTCTTGGAGACCAGCGCCCGGATTTCCTGTTCCGAGCACTTTTCCTCCGCCAGCTACCTGTACAGGTGCGCCTCGTGCTGGCCGGTTAAAAAATAACGGAACCCCACGCCCTGGCCGGAGAGGCAGACAAGATTTTCGCGGCCTGTGACACGCGGTCGGTGTACGGTGCTGCCGTAGTGGATCCCGGTGCGGAGGCTACAGCGCCCCCTGCTTCCCTCGTGGCCGCTGCTACGCCCCGCCCACTATCGCCGCCGCCACCACCACCGCCGCCGGCACGGCCGACGCGGCCGCCACCGCCGCAAACCTGGTGCTACTATCATGCCAGGTTCGGCCGCAAGGCTAGAACGTGCCGCCCGCCGTGTTCTTTTGACGGGTCGGGAAACGACCGGGCCGGCGCTCACTTACGGCCATGAGCGTCGGTCATTCTGGCAGCCTCCTGTTCATCACGGATACCTCGTCTGGTCGTCGTTTTCTGTGCGACACGGGAGCGCAGGTAAGCGTCCTCCCTGCCTCCGCATCCGACAAGCAAGCCGCGGGCCGGGGCCCCGCTTTGCTTGCCGCCAACGGAACACCCATCCGCACATTCGGGAAGCGTTGCCTCTCACTGCCGTTCGGAGGGCAGCACTTCCAATGGTCGTTCGTCACCGCCAGCGTGCCAATGGCCCTGCTCGGTGCGGACTTCCTTTGTGCGCATGGGCTGTTGATGGACGTCAAGCGTCGACGTCTCTTCCAGGCCGAAACCTTCAGCTCGCTCGCTTGTTCGCTGAGCGGCTCGTTGAGCAGCTCGCTGAGCGGCTCACCGAGCGGCTTGCCAAGCGGCTTGCTGAATGGTTCCGTCCCGGTGAGGTTAGTCTGTACACTTCCGGCAGCGGACGAGTTTACCCGCCTCCTCGCCAGTTTCCCGGCACTCACGCGGCCCACCTTTTCAGCGGTGGCCGTCAAACATGGGGTGGAGCACCACATCCCCACCGTCGGCCCACCGGTCTACGCCCGGGCTCGCCGCCTCGACCCCACGAAGCTCGCCATGGCGAAAGCGGCGTTCGCCATTCTGGAGCGGCTGGGCATTGTACGGCGCTCCAACAGCGCATGGGCCTCTCGTCTGCACATTTATTTTTTTTTTTTTTTTTTTTTTTTTTTTTGTATACAAGATCGAGGCTCGTGAAAGAGCGAACATTAATCACACAGAAAGACAAACAGACACATAAAACAAATAACATCGGGAGCGGTAGACAAGATGGGGAGAGAGGGGGAAGGACACAAACACAACATTTGAGAGCAGGGACCGAGAGACATGGAGACATGGAGAGATCTGTGGGAGGGAGAGGGCTTTGGGGGGGAGGCATGTGAAGGGGGGGAGGCATGTGAAGGGGGGGAGGCATGTGAAGGGGGGGGTGGGAGAGGTATAAACATATGGACACTGCCAGGATTTCCAGGAAATAAGTTGGAATTTCAAACAAGGTGGATCTGGGGTGAATTAGTGGGGGTAGAAAAGATCAAGGTTATGGATGGGGGAAGATAAGAGATGGTGGTGAACAGCTGTTTTAAAGACCTGGAGGGAGGAGAGGGATTGAAGGGAGTGTGGGAGTTTGTTCCACAGGCGGGAGAAAAGAGGAATGAAAGAGTGAAGGTGAGCAGAGAGCCGAGATTTCGGCAGTTTAACCATCAGAGGGTTGCTGGCAGATCTTGTGCGACCTGTAGGAATATTTGGGGGACAGAGCACAGAGAGAGCTGGGGGAGCAAGGCCGGAGAGGAGTCGGTAGAAGACAGAAAGACCACCTACCTGCCTGCGGTGAGTGAGTGAAAGGCCCTCAGAGATAGCTTCATCGCGGGAGATTCCAATGATTTTGAAAGCTTTGGATTCAACAGCGTGAAGCCGAGCCAGGTGTGAGGCAGGAGCACCAGCCCATAGGGGAGAACAGTATTCCATTGAGCTGCGGATGAAAGCCTTGTATGTGGTGAGGAGCTCAGGTGTGCCGAGGAAGGACTTCGCACGACGGAGGATGCCCAGTCGGCGACTGGCTTTGGAGGCCAGCTTGGAAATGTGGTTTTCCCAAGAAAGATCATGGCAGATAGTGAGACCCAAAAGCTTGAGTGACAGAACTTCTTGGAGAGGATTGTTGAGAAAGTAGATGGGAGGGTTGTCCGGTCGATCTTTTCGGAGAGACATAGTAAGAGAGTGAGATTTGGCAGGATTGAAAGACATGTTCCACTTGTTTGACCAGTCTGTGATTTTGTCCAGGTCTTCAGAGAGTGAGGAGGCTGCAGACTGCCGATCTGAGTGAAGAGGAATGGAGCGGCAGAGAGTGGAGTCATCAGCAAAGAGATAGAGAGGATTTTCCAGAGAGTCAGAGAGATCATTGATAAAGACCAGAAAAAGCACAGGGCCCAGCACACTTCCTTGGGGAACTCCAGCCTGAACAGGAAGGGGGAGATGAGAGAAATCCATTCAGGGCCACACGTTGACTACGACCAGAGAGGAAGTCCGCAAGCCATGCATGGAGATTTCCATGGATACCATAGGAGGAGAGTTTGGTGAGCAGAGCTGGGTGCCAGACCGTATCAAAGGCCCTTGATATGTCAAGGGAGACAGCTCTGATTTCCTGTTTGGCATTGAGGACCTCCATCCATTGTTGAGACAGCAGAAGCGGCATGTCCAGAGTAGAGTGACCTGGTCTGAAACCAAATTGATGATCAGAGATCAAGCCATTGGAGAAGAGGAAAGATTTCATATCCGAAGCAATGATGGATTCCATGACTTTGCTGATAATTGGGAGCAGGCTGATTGGTCTGTAGTTGCAAGGATCTGTTTTTGCACCTTTTTTGTGTAAAGCGGTAATGTTAGCTGATTTCCAGGATGCTGGCAGATGACCTTGAGCAAAAGATAGGGTGAAAAGAACAGAGAGAGGGTGAGATAGAGTGGCAGAGCAGGATTTTAGGACCCGTGGGCTGATGCCGTCTGGTCCAGTTGCAGAATCAGAGTCGAGGTTTGACAAAAACTCCTCCACCTTGTCAGGAGAGAAGGACACAGAGTCCAGGAGCAGTTGGGTTCGACTGGGAAAGGTGGGAACAGAGAGAGATGGGTTTGGGACTAAGGATTTCGAGGCGAACACAGAGTTGAGGCATTCGGCTTTGTCACGTGCGATGTCAACTGTGTGGCCATTTGAGGTAAGGGAGGGGATGGAGGGGGAACAAACACCAGAAACGGATTTGACCAGACGCCACCAGGATTTGGAGGAAGGAGACAGGTTTGAGAGTTCATTCTTGAGTGAGGAGAGATAGTGCTTCCTGGCACTCCTGAGGGTAGACACACACTTGTTCCGAGCTTGGTGGAAGGAACTGAGATTTCCTTCAGTTGGATTAGCCTTCCAAGAGGCAAAGGCAAGTTGTTTCAGGGCAACTGCCTCACCACAAGATTCAGTGTACCATGGATGGGAGGAAGGGTAAGACAATTGAAGGCGAGATGGGATAAATCTGTGCATGAGAGAGATCAGTTTGCTTTGGAAGAATTCCCAGGAAGAATTGATGTCAGAGGCAGTGGAGATGGGAGACCAATCCAGACGATTGATGGCTGCTTGAAGACCGTCCCAGTCGGCCTGAGTGAAATGCCAGACTCGTCGACGCTGAGGAGGCTCTCTGAGAATGGCCAGAGAGATGTCCACTTTGACAAGCACATGATCAGAAGAACCGATTGGAGCAGAAGAAGAGCAGCAGACATTAGCAGGGAAGTTTGTCATAACCAAGTCTAGAAGAGAAGATACTCCATTGGCTGAGATCCGGGTCGGGAAATTGACAGATTGTGTCAATCCCAGTGAGTCACAGAAGTCCTTTGCTGAGGTGCCATGACTAGTGAGAGAGGAACCCACACCCAACCAGGTGGCATGATGACAGTTGAAGTCACCACATATGAGGAAGAGAGAGTTGGGATGAGTGGATAGAAGTTGGTCCATGTTGTCAGACATTGAAATGTAGATGGAGTCATCACTGTTTGGGGGACGGTACAGAACACATATGAACAAAAGGTGGGAGCGGAGAGGAAGCCGTAACCAGAGGTACTCCTGCGGGTGAGGAGGAAAGAGAGCAGTGCAAGGAGAGTGAGGAAGAGAGTTTTTGACAAAGATAGCCACCCCACCACCAGGCCGAGGCTCAGGTCTATCATACCGGAGGAGGGAGTAACCAGGAAGAGATATTAAGGAATCAGAGACATCTTGAAGGAGGAAAGTCTCTGTTAAGCAGATCAAGTCTGGATTGTCAGAAGCAACCTGTATGGAGAGATCAGTCAGGTTTGAGCGAAGGCCCCGGATGTTTGAGGTCCATACCGTTAATGAAGAGAGAGGGGGAGCATCGGGTACAGGACAGGGGAGGGGAGGAGTAGGGTAAGATGAAGGATGAGAGGGGGAGGTAGGGAGAGCAGTTGATAGTGTTTCAGATGTTGCAGAAGAGTTCCAAGAAAGGGAAGGATGAGGAGGATGAAAGGTTTGCTGGTGAAGGGATGCGGCACAGTGAGGGGTTGTTTGAGGGGGGGCAGAGGAAAGTAGAAGGTTTGGGGGGGGGTGGAGGTATGAGATAGAAGGGAGACGAAGTGGGGAGGAGGCAGCTTGGAGGAGGAGGGGGGAGGAGAGAGAATTGGAGAGGAATGGTATGGGGGGAGAATTGAATGGGAGGGATTGGGGGGGAGTTTTGAAGGGGAGGAGTGAGGGGGGAGTTTAGGAGGGGAGGTGCAAGGGGGGAGTTTTGGAGGGAAGGGGAAAGGGGGGATGAAGGATGAGACGACGACGAGACGACGACGACGATGAGACCCCGACGTCCATTGTGCCCAAGCCCGGCGGCGGATGGCGGCCGTGCGGTGACTACCGCCGGCTCAACGATGCCACCACCCCCGACTGCTACCCGGTCCCGCATATTCAAGACTTTTCCGCCGGTTGGCAAACATTACCGTTTTCTCCAAGGTGGACCTCATCCGGGGCTACCACCAGGTCCCCGTGCAACCGGACGATGTACCAAAGACGGCCGTCATCACCCCTTTTGGCCTCTTTGAGTTCCTGTGGATGCCTTTTGGGTTGAAAAATGCGGCCCAGGCATTCCAGCGGCTCATGGACAGCGTCTTGTGCGACTTACCTTTCATCTACGTCGACCTGGATGACATCCTAGTCGCGAGCGCGTCCCGGGATGAGCACCTGCTCCACCAACGCACGCTCTTCGAACGCCTGGGTCAGAGCGGCCTGATAATCAACCCTGCGAAGTGCCGTTTCGGTGTCACCGCCATCGACTTATTGGGGCACCGCATCACCAGGCACGGGGCCATCCCTTTGCCGGCTAAGGTGTAGGCGGTCAGGAGTTTCCCGCGCCCCCGCACGATCAAGGGGCTCCAGGAATTCCTGGGCATGGTGAATTTTTATCACCGCTTCGTGCCCCACGTCGCCCAGCTCCTCCGCCCCTTGCACGAGGCCCTCCGGGGCAAGCCGGGCAAAGGTGACATCGCCTGGGCGGAGCCGATGGCCGCGGCGTTTGCGGGCACAAAGCTGGCCTTGGCCAACGCCACCATGCTGGCGCACCCGGCACCCGATGCACCAATCGCCCTCACCACCGACGCGTCGGACTACGTGGTGGGCGCGGTGCACGAGCAGTGGGTGAGTGGTGCTTGCCAGCCGCTGGCGTTTTTTAGCTGGCAGCTTCGACCGCACGAACGCCGCTACAGCACCTTCGACCGCGAGCTGCTCGGGCTCCACCTGGCGGTCCGACACTTCCGCCATCTGCTCGAGGGCCGCCCGTTCACGGCTTTCGTCGATCACATGCCCCATGTGTTCACGATGGCCAAGGTCGCCGAGCCATAGTCGGCCCGGCAGCAACGTCACCTCTCTGCCGTGTCCGAGTACACGACGGACATCCGTCACGTCGCGGGTAAAGACAACCCGGTGGCGGATTGCCTTTGCCGGTCCGTCGCACACGCGGTCCACCTCGGGATCGACTATGCCCGGATGGTGGAGGACCAGACCGCCGACCCCGACGTCCAGGCCTTGCGGACCGCCGTCACGGGCCTCTGCGTCACCGAGGTGCCGTTCGACGTCGCGGGCACGCCCTCTTGTGCGACGTCTCCCTCGGCCGGCCTCGCCCCATCGTGCCCGCTGGCTGGCAGCACCCGGTTTTCGACGTCATCCACGGCCTGTCCCACCCGGGCACGAAGGCCTCCCAGAAGCTTGTCGTGGCGAAGTTCGTCTGGCATGGCCTCAGGAAGAACGTCCGCGACTGGGCCAGGACGTGCCTCGCGTGCCAGCGTGCAAAGGTCCACCGCCACACCCAGGCCCCTTTGGCCCCGATTACGGTGCCCGAGCGTCGGTTCGACCACATCCACGTCGACTTGGTGGGACCTCTGCCCCCCTCGAGGGTGTTCACCCACCTCCTCACCATGGTGGACCGCACCACCCGGTGGCCGGAGGCCGTGCCATTGGCGGCGACGGCTGCGGCTGACGTCGCGCAAGCCTTCATCGCCACGTGGGTTGCCCGGTTCGGTGCCCCCTCGGACATCTCGTCCGACCGCTGCCCCCAGTTCACCTCGGAGCTCGGGGGAGCGGTGGCGCAAGGGCTCGGCGTCAAACTGCACCGCACCACGGCCTACCACCCCCAGGCCATTGGCCTGTGCGAGCGCTTTCATCGCTCAATGAAGGCCGCATCCGGGCCAGCCTCCGCGACGGCAGCTGGGCCGACAGGCTCCCCTGGGTCCTGCTGGGCCTCAGGACGGCGCCCAAGGACGACCTGCGCGCGTCCTCGGCGGAGCTGGTCTTCGGACAACCGCTGCGGGTGCCAGGCGAATTTATCCCCGACGACACGGCTCCTTTGTCCGCGGCGCAACAGCGCTCCACGCTGTAGGAGACCGCCAGGAGGTTCGCCCCGGTGCCGACGGCACACCACGGTTGCCCGTCCTCCCACATCGCCCCGGAGCTTCGCACGGCGGAGTAAGTTTTCGTCCGTCACGACGCCCACCGGGCACCGCTGCGGCCCCCGTATGACGGGCCCTTCCGCGTGCTGGAGACCGGGGACAAACATTTCACCGTGGACATCGGCGGTGCTCCACCGGTGCTCCATCCATCTCCGTGGACCGCCTCAAGCTGGCCCACCTCGATCTGGACCACCCCCCGCAAGCAGCTCTGCCTCCGCTTCGAGGCCGCCCCCCGGCGGTCAGGCCCCCAGCTCCCTCCAGCCCCGCCGTCCCGCTACCCCCCAGCCTTGCACGCATCGCCAGAGGGCGTTTCGGCCAGGTCATCCGGCTTCCCCGCAAACTCACCCTTCAGATGCGCGGGAATTCTGGGGGGGCGCGTGTGGCGGGCACAATGATCAATAATTCCACGCACCAGTGGGTGGCGCGAGTGTCCGGGCATGGAACTGAGATACGTGCCCCGCCTTTCCGCCAATCGGCCATGTCCGGGGGCAAGGCGTGGCCTCGGGTCATATATGCAGTCTCGAAGGTCGAGCCCACCCAGTGCTGATGTGCGAGCTTGTAATAAAGTGCTTTCGTTTGTACCACGCGTTGTGGCCTACCTTTTTGGCAAACGAGTTGCGTGTGCACAGCACCACACTATTGTAATTTACAGATTTTTATTTCAATCAGTTGAACTAAAGAAAAGTAGACACAGCACAAGTGTTGCCATGAGACCAACTACCCATATGGTGTATAATTTAAAGAACTTTAATTAAGCCGATTGAACAGGCCTAAAATATTTACATATAAATATTTGCAGTGTAGCACCTCAGTGCTCTGAACACCCCTGCCCCCCTCTCATCTCTACAAACAACAACAACATGCATTTTAAAGGCCATTTTCCCTACTAGAGCGGGGGTTAGCCTTGCGGTCCCCATGACAATCTTCTCCATTTTGCCCTATTTTCTGCATCTCTCCTTGTTAACCCCCTTGCCCGCATTTCTTCTTCCACCATCTTTAGCCAAGTCTTTCTCGGTCTTCCCCGTCCTCTACTTCCTTCTACATTCATTTCCATCATTCTTCTCAACCAGTCACTTTCAACCTTCCTCAACACATGACCAAACCATCTCAACCTGTTCCTCTTCACAGCATCAATCACAAGCTCTATTCCCATCATCTTTCGCAATTCATCATTTGTCTTCCTCTCTCTTAACGATACTCCGCACATCCGTCGAACCATTCGCATTTCCAACCCTTTCCAACCTTCGTTGCTGCTCTACGTTCATTACCCATGTCTCGCTCCCATAAATCATAACACTTCTCACACATGCAGCATACACCTTTCCCTTCAGCTTCAACGACACTCCCCTCATCATCAGCACGCCACTCAGTTCCCGAAACTTCTTCCATGCACATCTCACTCTAGCAACCTTTGCCGAGTCTGATCCACCTTCTCCATTCAGCATGTCTCCGAGGTAGCAAAATGTTTTCACACCTTCCAGCTTCACGCCGTCTCCAAGATCCAACTCAACATTTCCTCCATCTGCAGCTCCCTCTGTGCACACCTTACATTTGAATGTAGCTGCCACACTGGTTAATGACCCTCTCAGACCACTACATTTTTGATGAACCCACTCAGCGCACATTGTACATTGAATGGAGTTCACTCCGACACCCTTCCTACACACAGCACAGGGCCACTTCCCAGTTCTTTCCACCTCACCACATGCTTTACCACTTGCCATCACCTTCGTCTTTCCGATATTCACCTTCAGACCTTTTGTCTCCAAACATTCCTTCCACTTGTTCATCTTTTCCTTCAGTCCATCCATACTTTCCGCAATCAACACCAGATCATCTGCATACAACAACTCCCACGGTAAACCCTCCTTTACGTTGTGAGCCAGCACCTCCATCACAGCTACAAATAGTAGTGAGCTTAGTACCGACCCCTGATGCACTCCCACCTTCACCTCAAACTCACCACTGTTCCCATCCTTCATCCTTACAGATGTGCGCGCTCTTTTGTACATAGCCATCACTACTCTGATCAACCATTCCTCCACTCCTAACTTCCTCAATGCCCATGTCAATACTTTGCGTGGAACCCTATCGAATGCTTTCTCCAGATCAACAAACCCAAGAAACAACTTCTTCCTCTTCTCCATGTACTTCTCCTGCAACTGCCTCACAATGAAAAGCACGTCTGTCGTTCCTCTTCCTGGCATAAATCCAAACTGCATTTCGTCGATCTTCACTTTTTTCCTTATCCTCCTCTCCAACACCCTTTCCAATACCTTCATTCCATGCTCCAATAACTTTATCGCTCGGTACGAGCCACACTCCAGAGGGTCACCTTTCCCCTTGTATAGAGGGACGAGGGTACTCAGTTCCCAATCCACTGGAATGCGGCCTTCTTTCACCACCAGATTACAGATCTCTGTCATTCTCTTCACACCCCAACTTCCTGCTGCCTTCAACATATCTCCCACAACTCCCGTCGGCCCTCCCGCCTTTCTACCCTTCATTGCTTTTATCGCTTCCTCAACTTCCTTCTCAGTTATCTTCTCTGCCGGTCCTAAAACTGGGTTACTCTCTATGTTGCCATCCCATTCATTCTCTGTATTCAACAACATTTCCATATATCTTTTCCATCTTCCTTTAATTCCATCTGGGTCGACAACGATTTGGCCCACTTCATCCTTCAAGCAACTCACCCCCATCACATCACACCTCTCTTTCGCTATCTGCTTTGCAATCCTGAATACTGCTTTCTAACCCTCTTCCGAATCCAAGCGTTCTCCGAACATTTTCCTACATGCCTCCTGTGCCTTTGCTACCTCTTTCTTTGCAGCCTTCCTGGCTGCCTTATAACTTTCATGCTCTGCTGTTTCTGCTCCCGTACCCTTCACCTTCTGCCACTCCTTGACCTTCTTCCTCTTCTCGTCAATCCTCTTTCCAACTTCATCATCCCACCACCATGTTTCCGAGTGCCTCGGTGGTCCTTTTGTCCATCCACATACCTCACCAACGGCTCCCAACAGACTAGCTTTCATTGACACCCAACCACTTTCAAGCTCAACCACATCATCCTCGACCATACTCAGCCTCTCTTTTAATGCCTCCCTTACTGTCACCTCTTTCAACCTCCACACCTTCATTCTCGGTTGGTACTTCACCCGCCGAGCTCTCCTCGCACCTTTGACCCTTATGTCGCAGACAACCAAGTGGTGCTGTGAAACAGCCTCCTCCCCCGGGATCACCTTTGTGTCCCGGAAGTGCCCCCTATCTCGCCTATACACCATCAGGTAGTCAACGGTTGTCGTCGACCCACCTGACGTGTATGTAACAAGCTTATTATCCTCTTTCTGGAACTGAGTATTACAAATCAACAAATCAGCTCCATCAGCAAACTCCAAAATCCTTTCACCTTCTCCATTTCTCACACCATATCCGTAACCCCCATGAACTCCGTCAAAACCATCCATACTCCTCCCCACATGTCCATTTAGGTCTCCTCCTACCACAACAACTTCCTCATCTTTCACGTTTTCCATCAGCTTCTCTATCGCACACCAGAACTTGTCCTTCTCTTCATCGCTTCGACCAACCTGCGGAGCATATCCCGAGATGACGTTCACCAAGAGCTTTCCAATCATCATTTTCACCATCATCAACCTATCACTCACTCCAGTCACACTCACCACACTGTCTACAAACTCCTCAGAAAACAGGACACCAACACCATTCACGCCCTCCAGGCACCCTTGCCACACAAACTTGTATTTCTGTCCCTGCCTTCCCTTCACCATTCTCACACCACTTCCCTTCCATCTCGTCTCTTGCACACAACATATGTCCACTCTTCTTCTGACCAATACTTCCACCACTTCTCCTGATCTTCCTGTCATTGTCCCTACATTCCATGTCCCAAACCTCAGAAACCGATCGCCACTTCGGGCTGTACCCTGCCCATATGTCGTTGTAATTGTCATGGTTCTCTTTTTGGGGCAATGTTTTTATGGCCGGATGCCCTTCCTGACGCCAACCCTCTTAGTCGTCTCTTACAACACGCAGGGATACGGTGTACCTATTCTAATCCAGGGTACACACTGGGAAACGTTTAAAACATGGAAATTCTGGGGGGGGGGGGGGGGGCGGCGTCAGCATCACGGCTGCAGTTTAAACATATTTAAATAATATTTAAACAAAACCATGAAAAACAATCTGGGAAAAGTCTCTAAGTGAGAACGTGGATTTGAGAAAGCAGGAGCAGAGGTGGAAGAAAACGAGATATAGGGGGCGGGGCACAAGTCGAGACGAGGAGGGCGCATGAGGCGCACGATGCGCAAACAAAAAAAACGACTAATTACACACAAAATTTGCAACAACTACAAAACCAAAACCAAATAGAAACACACAATAACACATACACAACAAAATACCCAGCGGAAATTTGACAAAGACACGAACGGGAGAACACTCAAACTTTGATGCCATGGAGAGATCGAAGCAAGCCTCGTCGCTCGAGGGACCGGAAGTCGGAGTCCAGTTGCAAAACAGGAAGCACTTCTGTTTGTCATGTGAATATCATCAGAACCTTCCTTTGCAGATGCACATTTTGAATCTTCTGTGACACATGAATCGTTGTTGTGTTGTCTGCCTTCCACATTTACAGAAGAGACATCACCTCTTTATCCTGGGCTCCAAAGACGAGTTTTCTTGCTTAGATTCGGTGGCTTCTCTTCCGTTCAAAGACGTTTGGCAAATCCCTCTCATCTCTCATCTCTCATACCGGTATCTCTCTTTTCCTTCCTTGACATGGTTATGCTTGACAGTGTGATACACATGAGCAACTCTGCAGCTGTTACCTGGAAGGGAGGCGCCATTAATTAGATTAAACAATGTTAATGGTTTTTTAAAGTTAAATACACAATACCATATTTATGAATTATAATATATAACAGACTGATAGTGCTATTTATTACCTTCGCAAAAGCGGAAGGTTATGTTTTGATCGCTGTGTATTTATTAATACTGTAATGGATCCGGGGGACGGCACTCCCGTTAGCAAGGGGGGGTTAATCCCCTTGTCTTGTTAAGCTGGCCGTCCGACCAGTCCTGGGGGTATGACGTCACGCCCGGTCAGCGCTGAATAGGGTAGTAGGCCAATTATTCCTATGACCTAAGTACCAGCGTCTTCCGGTACGCGAGGAAATACTCCCGCCTGGGCCGCAGCGTAATAGATGGATTGCGCTGAGCTAAGCGAGCTGCGATGCGGGCCGTTAACAAAGGACTAAACCCGATTATAAGCGGTTCTGCCAAAATGGCGCCACAGGTACTCAATTGGGAAATCACTAAAACGATCGGATGAGAATGAAACCAAAGTAAGAGGAGGGAACAGGTATTTATTAATTACTATACAAAACCAAAGAAAGAGAAGGAACGAAAGCAATATACAGAAGAAGAAGAAGACAGCGCAAATCCTTAAACAGTCTTACTTATACCCACAGGACAATACAGACAGACTCACACGAATAGGGAATTGCAGGCAGGAATGGCTGGAGGAGATGGTTCAGGTATGGCATCCAGGTAGCTCGTTCTCCAGTCCCCAACTCGCACCGCGAGCAGATGAACCAAATGGCAGGAGCTCTCCGCGTGTCGTTTGGCGTGTGCGGGACTATCACAGGGCAACGGTAGGCCGGCTTCGGCAGTTACCCTCGCGGCTCAGCCGCGTACGTAATAAGCGAACCGCGAACAATGCGCTCTTCAGTCACTCAATGCACTCCCCCAAAACCATTCGCTCGCGATGCGTGACCCCCTTCTCATCTCAAGCGAACTCGCCGAGTGCCTCTTCCTTCTTATCTGATCGCCTGTCCTCACTCATCTGCATAAGCAGTCCCTCGCAGTCCCTTTTATTGGCCTTGGCCATATCAAGCCGCCGGCCCCGCTGACACGCCTACCGGTGGGCTCACCTCGGCGATGGTTGGTTGGCAAGGGCGCTCTGACTCCACCTTTGATGATGAGGTGGTGCCACGCCCGTGATTTGGCGGCTCCTCCCCCCTTCTTCTCCGAGACAGAGCACATGGCCAATGGCGTCTTGCAGGATAGAAAACCACTCGCACCGCTGGGATAGAAAACCACTCGCACCGCTGGGATAGAAAACGAAAGGGGGCCTATCTTATTTGATTGATGCAACGTAGAGTCAACTATTGGAAACACAGCCTTACCTGGAACACATAATAATGACATAACTATAGAGAGGTCCTAAAGTGTCCTACGTGTTGTACATGGACTAACTAAGGTGCAATCTTTAATTAACAGCCAATTAAGGGGACATGTACACAGGGGTCATTTATAAGGGAATTTACTACTAAATGTACATGTGAAGGTTCTAAAAACCGTAACAATACTTTATTTATAATTTGTAAATTGTCATATTTAGGCTCATAGAATATTGTTGCGGTTTTTTATTATTATTATTATTTTTTTGTATACAAGGTCGAGGCTCGTCAAAGAGCTAACATTAATCACACAAAAAGTCAAACCGACACATAAAACACAAAAAATAAGGGTTGCGGTAGACAAGATGGGGAGAGAGGGGGAAAGACACAAACACAACATTTGAGAGCAGGGACATCGGGAGAAATGTTTTAGGGGGAGGGCTTGGGGGGAGGTGGGAGAGGTATAAAACATATGAACACTGCAAGGACTTCCAGGAAAGAAGTAGGAATTTAAAAAAAAGAAAGAAAAAAAAAGTGTATCTGGGGTGAATTAGCAGGGGTAGAAAAGATCAAGGTTTTGGATGGGGGAAGATAAGAGATGGTGGTGAACAGCTGTTTTAAAGACCTGGAGGGAGGTGTGGGATTGAACGGAGTGGGGGAGTTTGTTCCAGCGGCGGGAGAAAAGGGGAATGAAAGAGTGAAGGTGAGCAGAGAGCCTAGATTTTGGCAGTTTAACCATAAGAGGGTTGCAGGCAGATCTTGTGCGAGCTGAAGGAATATTGGGGGGACAGAGCACAGAGAGAGCTGGGGGAGCAAGGCCGGAGAGGAGTAGGTAGAAGACAGAAAGACCACCAACCTGCCTGCGGTGAGTGAGTGAAAGGCCCTCGGAGTTAACTTCATCGCAGGAGATTCCAATGATTCTGAAAGCTTTGGTTTCAGCAGTGTGAAGCCGAGCTAGGTGTGAGGCAGGAGCACCAGCACAGAGGGGGGAACAGTATTCCATTGAGCTGTGGATGAAAGCCTTGTATGTGGTGAGGAGCTCAGGTGTGCCAAGGAAGGACTTCGCACGACGGAGGATGCCCATTCGGCGACTGGCTTTGGAGGCCAGCTTGGAAATGTGGTTTTCCCAACCGGTGGTTTTCCCCGGTTTTGTGTTTTTATAATAAAGGTTAATTTCCCCCTCCTAGTTAGTACACTACAACATGTAGCCTTGTTTAAGCTCCGTTATTTCATAGTAAATGTAAGCGCAGACCTTTCCTGTGTTTAGTTTTGCGTTGAGTAGGATAATGAGAATTAGGTGCCCTTACGATGCTTCGATGCTTTTGTTTTTGGCGCGAAATACCACGAGGCAGGCCTGAACAAGTCGATCGAGGCCGAAGGAAGGCGGAGGAGGAGCCAACGGTAAGCACGAGCCGCCAATCAGGGCTCGAGGGGAGTGACTTACCACTGCGGCAAAAGGCGGAGTTTGGAACATTCGATTCGGGATAGGGCAGGGCAATATAACCATGTGCCCAGAGCCCCCACCTCAGTTCTCAGTTATGAGCTGGAGTTGGCAGAATATGTGAGTTGAGTTCCCACCTGGAGTTGAGCGCTGAGTGATAAGCTGAAGTTACGAGGGGAGACGCGCGTATACGAACTTGCCCTGCTCCCCGCGCTCTGCGCAGTATTAATCACGACTGTAAAGACTAAAGAGAGACCCGCGCCAGGCCACAGACGCGCATATTTCCTTCTGCCTGCCTTTGCCGATATACGCGCCGCGAAGATTTTCCCGCCTGCCTGCCTTCGCCGGGACACGTGCTGTGACCGCCAGAGGGCCATGCCGGGTGAGCTGTTCCTGAAGCGACCGAAGCAGGCGCGTTCGGCGCACGGACATTCTTCCTCCATCTCCCTGTGTGTGTAAGTGGGCCCATTGTCTGGGGAATATGTAAGACTGATTAAGACTGCCCTGTGTCTCTTCTTCTACCAAATCATTGTAAATAGTGTAATAAATCTGTTCTTCCTTTTGATCCGACTGTCTTGTGTTTTCCATCATTGACTTAGCATGGTACGAATTAGATCGCTCTGATCGGGTTCTATAAGAAAGGTAACAGCACGGGTCACATGGTACGCCATCCGCTCGGGCGTACGCAATCACGCGTGGTTCGTGCGAGACTTGATCCCCGCTGCCGCTGCGGCGTGGGTACTCAAGGTACGTGCGAAATTGTCCCGAGACCCTTTTCCACGTCTGCCCGGAAGTGGCGACTCAGTCTCGCGGTTTCGAAGACCCAAGGAGAAAAAGGGGCTTAATTTCCCTTTGTAAGGGAACGGGCTTCGGAAAACCACAACAATATAAACTATCATATAGTCTACTGTAGGCATTATAAAATAAATCTTATTTGGAACCTTCAGTCCAAAACCTGTCATAATGGATGGAGTAGGCTAGTAGGCTATTGGCAGCATTATGAATTTCCACTGAATTGATTAAGCCTGGGCCTAGCCTATAGGCTTGACTAGATTAGATTAGATTAGATTAGATTTAACTTTATTGTCACTGTGTAGAGTACAAGCACTGAGACAATGAAATGCAGTTTGGCATCTAACCAGAAAGTGCAAAATAGTGTTATAAATGAGAATATTATGAATATACAGAATAAATATAATACAAGTCAGGAGACGACGACGGTTCACGAGCGAGCGGTATTCAATGACAAAGGACGGACTATAACCAAAACAGGCCCGGACAGGCCAGGCACGGAAATGTCAAAATGACGGTTATTGACCTTGAAATGAGATAGAAAAGAATGTATAATCAGTTATGAGGTTAGTTAGCTACACAATACCAAAAATTCGGTTCGATTCCGACAACTTTGAAAATTTGACCTTTGTGACCTTGAAATGTCAAAACGAAGGTTGCTGACCTTGAAATGAGATAGAAAATAATGTATAATCAGTTATCAGGTTAGTTAGCTACACAATACCAAAAATTCGGTTCGATTCCGACAACTTTGAAAATTTGACCTTTATGACCTTCAAAGGTCAAAGGTCGAAGATTCTGAAATTTGATGGAAAACTTGTATTTCATGATGTATGTGATAATATAAGATCATGTACGACATTTCACCCTATCAGGAAGCGAACAATGTAATAAAACCATCAAAAATCGACTTTTCTAAATTTCGTGACCTTGTGACCTTGACCTTGGGGCGAAAATGAAAAATCGAGCTCCGTGGGGCTAGACACATGACATTGGCCTAACCAAATACCGAAACCCCGTCAGATTCCATCAAACCCCTCGGAGAAGATGTAGCTTGAACTCGATTACCCCCTAAAAAGACATCTTTTTGGGGCGTGGCTCTGCCCACAATGGGCGCAATACGCCCACTCTAGGCAGGACACAACTAGATCATGATATCAACCTCCCACCCAAGTTTCATCAAGATGGGATGATATCATCGGGTAGTTATGCTGCGGACAGACACACACACACACAGACACACACCCATGACGAATAGAGTGGTCACTGTTTGATAACTCGTGAACCAATACAGTATGTACAGTGGTATATATACAAATATGGGAATGGAGAATGAGAACATAGAAATAATATAGAATATTTGTATGTAAGAAAATATAAATAATATAGAATACTTTTATGTAAGAAAATATAAATAATATAGAATACTAGCTGAAGTGCCCGGCGTTGCCGGGTAACAGAGTCGCTTCCTGGTGGGAATATGAAGATATGGGGGAGGAGGGAAGGTAGAGAAGGGGCAGGGGGCAGGAAGTGGAGGAGAGTGAGGAGGAGAGAAGTGTGACGGTTGGAGTAGAGAGGCGTGAGGATTGGGGAGGAGTGAGGTGGGGTTAGAGAGGACAGTGAGGATGGGGGGTGAAGAGTTGTGAGGATGGGGGGTGAAGAGGAGTGAGGATGGGGGGTGAAGAGGAGTGAGGATGGGGGGTGAAGAGGAGTGAGGAGTGAGGATGGGGGGTGAAGAGTAGTGAGGAGTGAGTCACCTGCTGCATGCTGCTTCACGTCAGACAGTCCACCATGGGCGATCGAAAAAGCTCGACGGCAAACCATACAATTTGCTTTGTAATCGTCCCCACTGAAAGGACTGCCCCACTCGTATTCCGTCTGCCATTCAGACGTGTACTTTGACAGCTTGTTACGTTTCACCGGCGGACTTGTTGCACTGGCACTGGCCGACATTTAAAATAAAACGTGCGTCTGAGTCTCCGTAACTAGGGCAACGGTGACGTCGGCACTTGCCTGCCATTCTCTTCCGCAAATTTTGATTCGGAACATCTACGTTATGTCTTGCCAAACGGTTTTGGTTTTATTAACTATCATGTCATTCTAACCATTGTGAAGACCTAGTGTATTATGAAAGTATGGTGTGCATAAAAATTCGGGACAAATCGCGTCCCGTATTGACTCAATACGGGACACTGCATTTTATTCTCTAATACGGGACGATCTCGTATTATACGGGACGGGGGGCAACCCCAGCTCCAGAAATAAACAACTTTCACTTGTAAAGTTTACGTTTCTTGTACATTTTTAATTACATACTGCGAGGAACATTTTAAATTCCTCACAATTTCAAAATGATTCAATAGTGTTTGCTTATAGTTATACTTAAATAACTTATATTGTGAGTGTGTTCGTGGAGGAACACATTTTTCGCTCAGCACGACATCCTCATTAGTACAGGCATTATATATACGTATTTTGTACTATCGTCCATGTATAACCTAGAACAAATTGCAACAAAAGCTCTCTCACTTGCATCATACCGAGGAAGATGTCTTCTGTGACATATCTGAAGAAATACGGAGAGGGGAAAGTACTGAAATGTAGAGGATCACGACGTGGCGGGTCCGGAAAATTCTGGTCACGTGGGCCTTGTACGCCATTTTGTTTACGTACGCGACCTGGAGGGAGGAGTGGGATTGAAGAGTGTGGGAGTTTGGTCCAGAGGTGGGAGAAAAGAGGAATGAAAGAGTGAAGGTGAGTGGAGAGTCTTCATTTTGGCAGTTTCACAAGAAGAGGGTTTCTGGCAGATATTGTGTGTCCTGAAGGAATATTTGAAAGACAGAGCACAAAGAGAGCGGGGGGAGCAAGGCCGAAGAGGAGTCGAGAGAAGACCGGATAGAAGTGGTTAGAAGACAGAAAGACCACCAGCCTGCCTGCCGTGAGTGAGCGAAAGGCCCTTGGAGTTAGCTTCATTACGGGAGATTCCATTGATTCTGAAAGCTTTGGTTTCAACAGCGTGAAGCTGAGCTAGGTGTGAGGCAGGAGCACCGGCCCAGAGGGGAGAGCAGTATTCCATTGAGCTGCGGATGAAAGCCTTGTATGTGGTGAAGAGCTCAGGTGTACCAAGGAAGGACCTTGCATGACAGAGGATGCCCAGTCGGCAACTGGCTTTGGAGGCCAGCTTGGAAATGTGGTTTTCGCAGGCATCCATGGAAATGGAAATGTGGTTTTCATCCCAGGAAATGTGGCATCTGAATTTTCTTGTTGTTTTCCCTGTCAGAAGCCTCCAGAGTGACTATAGACAGCAGTAAATGAATGTCTAACCATGAGAACTGAAGGATTTCATTATGAGGGTCATTATTTAAAGGGAAAGATCCCTATACAGAACCATTCAAGCACGCCATTGTTGATCAACCAGGTGATTGAATTGAAGTTCCCATTACATAAACAGCCATTACAATTGAAGAAACGTGTTTGTAAAGCTGCACATTTCAAAAAATGAAAGGGATAAGTTTCTTTTCATGTTCAGTATATTATATACACAGTCGTGGCCAAAAATATTAGCACCCTTCCACTTTTTTCAAATAACTCACAATTTTCTTCCACACTCACAATTTCACAATAACAGAAGGATTTTGGCTTGTTCCGGTGTGTTTTGGCAAATTCCAGGTGGGCTTTCTTATGTCTCTCTCTCAGCAGTGGGGTCCTCCTGGGTCTCCTACCATGGAGCCCCCTTTCATTGAGTTGGTGACGGATGGTGCGAGTTGAAACTGTCGAACCTTGTTTCTGAATGTCAGCTTGAATCTGTTTGGCAGTTTATCGAGGTGCTTTCTCCATCATTTGAAGAACAATCGTTCGCTGCAATCTTCGATCAAGTTTTCTCCTGCGGCCACGTCCAGGGAGTTTGGCTGCAGTGCCATGGGCCTTAACCTTCCTGATAACATTGCGTACGGTGGACACAGGAACATCAAGGTCTCTGGAGATGGACTTGTAGCCTTGAGATTGTCCATGCTTGGCTACGATCATGTGTCTCACCTCCTTAGACAATTCTCTAGTTTTCTTTCTTTTCTCCATGCTTATTGCGGAACACACAGTGACAACAGCAGAATGACTCCTTTTCTCATTCAAGCTGGTTGAATGAGTGATTGTTATATTGCAGGCACCTGCAACTCACCACAGGTGAGTTCGTTGCCAAAGTATAGGAGAATCACCTGCTTGAAATCTAATTATTTCTAACAACTTCTAAAAGTTGCCAATAATATTGTCCGGGCCATTTTAGGATTTCTGTGTGGAATAAGCTAAGATTTTGTAATTTTTTTCAGCTTTTTTTGTTTTGTTCCACTGAAAACCAAAGAAATACAAATGTGGACACCAAAAGATCTTTTTTATTTTGACAATTTTCTGGAAGAAATGGTGCATTATTTGAAAAAAGTGCAAAAGGGTGCCAATATTTTTGGCCACGACTGTATATTTATGCTGTATATGCCTACTTGTGTATCGAGGAATCCAAAGACGTTGGACGATTGTGAGTGTCTCATTCCGATAACCTTTTGAATGCCCCATGTACCTCGTGCACCTCGGTTTCTCCAGTGCTCTGTTTGAATTGATTAATGGCTATAACCAGCTTCCTTGTTTTCCCAGCTTAATACCAACAACAGACTTGATTGTGTTTGTTTGGCTTTATAAGCGATTAGTTTGGCCAGCAATTTTCTGGTTTCAGGAAAACACAAGGGTGACTAGATGATGATTAATTCGCATAAGCCTGGAAATTTGGACGAGGAATCTGAAACGGGGGATTACACACCCAACTTTGAACATGATGTCACTGAATGAAAAGTACAAGCATTTTATCACTGTCAGGCCCAAGAAAGCTTTGTTTTGCCAATAATAAATTATACAGTTCAAATTTTCATGATATCCAGGTAATGCAAACACTCGTGCAAGGCCACGTCAAGGTATCATTTGTTTAAAATGTCATAACTATGTTGATGAAGTGTGTGTGTGTGCATGTGTGTATATATACAGGGGGCTGCAAAAGTAGGTATACAGTAATGAAAAACAAAACGTGTGCACAAAACGTATTTTATTGATTATACAAGCATATCAAAAATAACATATCAATAATAAACATATTAATAATAACATATCAATAATAACATATCAATAATAACATATCAATAATAACATATCAATAATAACATCAATAATAACATATCAATAATAACATATCAATAATAACATATCAATAATAACATATCAATAATAACATATCAATAATAACATCAATAATAACATATCAATAATAACATATCAATAATAAGTAATAACATATCAATAATAACATATCAATAATAAACATATCAATAATAAACATATTAATCCCTCAAATGTTCAAACTGTTTGCCCCGGGATTCACACACTCCACTAGTCGAGTGTGGACACCAATGCACACTCTGGCACAAAGGTCTGTATCAGCATCAATTTCCTGGCAAGCCTCCCGTATGAACTGAATCATGGCATCAACAGAACGTGGCTTGCGTGCCTACCTACCTCGTACATAATCATCCTTCATGAAGTGCTCACTGCAGACTCTGTGGTTGACAGTTGATGTCAGGGGCGGATCCAGGAATTTCAAGACGGTGGGGGGGGGGGGGGGAGGGCATTGAGAGTGAACAGTTTGAACATTTGAGGGATTAATATGTTTATTATTGATATGTTTTTATTGATATTGTGGTGCTGTGCATACACGACTCGATTGCCAGAGAGGTAGGCCACAACGCGTTGGTACAAACAAAGAGTCTTTATTAAGAGCTCGCACTTCAGCACTGGGCGGGCTCGAGCTTAGAGCCCGCATATATGTCCTGATGCCACGCCTTGCCCCTGGGCGTGGCCGATCGGTCGAAAGGTGGGGCATGCGTTTTCGTTCCCCGCCTGGACGCTCGCGCCACCCACTGGTGCGCGGAATTATTGTCCCTTGTGCCCGCCACAATATGTTATTATTGATATTGTTGCGAATATGGAATTTGGCCTCCATATCCGCTTGTAAATATTCCCCTATTTCCCCAATACTCCCCAACTATCCCCAATCCCCCATTCCCTAGTCCCATTGTCTGTAAACAACAATCAGTAGAGCCGACCTTCCCCTTTTTCCCCCATTAAATGTCGTGCCCAGGTCCACCGCACCACACGTAGACAACTTTCGGACATCTTGCTAGTTATTCTTAGTCTATGTCAGTTAAGGACTCGTTTCCATTAATTATGACTCTTCGTTGCACCAGAATGTGATTATATGGCAACAGTAGTGAGTTTAGGACCTTTCCCATACCTCCTCCCATCTTCTTCTCCAAACAACAACAACAACAACAGAGGGGCACGGCGCTGCGCGGGGGGGAGTGTGCGTCCTGACACCGGCTCGGTTAGCCGCCATTGACAATGCGCTCCAGACAATGCGCTCCAGACCATGCGCTCCACGGGGTTACCACAAAGGGGCTGGCTGTCAGCTCCTCGTCAAGGGCGGAGCCTGGTAAACCCCCAGCACGCACCCAATGAGAAGCAACGTGCCGATTCCACGAGGCGGAGCTAACGAGCCGAGGGCGTGTCACTCCCCGCCGGATATACGCGGCCACGTAGCGGACGTGACGTCAGATGCGCCCCCAGCTTGAGACGACAAGACGCCACCTCAAGCGCTGTGAAACCTCCTGCATCTACTGGACCGTACAGTACCCTGTCCTTGAGCCAAGAGTGCACCTTGAGCCATCGATTCTGCCTTTCCTGGCCATCAATCCCCGTGTGAGTCAGCCTTTTGTCCCGTTTATCTGTCGTCTGTTGGGGTTAATATAAGATTGTGTCTAAGTGCTTGTCTTTCTATGCTGTACCTCTCGTCCCTGTAATCTGACCTTCCGCCCTAATATAATCTCCTCCGGAGGTCTTGAGAACCGTATCCCTGGTGTCGCGTCATTTTAATCCCAGCTGTGTGTCTTTTCCTTCATTGATCTAGCGTAGCGCGATTAGTCAACGTTCGGGTATAATCGGGTAACTTGTGCAGACGTGGTCATACCAAAACCGCTCGGTAAATAACATCTAAGCCACGTCTGTAACAATATGCTTGTATAATCAATAAAATACGTTTTGTGCGCACGTTTTGTTTTTCATTACTGTATACCTACTTTTGCAGCCCCCTGTGTATATATATATAAATATATACTGTATATATATATATATATATATATATATACATATATATATATATATATATGTGTGTGTGTGTGTGTGTGTGTGTGTGTGTGTGTGTGTATTGTTACAGATTCGTCACTTCCGTTGTTGTGGTTTTCATCCACTGTAAATATTTTTGATTCCATGTACTATTATTGTTGTCGTTTAAGGGAGATAGAGGTTACTATTTTTAAAAGGTAAAAAAGTCAATGTTTTAAATGAAACCGGAACCGGACGACGACGAAGAGGAAGAGGAGGAGGAGGAGGAGGAGCGAGTGAGTTCGACAAGGAAGCCTATTTGCTTTGAGGTCTGGAGCGAACGTTGGCGACCGAGAGTCACGAGTGAACTTTGGGTTTCCCGGGAAAGGGATTCCTGCGACAGAGTTGTTATCGATGTGACAGATCAACCTGCGTGACAGGTTTTGTGGTTGATTCCGGAGAGAATCATCAGAGTGCCGTTACGCCATGAGAACGGTCTGTCGGCCATTTTGACTCGCGCAGGACTTGCGCTCTCGCTCAAGGTTTCATCTCGCTTCAACCATTTTCACCGCATTCAGACGTTAATCTGGTGTGTGTGTGTGTGTGTGTGTGTGTGTATGTGTGTGTGTGTGTGCAACGTGGCTTTTGAAGGTTAATTTGCGGTTCGCCGACTGTGAGCCGTGGAACATCCATACCCGAGGGTATGATTTCCCAGTCGCTTGGAGGGCGCCTTTGGATTTCCCAGTCGCCTGGAGGGCGCCTTGGCGCAGCTTTGGCCGCGTGACTGTGACTGTCATCCAAACGGGATTCTGGTCTCGATTGGACATCGTTCTGACGATCGCTGGAGCGGATCGACTTGGGCTTGATGCCGGAATAGAGACATTGGGGAATGTTCTTCTTTTCACTCACTTGGAGCACAGTGAGTTATATTGTACGAACCTGATGGTACCATCATAGGAAATATATATTGGTTGTACAAGTGATTACTATTGTTGTTGTACTGTTATTCTTGTGTGATCTTAATACAATATTTGTTTGTTGGTAACAATTGGTGTGGCTTCACCATTGATCTTTGACATACAGAATAACACATTTTTCTGCCGTGACTCCTCTCGGGGCTCGGAGGTACATCGTGACCGGGGGTTGGGGAGGAGCACGTAACAGAAATTGGGGGCTCGTCCGAGAAATTGGGGGCTCGTCCAAAATTTGCCCAAATAGAAATTGGGGGCTTGTCTTTGCTGTCAACATTCCTTAAATTTCATCCGGGATAAAATTCTCGAACATTCCCAAGATTCCCAAATTTGGACTTTTTCTAACATTCCCAAATTTTTCAAAAAAATTGGAAAATTTTTGTGTGAAGGTTAACAGGTGCTAACTAATAGTCACCATGGTGTTTGACGCAGAAAGGTTTGCGGCATCTCCGAATGAGGCACAGGTCCAAGCGTTAAAAAGATCGGAACTCTTGATATTGGCCAAATATTTTAACTTGGAGGTCCGAGCTCATATGAAGAAAGCAGAGATGCAGACATTGGTGGGAGAATCTCTGGTGGGACAAGGAACATGGAAAGAGGTAGCCTTGGATTGGTTACCCGAGGAAAAAGAAAATGTGGAGCTCCGGAAAATGGAGATGCAACTGCCGAGCTAGGAAAGGTTAAAAGCAGAGGAAAGGAAAGCAGAAAAGGAAAGAGCAGAACAGGAACTCGAACTCGAGGAGAGAAGAGCCGAGGAAAGGAGAGCTGAAAGGGAACTCCAGGAAAGAAGAGCAGTACAGGAACGAGAACTTGAGGAGAGAAGAGCAAAGGAAAGGAGAGCTGAAGAAGAAAGAAGAGCAGAGGAAAGAGCAGAGGAAAGGAGAGCCGAAAGGGAGTTAAAGGAACGTGACATGGAGTATCAGAAGGAACTTAAACTCAAGGAGCTGGAATTAATTGGAGAACGGAGAGAAGTAGTATCCATGCAGGCTAGTTCGACAACTAGTCAAAACACTTGGGACATTGGTAGGCATGTGAGGCTAGTTCCACCCTTCAATGAAAAGGAGGTAGCCAAGTTTTTTTTACACTTTGAGAAGGTGGCTCAAGGGCATTTTCGTAGACTGATATGCTGAACAGATTTTTGAAGTTTCCCCTCGATTGGATCACAAATGAGGGAGGAGCTAGGTTTTAAATGTTTGTGCTTAAAAACGTCATAACTCTGAAACCATGTGATGCATGACCTCATGCTAGATGACTTTTTCGTTCGTCATGGGTATGCGATCTGCCTGAAAAGATTGGCCTCGATCTGTTCAGGCGTTTTGGAGAAAATTGGATTTTAGTGTTTTTCACTCAAAACAATATGGCGGCCGAACCACGTGACCTGTGACGTCATAATTATGATTAAAATATTCTGCAGACCGAGTCCCTCCTATGGTAAAAATTTGCTTTAAATTGGTCCAATTATTGCAGAGAAAATGTTTTTTAAAGGAAAACAGAAAAAAAAATTCCACAAAAAACTTCCTGGATCCGGAATAATTTCCTGAGCTTCACCAAAAACTAATCAATTCTTCCTTATCCCAAGTGCAATCATCCCACTAACTTTCATCCAAATCCGTTCAGAACCTTTCCAGATATCTTGTTCACAAACACACACACACACACACACACACACACACACACACGCACACATGCACACACACACACACACACACACACACACGCACACACACACACGCACATGCACACACACACGCACACACACGCGCACGCACACACACATGCACACACACACACACACGCACGCACACACACGCACACACATGCACACGATCAAATGCATTACTCCCTGGCGGGAGTAATAATGCAGGCAAGACTTCCCTTTTCTCTGATGCATATGGTGGACATATCTTTGGAAACCAGACATGAGACGGGAGCCAGTGACGAGTAGCTCCAAAGATGCCAAAATCGAAAACAAGCATGATGAAAATCATGAGGAATTTCCGCGATGATTGGCCTCCTCCACCAGGCTTTGTGGGCCCTTTTGTCCTCCAAGTGATCGAGGCCTACTGCTCTGCCCTCCATCTTCTTCCTCCTTTCCCTCCAAAAACACATGGTGATCTCGGCTTGGGTCAATTCGCCCAGAGACAAAGCTACAATCAGTCCTCTCCAAAACTCCTCCATGAGTATTTGTTGGTCCTCCTTCCACTTAAGGCTCTCTGATCTCTCCTCTGAACACACAGGACCTCTTCTTCTTCCTTGTTTACCTGTCTCTTTCTTGTTCTCCTCACTCGAAGTGAGGTATTTGTTGTTCTCTTCCCTGCAAGCAAGGTCTCTCATATTCTCTTCTTCATTCTGGGCAGAGTTCTCCTACTGCCGTCTGGACCACGGGGTGGTGCCAATAAAAAAAATGCATGGTGTGCCTTCCGGCTCCACAACACATTATGCCACCATTGCTGAGACGCACTGTTCAGACAAATCGTGATGGCTTTTTACACACGTGACATGTGCCTCTCTCATGGGAAGTACTCAACTACTAGCCTCACCTACTAGCATGAGGTGTTTACACCCACAAATTAAGGTCTAACTTGTCTATAAATTACATATGCTGCCTCCTCAGTGTCACGTGCAACAAGCGACTTACTCTGACAGGTCCCTGTAACATGGCAAACTAACCTACCAGGAACACACGGGCCATACTGCATGCACACACACACACACACACACACACACACACACACACAGTATATATATATATATATATATATATATATATATATATATATATATATATATATATATATATATATATATATATATATATATATATATATATATATATATATATATATATATATATATATTGTTGCGGATATGGGATTTGGATCCATCCATATCCGCTTGTAAATATTCCCCTATTTCCTCAATACTTCCCAACTATCCCCAATCCCCCATTCCCTAGTCCCATTTTCTGTAAACAACACTCTGTAGACCCGACCTCCCCCTATTTCCCCCATTAAATGTCGCATCCAGGTCCACCGCATCTCACGTAGACAACTATAGGACATCTTGCTAGTTATTCTTAGTCTATGTCAGTTAAGGACTCGTTTCCATTAATTCTGACTCTTCGTTGCACCAGAATGTGATTGTATGGCACCGTTAGGAAGTTTAGGACCTCCCAATACCTCCCCGCAGCTCTTCCTCACGGTTCAGCAACAACAACAACAACAACAACAACAACGGCGGCGGCGCGGGGAGTGTGCGTCCTCACTCCGGCTTGGTTGGTAGGGGGTGTTGGGAGTGCACCAGGCCTTTCCAACGAGCCGCCATCGAGCATGTGCTCGACGGGGTTACCAAGTAGGGGCTCGCTGTCAGCTCCTCGTCAAGGGCGGAGCCCGGTAACCCCCGCACCCAATAGAAGCGGCGGACCGGTCCCATCTGGGGCGGAGCCAACAAGCCGAGGGCGTGTGACTCCCCGCTGAGCATGCGCAGAAGGAGGGAGGTGACGTCAGATGCGCGCTGAGCTTGGAGAGAGAAGGACGCCACCTCCGAGCGCTGTGACACCTCCCCGCATCTCTGGACTGGACCGCGCTTTATCCTGTCCCTGAGCCAAGGTGCACCTTGTGCTATCGACTGCCTGTCCTTCCCTGCCATCAATCCCTGTGTAAGCCAGCCTTGTTCCGTTTGTCTGTGGTCTGTCTGGGATAGATAAGATTGTATCTAAGTGCCTATCTCTTCTGTGTCTTATACCTCACTCTACCTTGTAATCTACCCCTTTTCTCCACCACTAATTATATCCTCCTCCGGAGGTCTTGAGAACTGTACCCCTTGCATCGTTTCATTTATCCCAGTCGTTGTGTCCTTTCCATCATTGATTTAGCATAGCGCGATTTGGCCAACGTTCGAGTGGAATCGGGTGAGTTGGGGGTAATCGGGTAAACTGTGCGAACACGGCGGCCATTCCGTTCGGTCAAGCAACATCTTGAGTCGTGTCCGTAACAATATATATATATATAGCAAGATAGCTATTTTCAGCTACCTCAGGGAGGGACGTCCCTTCCCTATGGGAGTTCTGAGCTCAGCTGGCTCTCTAGCTGACAGTACCTGGTATGGGCCCCTGTCCCCCTTGTCCAGGGTAACGGATCCCCACCGACTTGTGGGGGAAGCCTCTTGAGGCTAAGACGATATGAAAGACACACAGATATTATACCGCAAGTGTCGGTCAGCATGGGCAGCGCTACATCGTGGATAACTGTGCCAATGAAAGTCAGTGGTGGCACCAATTTAGGCATCACTGCACAGCATATGTAGTCAGCTGTGTCCATTATGGACATCAAGGGCAGCCGTAATCATATCGACGACCTAGCCAGTCTGCTGCGCATATGTGCATCAGACTTCAGGTTGCATTTACTGCACCTGCAGCCAACTTGCATTTACTGTACCTAGAGAGGGATCGCACACACCTCTATCACTTTAATCACTTCTCTGTGCAGATTTGTCCATTCATTTGGAAGAGATTAATCGAAAGTGACAACACACATCACCATCAAATATATATATATATATATATATATATATATATATATATATATATATATATATATATATATATATATATATATATATTGTTGCGGATCTATAACGTCGGCCTTCCCCTTACCAAGGTGGGATTAATCCCCTTGTCTTTTACTATCCGACGTGATCCGGAGCTATTACGTTCCTTCCGGTCAGCGCTGAATAGGGTGGTAGGCCGAATTATTCCTATTACCTAATTACCAGCGCCTCCCAGGAAGCAAGGAAATAACCCCACCCGAACCACGGTTTTAGGTGGAAACGCTGAGCGATAGCGAGCCGTTATCCGAGCTGTTAACAGGAACTAACCCGATTTGAGCGGTGCCGAATCGTGCCACGCTTACCCAATGGAAGAAATCACTAATACGGTCGGATTAAGAAGAAAGGAAGAACAGATTGGTTTATTAACACTTTGTACAATGAAGAAGAAGAAGCAGAATACACATTGCAGCCTTAAGAACAGTCTTAACCTATCCCCTGGACAAACGGGCCCGCACACAAAGACACACTCACATGGGGATGTAGATGGTCAGGATTGATGGTCCAGGGATGATGTCCACAGCTCGTTCTCCCGGTCCCCGACTTGCCGTGAAGAAGATGGTAGGACAGACGGCAGGCGTTCCCCGCGTGTCGTTGGCGCGGACCGGACAATTATCGGGTGGAAAGGTACGCTAGACTGGCGGTTACTTCGCGGCTCAGCCGCGTATGTAATAAACGAACCGGCGCTATATGCGCTCCAACAGTTCAAATGGCGAAGCGCCTCTCCCAATCGTCCTCTTTGGTAAAGCGCATATACCCCTTCTGGCCAGTCCTTTCGCATGGGAGTCCTCTTCACCTCTTGATACCAGCGCTTTTGTGTAAGTCCTCTTTATAAAGCCCCTCGCTCATCAGTCCTGTGGAAGGGCTTTGTGAGCGCGTTTATATAGCGCCGCCCAGCGAACCCTCTCGAATTTGCCAGCCGCGCTTTGACCACGCCCCTCACGCCATTCCACCCGAGCCCTGGTTGGTCGTTGGCTCTTACCGGCTCCGCCCTTGACGTCTGCGTGATGTGGCCACACCCCGACCTCACGCTCCTCCCCCTTTTCAGGCCTACCTCGTGGCATTTGGCTGGTTTGAGCATCCCAATGCGAGGGCAATAGCAAAAATGGGGCGCGGACTGGATGCTGCCCAACGAGGTAGATTTGGAGGGTGGGCCGCAAAATGAATGGGACCTACTCTTATTTCTTTTACACAATGCAGGTATCACTACTGGGAATGGCCTTATTCTACACATATACTATGACATAACTAATGTTCTAAGGTGGCCTACGTGTTGCATGTGGACTAACTATGGGGGCAAACCTTTAACCTTTATTAATCAATATGTACATTCTCAGAACCGCAACAATATATATACACAACGTGAAATCAAGAAATATATTATGTGTAACCCTAATATTATGAATATATATATATATTTTTCATCAATCGCAATGTGTATCACGTATCACGTAGCGCCATCCGGTGGTGGTGGTGGTGGTGGTGGTGGTGGTGGTGGTGGTGGAAGAGGGTTACAAGTGAGCTTTGGAGATAATTGCAATTTTTCACTGGTGTCCACGTGGCAAAATGCAAGTGCTTTACTGACCCCCGCCAGAGGGAGGGGGTATTACTCTCCCAAAGGGAACTTGTGTTTCATACGAATACTATCCTGGGATTCCCGGCCTCTTTCATTTGCTAGGATTCCCTGGGATTCATGTATGTTAATTAATGTAAAGAATTAATCAAAGAAAGGTTTTTCATTTTAGATACCACAAAAAAACGTGCAAAGAATGCAAAAAATGACAGCACACAAACATCTGTTAGGTTTTATTTACATCATATACTTAATTTATTCAATTTAAATTGCATAAGCCATCAGTGGCTGCTGTGCTGAATCAAAGCTGTAAATCAATCATAAACAGTTGGGAGTTTAAGTTAGGATCAAATTGAATTTTCTGTATGCATGTTGGGATTAAGACAATCGTGGTTGTTTTAAATGGAGATAAAGAATGGATGACACGATGATGCCTCCTCAATGTGATTTGTGGATTCAGTCGAAGCAACATAATGCATATATTAGGTTTCAACGTTGAGTGATTCTAATATTATTATTTTGTTATCATTGACAAAGTCATTCTACTGTCATCACGTTTCATTAATGAATATTTCCTGTGGTTACTATAAATGAGCAAAGCGGCAGGCAAGGGAGGTATAAATCAGAGCTAATCGATAAATATAGGCATACTTTGGATAAACTCAGAGATAATCAATAAATATTGGCAGACTTTGGATAAACTCATAGCTAATCGATAAATATTGGCAAACTTTGGATAAACTTGTTTGTTTATACAAACTTTATACAAACTTATGTTTGCCACTCTGTCAAAGCGCCTTTGGGCTTCTGGAAAAGCGCTATACAAAATAAATGAATTATTATTATTATTATTATTATTAAACTCATCGCTAATCGATAAATATTGGCAGACTGGACAAACTCAGAGCTAATCGACAAATATTGGCAGTCTTTTGATAAACTCATCGCTAATCGATAAATATTGGCAGACTGGATAAATTCAGAGCTAATCGATAAATATTGGCAAACTTTGGATAAACTCGGAGCTAATCAATAAATATTGGCAGACTTTGGATAAACTTATAGCTAATCGATAAATGTTGGCAAACTTTCAATAAACTCGGAGCTAATCGATAAATATTGGCAGACTTTGGATAAGCTCAGAGATAACCGATAAATATTGGCAGATTTTGGATAAACTCACAGCTAATCGATAAATATTGGCAGACTTTGGATAAACTCATGGCTAATCGATAAGTATTGGCAAACTTTCAATAAACTCGGAGCTAATCGATAAATATTGGCAGACTTTGGATAAGCTCAGAGATAACCGATAAATATTGGCAAACTTTGGATAACCTCATAGCTAATCGATAATCGATAAGTATTGGCAGACTTTGAATAAACTCATAGCTAATCGATAAATATTGGCAAACTTTGGATAACCTCATAGCTAATCGATAATCGATAAATATTGGCAGACTGGATAAACTCGGAGCTAATCGACAGATATTGGCAGACTTTTGAGAAACTCATCGCTAATCGATAACTATTGGCAGACTGGATAAACTCAGAGCTAATCGATAAATATTGGCAAACTTTGGATAAACTCGGAGATAATCAATAAATATTGGCAGACTTTGGATAAACTTATAGCTAATCGTTAAATATTGGCAGACTTTGAATAAATTCAGAGCTAAATGGGAAATATTGGCAAACTTTGTATAAACTCAAAGTTAATCAATAAATATTGGCAGACTTTGGGTAAACTCAGAGATAATCGATAGATATTGGCAGACTTTGGGTAAGCTCAGAGATAATCGATAGATATTGGCAGACTTTGGGTAAACTCAGAGATAATAGATAAATATTGGCAGACGTTGGATAAACTCAGAGCTAATCGACAGATATTGGTAGACTTTGGATAAACTCATAGCTAATCGATAAATATTGGCAGACTGGATAAACTCATAGCTAATCGATAAATATTGGCAGACTTTGGATAAACTCATAGCTAATCGATAAATATTGGCAGACTTTGTATAAACTCATAGCTAATCGATAAATATTGGCAGACTTTTGATCAGCTCAGAGATGATCGATAAATATTGACAGACTTTGAATAAATTCAGAGATAATCGAAAATATTGGCAAACTTTGGATAAACTCAGAGCTAATCGATAAATATTGGCAGACTTTGGATAAGCTCAGAGATAACCGATAAATATTGGCAGACTTTGGATAAGCTCACAGCTAATCGATAAATATTGGCAGACTTTGGATAAACTTATGGCTAATCGATAAATATTGGCAGACTTTGGAGTGCCATCCAAGAAGAGGAGCACGTACAATGTCTACAAAATAATACAAACACATTCGACATCAGCAAGCTTGACATGTCCCTCAATGTGCAGCACGTTTGAAGCACCTTCTTGTGCACCATTTATACAGATTTACATCTAAATTTGAATCCAGGAATGGCAGCTCAACGTCAAATAACTAATGTATTTATAAGAATATTCCTCGTCCAAGTGAAGTGTTGTTTTTCTTTTCCGGCTGAGAAGCAGTGCAGGTAGATTTACAATGTAAATTACAGACATTAAGCTTTGGTGCAGGAATAATGAGGGGAGTGAGGTTAGAATGGAGGAAGGGGAAAGGGGGAAGGGGTGGTCCATGGGGTTGAGGGTCGATGGGGAGTGATTAGAGGCAGCCAGACAGATTGGAGCCACGAAGCTGTGTTCGAGGGCAAACGGGTTGCTCTAATGACTGTAGGAGGCTGGACCATATAACATTGAAATGGGCGCCTTCTCCATCTGGGTGGGATTGTTACCAGCTATGGGTGGCCTCGGAAGATCCCAAGGGACGAGGACTTATCATCCGGCTCCTGACTACACTATCCTACCCTCAACGTGTCATTTTGTACACCGAAACAAAACAAGTCGCAACGATTATAGTTACTTATTTAAACTTACTTGCACGTCGACCGAAAAGGATTTTTACGAGGTAAAAATATGTTTTAACACTAAAATTAATTTGAGGCAACACGATCAACATAAATGATATCGTTTCATTCAAATAAAGATCGTATTCGGATGTCGTCCATCATTCTCATCTCCAGCCAGGACTGCAAATGGCGTTCACAATGTTCTCGGAAAGAGATCATGCGATGGTGCGAGATAATCCAACCTTTCAATAAATTATGTATAATTTGTGGGGAAATATTTCTTCTTTCTAATTATACTTACATATTGAAAATGAACGTTGGTCTTTCTGGGACAATTGTCTTTAACGTTCGCAAGTAAACACCAGCATATGGTGCAACAGACTTCATGTCCCATCAAAATGGCATCGTTTATGATGCAAGATTCTTCCTGCAAGGCATCAGATTCAAATTTAATATTCAGATTCTCCTCCATCTGGAATCAAACCCAGATCTATCAATTAATTCAAAGTCAAACACACGATCAAACTAGAATGGCACCTCCATCACTCGGTCAAACACAGCTCCACCAGGTGAACGGTTTACGTTTTGTTTCACACTGATAGGCTCGATCTGCATCCGGATCTTCACCAAAATTAAAACAATTCTTCCTTGTCGGACACCCAACCTGTCCACCATGTTTCGTCCAAATCCGTCCATAACTTTTTGAGATATGATATTGAGGGAGCTGCGCTCCAACGCGAGTCGAAAGAAGTGACGCGACCAAAGACGGAATTCGTCCGAGTTGCTTTATTAAAACAAAACAGCTCAGGTATTCTGACAAAAGCCCGTTTATCGGGCAGCAATATATATACACATTTATGTCGGGAAGTTTGCCCGGCAAAAGCTATACCGGGCATGCCCGGGTGTCAAGGGCGAGCCTTGGAAAGGCGAGTCTGGACCTGCCCGGGCGTGTTTGGCTGCGGCCTGGCAAGTCGAGGCTGGGCGTGCCCGGGCGCTCTGGACGAGCACTGGAAAGGCGATAGCGGGCATGCCCGGACGCTCTGGGCGAGCCCTGGAAAGGCGATAGCGGGCATGCCCGGACGCTCTGGGCGAGCCCTGGAAAGGCGATAGCGGACATGCCCGGACGCTCTGGGCGAGCCCTGGAAAGGCGAGAGCGGGCATGCCCGGGAAAGACGAGACCGGGCGTGCCCGGGAGGTTCGGGCGTGCCCGGGAACAGTGAGTCCGGGCATGCCCGGGAGAGGCCGTGTTCGTCTGGCCGTGTTCTGGCCGGTGCAAGGCGATTGTGTGCATCCAGCGGTAACCGCTACACACGCCCCTCCAGAATCGACCTGCACCGGCAGGGTCAATTTAAGGGGGGTCCGGATGACCCGGCCGAAGCGACCCCTGGAGGGTCGTGGGGAGGGGTCCGACGTGGTGGTGGGTGGTCGAGCGGGGGGAACTGTGGACGGGGGGCGGCCTCGTCGCGGAGGAAGGGCCAACCGTGGTGGTCGGTCGACGTCCATGTGCGCCGGTTTGAGGCGGTCCACAGAGAACCGGTCCGACCGGCTGCCAACGTCGACGACAAAGGACTTGTCGCTCCGTCGCAGGACCCGGAAGGGCCCGTCGTACGGCGGCCGGAGTGGCCCCCGGTGCGCGTCATGACGCACAAAGACATACTCTGCTGTGCGAAGCGCCGGGGGGACGTAGGACTGGGGGCCACCGTGGCGGGACGTTGGCACGGGGGCAAATCGGCGGGCCGCCTCCTGGAGGTCCGAGCGCTGGTGTGCGGCGGACCAGGGACTGGTAGCATCGGGCACGAACTCGCCCGGGACGCGGAGCGGCTGGCCGTAGACGAGCTCGGCAGCGGACGCCCGGAGGTCCTCCCTGGTGGCCGTGCGGAGCCCCAAAAGGACCCACGGCAGCCGGTCGGTCCAACCGTCGTCCTGAAGGCCGGCCATGAGTGCAGCCTTCATGGAGCGGTGAAACCGCTCGCATAACCTGTTGGCTTGGGGGTGGTAGGCCGTGGTGCGGTGCAGCGTGACCCCCAACGAGCGGGCAACCGCGCCCCAAAGTTCGGACGTGAACTGTGGGCCGCGGTCGGACGAGATGTCCGCCGGTGCGCCGAAGCGCGCGACCCAGGTGGCGATGAACGCCTGCGCCACGTCGGCGGTGGTGGTGGAGGTGAGGGGCACGGCCTCCGGCCACCTGGTGGTCCTGTCCACCATGGTGAGCAGGTGGGTGAACCCCCGCGATGGGGGCAGGGGACCCACCAGGTCCACGTGGACGTGGTCGAAACGCCGTGCAGGCACGGTGAAAGGTGCCAGCGGGGCCTGGGTGTGGCGGTGGACCTTGGTCCGCTGGCAGGCCGTGCAGGCGTTGGCCCAGTCACGGACGTTCCGTCGAAGGCCGTGCCAGACGAAACGCGCCGACACCAGCTTCTGAGAAGCTTTCCGGCCCGGGTGAGAAAGGCCGTGGATGGAGGCAAAGATGCGGCGCTGCCAGGAAACGGGCACGATGGGGCGAGGCTGGCCCTGGGAGACGTCGCAGAGCAGGACGGTGCCCGCGAAGGGGATGTCGGCCAGGCGGAGGCCCGTGTCCGCCGCCCGGAGGGCCTGCACCGAGGTGTCGGTGGTCTGGTCGGCCGTCATGAGCGCGAAGTCCATGCCGAGGTGGACCGCGTTCGCGCTGGCCCGAGAAAGACAGTCGGCCACAGCGTTGTCTTTGCCGGCGACGTGCCGGATGTCCGTGGTGAATTCCGACACGGCGGAGAGGTGGCGCTGCTGGCGGGCCGACCACGGCTCCGTGACTTTGGCCATTGCGTAGACCAACGGCTTGTGGTCGACGAAAGCCGTGAACGGGCGGCCCTCCAGGAGGTGTCGGAAATGGCGAACGGCCAGGAATAGACCGAGCAGCTCGCAGTCGAACGTGCTGTATTTTAACTCGTTCGGCCAGAGCTGCCGGCTGAAAAAAGTGAGTGGCTGCCAAACCCCGTCCACCCATTGTTCATGGACGGTGCCCACCGCGTAGTTGGAGGCGTCCGTAGTGAGGGCGATGGGCGCGTTGAGCACCGGGTGAGCCAGTAGCGTTGCGTCGGCGAGGGCCCGTTTTGCGCTCGCGAAGGCCGCGTCCATGGCCGCGGACCAAACGATGTCATGCTTGGCCGGCTTGCCCCGGAGGGCCTCGTAAAGGGGCCGCATGAGCTGAGCAGCGCGGGGCACGAATCGGTGATAAAAATTCACCATGCCGAGGAACTCTTGTAGGGCCTTGATGGAACGGGGACGCGGGAACGTGGTGATGGCCTCGACCTTGGTCGGCAGCGGCACGGCCCCGGTCTTGGTGATGCGGTGGCCCAAAAAGTCAACGGTCGTCGTGCCGAAGTGGCATTTGGCCGGGTTGACAATTAAGCCATGCTCGCTGAGGCGACCGAACAGTGTTCGGAGGTGGAGGAGGTGCTCGGCGCGGGACGTGCTGGCGACGAGGATGTCGTCCAGATAGACGAAAAGAAATGGCAGGTCGCGCAGCACGCCGTCCATTAAGCGCTGGAACACCTGGGCCGCGTTCTTGAGGCCAAACGGCATCCTCAAAAATTCGAACAGGCCGAACGGCGTGATGACGGCCGTCTCCGGGACGTCGGCCGCCCAGACAGGTACCTGGTGGTATCCCCGTATCAGGTCAATTTTGGAAAATATGACCCGTCCCGCCAAACGGGCGGAAAAGTCCTGGATGTGCGGTATCAGGTACCTGTCGGGGGTGGTAGCGTCGTTGAGGCAGCGGTGGTCGCCACACGGGTGCCATCCGCCCTCCGGCTTTGGCACGATGTGCAGTGGTGAGGCCCACACGCTATTGGAGTGCCGCACGATGCCGAGGTGCTCCAACGCGTCGAACTCGGCCTTTGCCACGGCGAGCTTGGCCGGGTCAAGGCGGCGGGCCCTGGCGTAGACCGGCGGGCCCGTAGTGGGTATGTGGTGCTTGATCCCATGCCGCACTGCGACGGCCGAAAACGTCGGCCGTGTGAGGGCCGGGAATTCCGCGAGCAGGCGAGCGAACTCGTTCGCCGTCGGGAGGGCGCACGCCAGTTCGGTCGGCGCGGAGCTGCTCATCGTGCACGCCAGGGAGCTGAAGGTCTCGGCGTTGACAAGGCGACGACGTTTGACGTCGACCAGCAGCCCATGTGCGCAGAGGAAGTCGGCGCCCAGCAAAGCCATAGGGACGCAGGCGGTCACAAAGGTCCACTGAAAGTGCTGGCTGCTGAAGCAGAGGGTGACGTTGCGCGGGCCGAAAGTGCGTATGGCCGAGCCATTAGCAGCGACCAAAGAGGGGCCGCAAACGGCGTCCCGCCTGTCCTGCTCGGAGGCGGGTATGACGCTCAGTTGGGCGCCGGTGTCACAAAGGAAACGCCACCCGGACGCTTTGTCCCGAATAAAAAGCAAGTTGCCCGAGTGGCCGGCGCTCATGGCTGGGAATGAACGCCGGCCCGGCCGTTTCCCGACTTGCCGAAAGTGCACGGGGGTCGGCACGTCCGAGCCTTGTGTCCGAACCTGGCGTGGTAATAACACCACGCCTGGTCAGGTGGAGGCCCCGGCCATCGTGTCGGAAGCGGTCGGTGCGGCGTGGCGGCCGCCAGTTTCACCAGCAGTTCGGCCTCCAACCGCGCAGGGTGCTCGGGCGTCGTGGGCGTCGCCTCGGACGGCGGCAGGCTCCAGGTAGCCGCGCCGATGTGTTGGCCCGCCGAGGAGATCTTATCGGCTTCCCTGGCGAGGGCGCGGGGATCGGTGATCGACGTGCCAGCCAGGGCGAGGCGTACCGGGTGAGGCAGCTGGCGAAGGAACAACTCGCTTCCCCAAGGCAGTGTGCTGGGCCCTGTGCTTTTTCTGGTCTTTATCAATGATCTCTCCGACTCTCTGGAAAATCCTCTGTATCTCTTTGCTGATGACTCCACTCTCTGCCGCTCCATTCCTCTTCCCTCAGATCGGCAGTCTGCAGTCTCCTCACTCTCTGAAGACCTGGACAAAATCACAGACTGGTCAAACATGTGGAACATGTCTTTCAATCCTGACAAATCTCACACTCTTACTATGTCTCTCCGAAAAGATCGACTGGACAACCCTCCCATCTACTTTCTCAACAATCCTCTCCAAGAAGTTCTGTCGCTCAAGCTTTTGGGTCTCACCATCTGCCATGATCTTTCTTGGGAAAACCACATTTCCAAGCTGGCCTCCAAAGCCAGTCGCCGACTGGGCATCCTCCGTCGTGCGAAGTCCTTCCTAGGCACACCTGAGCTCCTCACCACATACAAGGCTTTCATCCGCAGCTCAATGGAATACTGTTCTCCCCTATGGGCTGGTGCTCCTGCCTCACACCTGGCTCGGCTTCACGCTGTTGAATCCAAAGCTTTCAGAATCATTGGAATCTCCCGCGATGAAGCTATCTCTGAGGGCCTTTCACTCACTCACCGCAGGCAGGTAGGTGGTCTTTCTGTCTTCTACCGACTCCTCTCCGGCCTTGCTTCCCCAGCTCTCTCTGTGCTCTGTCCCCCAAATATTCCTACAGGTCGCACAAGATCTGCCAGCCACCCTCTGATGGTTAAGCTGCCGAAATCTCGGCTCTCTGCTCACCTTCACTCTTTCGTTCCTCTTTTCTCCCGCCTCTGGAACAAACTCCCACACTCACTTCAATCACACTCCTCCCTCCAGGTCTTCAAAACAGCTGTTCACCACCATCTCTTATCTTCCCCCATCCAAGACCTTGATCTTTTCTACCCCCACTAATTCACCCCAGATCCACGTTGTTTGAAATTCCAACTTCTTTCCTGGAAGTCGTGGCAGTGTCCATATGTTTTATACCTCTCCCACCCCCCCCCCCTTCCCATGCCTTCCCCCCAAAGCCCTCTCCCTCCCACAGTTCTCTTGATGTCTCCATGTCTCTCGGTCCCTGCTCTCAAATGTTGTGTTTGTGTCCTTCCCCCTCTCTCCCCATCTTGTCTACCGCTCCCGATGTTATTTGTTTTGTGTGTCTGTTTGTCTGTCTGTGTGATTAATGTTCGCTCTTTCACGAGCCTCGATCTTGTATACAAAACAAAAAACAAACAAACAAAAAAAAAAACCCAGAAAATCCGGAGAGTGCTCACCGAGCAGCGAGAGCATATAGTCCATGCGCACGGACGGGCGCGTGTCGCCGAGCTCGGGCAGGTCGAGCAGGCGCCGTGCGCGTGCCGCCGGTGAGAGGGCGAAAGCGTCGAGGAGGAGCGTCTTCAACGCGTCATACTTGTCGGCAGCGGGCGGGTGCTCGAGGAGGCTCAGGGCGCGGGCCGCAGTGGCGGAACCGAGCGCTGCCACGACGTGGTGGAAGCGGGTGTCGTCCACGGTGATGCCTCGCAGGGCGAACTGGGAGTCCGCCTGGGCGAACCAAACAGCCGCGTGAGCCTCCCAGAAGGTAGGCAGTTTAAGAGTCACTGCCGTGTCCATGTCGGTAGGTCACCAGTGAGGGAGCTGCGCTCCAACGCGAGTCGAAAGAAGTGACGCGACCAAAGACGGAATTCGTCCGAGTTGCTTTATTAAAACAAAACAGCTCAGGTATTCTGACAAAAGCCCGTTTATCGGGCAGCAATATATATACACATTTATGTCGGGAAGTTTGCCCGGCAAAAGCTATACCGGGCATGCCCGGGTGTCAAGGGCGAGCCTTGGAAAGGCGAGTCTGGACCTGCCCGGGCGTGTTTGGCTGCGGCCTGGCAAGTCGAGGCTGGGCGTGCCCGGGCGCTCTGGACGAGCATTGGAAAGGCGATAGCGGGCATGCCCGGACGCTCTGGGCGAGCCCTGGAGAGGCGATAGCGGGCATGCCCGGACGCTCTGGGCGAGCCCTGGAAAGGCGATAGCGGGCATGCCCGGACGCTCTGGGCGAGCCCTGGAAAGGCGAGAGCGGGCATGCCCGGGAAAGACGAGACCGGGCGTGCCCGGGAGGTTCGGGCGTGCCCGGGAACAGTGAGTCCGGGCATGCCCGGGAGAGGCGCGTCTGGCCGTGTTCTGGCCGGTGCAAGGCGATTGTGTGCATCCAGCGGTAACCGCTACAATATAATATATATTTTTGAGATAATAAACGACACTCACTCGTTTAAAAGCAGCAACTTAATACCTGCCAGACAGAACAATGTTCTGATACCTTCAATGATTAAGCCTTACAGGTGAATTGCTTATACATTAATTTAAAAGATGTTTAATGGGAATTTGTTTTGGCCCAAGTCATTCATGAACCAGCTGGCCAGGTGAGACGTTCAAATGAAGCTAGTCAGAGCAGGAAGTTGCAATTTGACATGGGTGCTGGTGATAACTCGACTACGATTCACGAAAAACACAATCTGATGTTTAGTGTCCGGTAAATAATGTTAGCAGACAGATGCCTAGTGTAACATCCATCCGGGGACACATCCGAGGTACACTTTGATTTATCACCCTGAAATCATGAATGATCAGAAATTGAGGACACATATATATATATTGTTACGGAACCCAACGTCGGCCTCGGATCCCTTCTAGGGGGGGGGATTAGTCCCCTCGTTTGTGACTGACCGACGTGGGTCCTGAAGCTGCACAAGCTCCCTCCAGAGGCAGGTGAGCAGCTTTGTTCGCGACCGCGGATAAGATGTTAATTTGCCGAGCAGATGGCAGCCGCGGCACGAACCGTTAACAGAAACTAGACCCGATTCTCAAACGTTGGCCAAAATCGCGCCACAGGTTTTCAATGAGGGAAAAGACAACAACGACGGATGTAGAGGAAAGAAAGGCAAAGGGTAAGAAATACAAATAAGATTTATTTACTATTTACACAATTGAAAGCAACCAAGGAGTAGGAAAAGATAATAAAATAAAAACAGAAGAAGAAGAAGCGGACACAGTGAAAATGCTAGCTTATCTATTACAGTCTTAATTAACCCAGGGACAGCACAAACAAAGACAGACTCACACGGGGAATTGCAGAGTGGATTGGCTGGAAGGAGGAATGGGAAGGCCCAGGCCACTTTAGGCGTCGAGGTCCGGCTCCAAGAGTCGACTCGCGTTCTTGGCGGGAAAACCTTGGTGTCCAGCGGCGCGTATCATTCACCGCGAGCGGATGGGCGCTTCGTGCTGGACTCCGGGCTCCTCAGCTCCACTTCAGTGCCACTTCACGCCACACTCAACGTCCTTCCCTTACGCAACTCAGCAACTCTCCAGCGCAACTCTCCTCCTTCAGCCACTCTTGAACCCTCTCACTCAACTCTTAGAACTCTTGCTGTCTCTTCTTTCAGCCACCAACAACCAACTCCCTCTCCTGACGCATGTGCACCCGTTTTATAGCGCGCCTCGACCTCTCTCCGCGAGCTCTCTGGGCACGCCTACCGGGTCGCTTACTGCCGTGCCGGTTGGCTCGCACGGCCTCCTTTGGCTCCTCCCTTGATGACGAGGGGCGGCCAACGCCCTGGATTCGGCAGCTCCTCCCGCTTCTTCTCCGAGCCCACCTCGTGGCTAATGGAGTCGCGGTGAAAACAGCCAAGCAGCTGCGGCGAAAACCACAAGCCCAAAGAACAGCGTAATGCAGAAAACCGCGCAGAGGAATTTGGTAATGCGGCTGACAAAAGGGGCATCCAATGGAGGTTCTGGGGAAATTGAAAGGGGATACTACCTTGTTTGAATTCGATGCAATGCAGTGTTAACTAGTTGGAAACAGAGCCTTAACCTAATACACAGAATAAGGAGATAACTACTGAACAGGGAGATCTATGATTTGGCTACGTGATTGTATATGACCTAACTAAGGGACGCCCTTTGACCTTTATACACAACAACTGGAGGAAGGAGGGTGATATTTTTCAATTCATTACACAATAAAAAAACACAATTCTCATATCCACAACACTGCACCCTCCTCCTATTAGGCACGTCCCGGGCCTATTACTTTTACTTTTAGTGTGGCACGTAGGTGTAGTTCCCTCTACATTTAACCTGACCCTGAGTGTGACAGTTTTAAAACACAAATAAGTATGTCCCCCTGCTGCATTGCACCCTACTTAACAGTTTCACACCCACAGCTAACCGAATTTCGGAATGGTTTTCAAACTAAAACATGAACGATGGGGGAGCATTATTTACAGTTGACGCTATTTTATTTACAAAACGCAACCCAGGACCTGTGATTGTTCTTTTGGGGGGGAGACAGTCTGCGCTGCATTGATGCACCAGAAAGCACCAAAATGCACCAAAGCACCAAAACGCACCAATCGGTGCACAGTCACCACAGTTCAATAATAAAAAATGAACCCATCAAACCCTGGTGCTGGTCTTCCTCTTCAGCTCCCTCTGCCGGCTATTGTCGTTTTTCCAGATGTTGTCTTTTTTCATTTTCTTACTGGCGGCCTATTTGGACATAATAAAAGTGCACAACCGTGTCCATTTTTATTTATTTATGGCCCACAGGGCCGACTATTGAGGTTCACCTGTGTGGCATAGGTGCCCTGTGACCAAGGTCCACCAGCAAGATCTCGGGCCTTCATGGCCAGTTCCAGCAGAGGGGCCATGCCCCAACCCATGGGGTCCATAAGTGGTGCTCAGCCACAGACATGTGGTCCATACGTGGTGCATCGATGCAGACAGCTGTGGTTGCGAGAGTTCGGGCGCACAATGGCGGACTCCCGCACGCTCCCCTCGGCGCCCAGTGGTGCACAGTCCTTGGGTGGGAGACAAGGGGGGGGAAGAAGACAGGTGAGCGAGGAGTAAGGTCACAAGGGTACACATCAATAAAGGCAATGCAAGGTGAGGTGCGTCTGGAGACTGAGCGGAGAAAAGCTCGTCCCTACCGTACGTCACCCCCCCTGTTACCTACTCTACCCTTGCCCTTACCCCATATATACAAAAATCTACACATTTACAAATTCGTCACGACTGTCACGTCTTCCCCATATTTCCCCTACACCAAATTCGTCCCCACAATCCCTCTAACCAAAATTTGCCATCACCCAAACTCATCATCAATCCTCATAAGGAGGGAGAGATGGAACACAGCACAATGTCACACCCACGTCATGATGCATCTCACATTCCAAACATTTGCACAATCAAAATAACAAAAACAACCTGGCATGGTGTGGAGGTACGTCATCCCAGGTGAATGGACGTAGATGGTGCAAGGAGATTTCAAACCTAACTACCAGCTAAATGACTTTAACACACTTTACACTACCTGGGGTCTTTCCCTGCAAAACCATTGGCCATCTTGCTCTATGCGGTTTTAAGAACCAAATTCCCATTGACCAAACTGTGGTGCTTCTCAATTTGGGGTCTCACTCCCCTGGTTCAACTCCCTGTGCCCTTGCATAATTTCAGGACTGGGTCGTGTGGCTCTCCCAGCAGGTCTACCCACCTGCACACCTCCACCACTGTAGTTGCCTCCGAGCTTACCTGCTCCTTAACCTAACCTATCGACTGGGGAAGGCCCTCTGGCCCTCTCCCCACTCGGTGCCCTCTGGCACTGGGCTACCCGGGTCCGTCCTCCGGATCCTCAGGCCCCATCCACAACTCTAACGGCTCCCAGAGCCCACCTGCGGCCTCACCTGGCCGACATCCTCACAGTGGCGGAGTGTCCATTCAACTACACACACTAACAGGCCACACGCCCAGCCATTTCCACGTCACTAATGCACCCATCCAAACTCCATTCTTCCACATGCACCACAGATGCCAATATCCAACCACAATTTACCTGTACCCTCTACCTAACTCTTACACTACCCTCCCCGGGTATTCGTGATGGGGTCCATCCTCCTTTCCCCCATCCACACCTTCGCACCATCCACTCCACTCCACAGTTTCCACCATACTCACTCCATACCATCTATTCCATACTCCATATATTCCACACAACCATTCTCCATACACCTGCAGTTGCACACCTGTGCAATCTCACCTGGTGCCACCTGCACCCTCCTTCCTCCCTGTACCATTTGGTCAACACAACACACATCACCATCACTCACTCATACACTGCTCCATACACCTGTTCAGTTGCACACCTGTGCAATCTCAATCGTTCCTCACTCACTGCTCCATACACTTCCACGCTCAATACACTTTCGATTCTCAAACACACGGCATCATCTCATCTAACTACTCCCCTCTGGAACTTGCGCTTCCCAGTCGCCCCTTTAAACTTTTGCGCTCCCTCGTCATTATTATCCAAACTAATCTACCTGCGTCCCCACTACAGGCATCATTGTCACTACCTAACCTTACCGTTACCTATGGTCATCTTCTCTAGATCCCTATCATTATCCTAACCCTCCCGGGCTAGCTTTCACTGCCAACCCCATAACTAGTGCTCCTTTGCCCCCGCTGTGAGGGATGGCATAGTTGCCATCCCACCACATCGGGCATCTCTCACTACCAATTTGGCTCATCCAATTGCAATCAATCAAAAATTTGCCAATTATCTGCCAATTCTATTCACTTTTCTAAATTTCGGATCAAAAACACTATCATCATCACCGTCCATTAAACTTGAGCCTCGGTGCGTCGTTACATTCCCAAAGCCCGGCTTCGCACAGCCGAGCAATGAACGCGGGTGGTTTGGTCGCCTGCAGGTTGAATCCGTCCGGCATTCGGTTCAGGGGTGGGCGGGGGGGGGGGGGGTGGTTTGGTCGGGCCGAGATTCCACGCACCATCTCGGCGCGGCACCTTGCGGTCCTGGGCCCGATGGCTCAATCTTGCCCGGTCGGAACCCCGCCCCCGCCAGGGGGCACAGTTCCACTTCCTCCTACTCGCCCTTGAACCGGACCAATCGCCTCACCCGACAAGGCCCAGACTCGACCGTGCGGGGCGGGGCCAGGCCCGAATCGTGCGCGACGCTCCGAAGCGGGGCGACGCAGCATCGATCCGCGCGAAGCTTCGCATCCAACAAAGCGCGATCTGCGCGAAGCTTCGCATCCAACAAAGCGCGCCGCGCACCGAGCGCCCGCTATCCGTCGCCCTAACTGCTAACCCGGTCAACGTCGATGCTTCACTTGCATGCTCACACCACGTGACCCGTTTCACACTCACAAAGCCCGGCGTTCCAACGCCGTCCGTACATTCCACACACTCCGTCCCTTCCACCAACGCACTCCCTGTTACACACCACACCTCTCGCGCACACTCGCCGTTCGCACCCTCCCTTAACACACCTCGCGCACCGTCTTGCGCACTCTCCCTCGGTACGTACTCCGTACCACTCACCATGGGCGTGCACTCTTGCATCCACCCACTAATGCGCTCTGATGGGCTCTCCCACACCCGCGCCAGAACCAACTCAGGTGTGCTTCCTCGCACACATTCCACCACCACCTTACTCTCCGTGTCACACTCACCCTCGCACGTACATTCCGTATCGCTTTCACTCCCTTTGTCACACTCCGTACACCCCGACGTGCACTCTCGCTCACACTCGGTATCACTCCCACACTTTATAACACGCTCACTCGCCGACGCACACTTTTTTTCCACAAGCGCGCCATTTCCACTCACAAGGGACCCTTCACCAATGCCCGGGTGCCATATTGACCCCAATCGCGCGAAAAATCTTTTGTCGTCAAACATCCTCCTACAAAATCTCCCCGCACAATACACAGCACGACTCACCTGGGGGATTCTCTTCTCCGCGCGCACCTGCAACTCTTTATAAGTTTAGCAAGTACGGCATCAGGATGTGAACTTAGACTTTGTGCACAATCCATTCCTTCCTCCTGCCGCGAGTGCTTTTCTAAGTCCCCGGTCTCTCCAATTTCAATTCCCAGCACTTTTTCTTTATTCACCTCGTCGACCGTTGGCTTTAATAAAATTCCCTCTTCTACCTCATCGGTCGCCGGCTGCCCCATACCCCGTGTCGCGATCTCTATCCCCGTCATTTTACCCGCGCTTTTCTCCGCTTCGCTCAACCAGCGCTTCTCGACCCGCTTTACCTCCTCGTGCACCCCTGAGACCTGCTCGCTCAACCCGCGGTCAATGTCTTCCTGTATTCTTTTTGCCGTGGCGTTCATTTGCTCCTGAAATCCCTCCGGGTTGGACCTTGCTTTGTGCCTCACTTTTCCCATGTCTATCCCCTGGGTAGCCATCATTGCATCAAATCCCTTACTGTCACCCATCAGAGAGGCACCGAAATGCATCATCAAAAGGCCCCGTACGGGAGGCCGCCATTTCATGTGCCTGTAACCCCCACGACCGCACCTTCTTTGCTTTCCTCTTGCACTATTCCCACTTCTTCCCTGGGGTCCTGGGTTACCCCTAACCCCTCTTCTATTTCCCCCACCGGCATCCCGTCGCCTTGACCATCCATGGCACGATTTTTAAATTTAGGATTTTATAAAACACAATTTTTGGGCCACTCGTAATTTGAGCACACTAAGCGCTTCAGGTCCGAATCTCGCTCCCGACACCAATTGTTACGGATCTCTCCGTCGGCCTCGGATCCCTTCTTGGGGGGGGATTAGTCCCCTCATTTGTGACTGACCGACGTGGGTCCTGAAGCTGCACAAGCTCCCTCCAGAGGCAGGTGAGCAGCTTCGTTCGCGACCGCGGATAAGATGTTAATTTGCCGAGCGGTTGGCAGCCGCGGCACGAACCGTTAACAGAAACTAGACCCGATTCTCAAACGTTGGCCAAAATCGCGCCACAGGTTTTCAATGAGGGAAAAGACAACAACGACGGATGTAGAGGAAAGAAAGGCAAAGGGTAAGAAATACAAATATGATTTATTTACTATTTACACAATTGAAAGCAACCAAGGAGTAGGAAAAGATAATAAAATAAAAACAGAAGAAGAAGAAGCAGACACAGTGAAAATGCTAGCTTATCTATTACAGTCTTAATTAACCCAGGGACAGCACAAACAAAGACAGACTCACACGGGGAATTGCAGAGTGGATTGGCTGGAAGGAGGAATGGGAAGGCCCAGGCCACTTTAGGCGTCGAGGTCCGGCTCCAGGAGTCGACTCGCGTTCTTGGCGGGAAAACCTTGGTGTCCAGCGGCGCGTATCGTTCACTGCGAGCGGATTGGCGCTTCGTGCTGGACTCCGGGCTCCTCAGCCCCACTTCAGTGCCACTTCACGCCACACTCAACGTCCTTCCCTTACGCAACTCAGCAACTCTCCAGCGCAACTCTCCTCCTTCAGCCACTCTTGAACCCTCTCACTCAACTCTTAGAACTCTTGCTGTCTCTTCTTTCAGCCACCAACAACCAACTCCCTCTCCTGACGCATGCGCACCCGTTTTATCGCGCACCTCGACCTCTCTCCGCGAGCTCTCTGGGCACGCCTACCGGGTCGCTTACTGCCGTGCCGTTTGGCTCGCATGGCCTCCTTTGGCTCCACCCTTGATGATGAGGGGCGGCCAATGCCCTGGATTCGGCGGCTCCTCCCCCTTCTTCTCCGAGCCCACTTCGTGGCTAATGGAGTCGCGGTGAAAACCGCCAAGCAGCTGCGGCGAAAACCACAAGCCCAAAGAACAGCGTAATGCAGCAAACCGCGCAGAGGAATTTGGTAATGCGGCTGACAAAAGGGGCATCCAATGGAGGTTCTGGGGAAATTGAAAGGGGATACTACCTTGTTTGAATTCGATGCAATGCAGTGTTAACTAGTTGGAAACAGAGGCTTAACCTAATACACAGAATAAGGAGATAACTACTAAACAGGGAGATCTATGATTTGGCTACGTGATTGTATATGACCTAATGAAGGGACACCCTTTGACCTTTATACACAACAACTGGAGGAAGGAGGGTGATATTTTTCAATTCATTACACAATAAAAAAACACAATTCTCATATCCACAACAATACATATACAGACTTGGCATTTAATATGGGATTTTTTTTTTTTTAACTTGGGTTTACTTTCTTAACTCAGTATATCAATCTGGTGAGTTTCTTTTACACTTTGGTGATTTATTTGTTAAAAGAACCATGTCACTGATTGTCTGTCGCAGCAAGAAGTCAACAACAGGATTATATCACAGGTGGCGTGGCAAAATGTACGGACAGGTGCATTTGATGATTGGCTTCACAGTTGGGTATACAAGGGTTGTTGCGTTCTGTATTAGTGTAAAACAACTGCTGCATGTCTCCAAAAGTTATTGCCACTTCCTCTGGAGATGCTCCGTCAACTCGACAATGCTGTTTGTCATGGAGTGGTGGCTTTACGAAATTACGGCATGAAACAGCATGCTATTGCTCGGCAGTATGGCATCACTCAAGGTCAGGTGTCAAAGATCCTGAAACGAAATGCTCAGAGGGGTGTCCCTACTCCAATACCGAGGCCAAGACGTCCCCACAGAACCACAAGGAGGGATGATCGCCAGCTGTACCGGTTAGTCCGCAATGGCCGTACCAAGTCAGCTAATCGGCTTAGGGCTGAGTGGCAGCAACTGACAAATGTGCCTGTATCCAGAAGGCTAGTCAACCAACGACTGGTTCAAGCAGGCTATCGTGCCAGGCGTCCCCTGAGAAAGCCACGCCTGACCAGACAACACCGCCAGTGCCGATTGCAGTGGACCAGAGAGCACCGTCAATGGCAGCCAGGACACTGGAATCACGTGATCTTCAGTGACGAGTCTATATTTCTGGTCTATCGTCAAGATGGCCGCATCCGAGTGCGCAGACAAGTGCATGAAGCCTACAACAAAGATTGTATAGTGCCAAGAGTTCCCCCCCCCCCCTTCCCACGCCTCCTCCCCCCAAGCCCTCCCCCTCCCACACATCTACCTGCTCTCAAATGTTGTGTGCTCTCAAGTGTTTGTGTGCTTCCCCTTCTCTCCCCATCTTGTCTTCCACTCCCTCTTTTTATATATTTTGTTTGTCTGGATGATTTGTTTGTGAAGTAAATGTCAGCTCTTTCACGATCCTCGATTCAGTATACAAAAAAAAAAAAAAAAAAAAAAAAAGAGTCCAAGCTGGAGGTGGTGGGGTGACCGTTTGGGCTGCTTTTCATGCAGGGGGCAAAACTGACATGGTTGTTCTGAATGGAAACCTGAACCCGTTCAAGTGCAGGGCCATTCTAGAAGAAACATTGCTTCCATTTGCTCGTGCAGCCTTTCGAGGAAACTTTGTCTTCCAAGATGACAATGCACGGCCTCATCGTGCTCGCATGATCCAACACTTTCTTGCTGACTGTGGTGCAGAGCATATGGAGTGGCCTGCCATGTCCCCGGATATGAATCCGATAGAGAACTTGTGGGCAGAATTAACGCATCAAATCGACCACTTGGACCAGCAGCCGGCCTCTGTGCATGAATTGCAGCAGGCTATTGTCACTGCATGGCAAGTGATTCCTGTCCAAACCTTGGCAAATCTCGTGAACAGCATGCCTCAACGTGTACGTGCTCTCCTGAATGCTCGTGGGGGTTACACAAAGTACTGAACTGTAATTTTACTGTCCGTAATCCCAGTCGTAATTTAACTTTTGTTTTTGTTTCAAAATTTTTTGGCTAATGTGCAAAATAAAGAGATACTTCTGGAAAACGTACAGAAGTTTAACACAGTACTGTCCATGAATTGAGTTCGATATCAGTTTACATCACTTTCAAGGATCAATTTATTTGTTTTGAAATGTCAAATGTGGTTTTTGTTTCTTTTAAAGGTCACATTAACAAAATCTCGAATAATTTCAACATAATTCCAATTAACTTTTGGTTCTAAGTCAACTTGAAAAGTAAGTTCACCCACACAAAAAAACATATTCCATATTAAATGCCAAGTCTGTATATATATATATATATATATATATTACTTATCCTTTCGGTCCCAAAGGGGCATAATGCTGCATATACAGTCACTGAAAAAGTAAGTCCACCCCATGTAAAGTTTTGACTTTTTCAACATATTTCAACATACAGCTATTTGATCTTCATTTCAACAATATTGATAGATAAAGGTGATATAATATAACAAATATCATGAAACATTTACATTTTGTAGTCCATTAATAGCAACCACTAGCAACTACAGACCAATCAGCCTTCTCCCAATTATCAGCAAAGTCATGGAATCCATCATTGCTTCGGATATGAAATCTTTCCTCTTCTCCAATGGCTTGATCTCTGATCATCAATTTGGTTTCAGACCAGGTCACCCTACTCTGGACATGCTGCTTCTGCTGTCTCAACAATGGATGGAGGTCCTCAATGCCAAACAGGAAATTAGAGCTGTCTCCCTCGACATATCACGTGCCTTCGACACGGTCTGGCACCCCGCTCTGCTCACCAAACTCTCCTCCTTTGGTATCCATGGAAATCTCCACGCATGGCTGGCGGACTTCCTCTCTAGTCGTCGTCAACGTGTGGCCCTGAATGGGTTTCTCTCATCTCCTCTTCCTGTTCAGGCTGGAGTTCCCCAAGGCAGTGTTCTGGGCCCCGTGCTTTTTCTGGTCTTCATCAATGATCTCTCTGACTCTCTCGAAAATCCTCTCTATCTCTTTGCTGATGACTCCACTCTCTGCCGCTCCATTCCTCTTCCCTCAGATCGGCAGTCTGCTGCCTCCTCACTCTCTGAAGACCTGGACAAAATCACAGACTGGTCAAACAAGTGGAACATGTCTTTCAATCCTGACAAATCTCACACTCTTACTATGTCTCTCCGAAAAGATCGACTGGACAACCCTCCCATCTACTTTCTCAACAATCCTCTCCAAGAAGTTCTGTTGCTCAAGATTTTGGGTCTCACTATCTGCCATGATCTTTCTTGGGAAAACCACATTTCCAAGCTGGCCTCCAAAGCCAGTCGCCGACTGGGCATCCTCCGTCGTGCGAAGTCCTTCCTCGGCACACCTGAGCTCCTCACCACATACAAGGCTTTCATCCGCAGCTCAATGGAATACTGTTCTCCCCTATGGGCCGGTGCTCCTGCCTCACACCTAGCTCGGCTTCACGCTGTTGAAACCAAAGCTTTCAGAATTATTGGAATCTCCCGCGATGAAGCTATCTCTGAGGGCCTTTCACTCACTCACCGCAGGCAGGTAGGTGGTCTTTCTGTCTTCTACCGACTCCTCTCCGGCCTTGCACCCCCAGCTCTCTCTGTGCTCTGTCCCCCAAATATTCCTACAGGTCGCACAAGATCTGCCAGCAACCCTCTGATGGTTAAACTGCCGAAATCTCGGCTCTCTGCTCACCTTCACTCTTTCATTCCTCTTTTCTCCCGCCTCTGGAACAAACTCCCTCACTCCCTTCAATCCCACTCCTCCCTCCAGGTCTTTAAAACAGCTGTTCACCACCATCTCTTATCTTCCCCCATCCAAAACCTTGATCTTTTCTACCCCCGCTAATTCACCCCAGATCCACCTTGTTTGAAATTCCAACTTCTTTCCTGGAAGTCCTGGCAGTGTCCATATGTTTTATACCTCTCCCACCACCCCCTTCCCATGCCCCCCCCCCCCCAAAGCCCTCGCCCTCTCTCAGATCTCTCGATGTCTCCATGTCTCTCGGTCCCTGCTCTCAAATGTTGTGTTTGTGTCCTTCCCCCTCTCTCCCCATCTTGTCTACCGCTCCCGATGTTATATGTTTTATGTGTCGGTTTGTCTTTCTGTGTGATTAATGTTCGCTCTTTCACGAGCCTCGATCTTGTATACAAAAAAAAAAAAAAAAAAAAAAAAAAAAATTGTATAATTTAAATAAGCATAAATGCAAATTTCGCATGTGGAAAAAGTAAGTACACCCCTACATTTATCACTACTTCAAGTACCTAAAATTATAATCAGGTGCACCAGCTCAGGTGCAAATGATTAGAAAATCGTTAGAGAGGATCTTGGAGGAACCTGCCTTATTTAAACCTCAGACATTTCGTTTGGTTTGCTCTTTGTTGTTGAAGTGTGCAGCGTCACGATGCCGAGATCAAAACAGCTCTCTGAGGCCTTCGGAAAGAAGGTTATAGATGCCTACGAGTCTGGGAAGGGATTTAAAAAGATCTCAAACAATTTGAAATCAATCATTCGTCTGTCCGGAAGATCATCTACAAGTGGAGAAGATTCCAAACAACTGCCAACTTCTTCAGGCCAGGCCGCCCCAGCAAGTTCAGCCCGAGAGCAGACAGCAAGATGCTGAAAGAAGTCTCTAAGAACCCCAGAATGTCATCACGGGACCTACAGGTAGCTCAGGCCATTGTTGTTGTCAAAGTGCACGAGCCTACCATTAGAAAGAGGCTGCACAAACTTGATCTACATGGGAGGTGTGCCAGTAGGAAACCTTTGCTGTCCAGAAAGAACATCAGGGCAAGACTAAAGTTTGCCAATAAACACCGAGGCAAAGACCAGCACTTCTGGAACAATGTGCTCTGGACAGATGAGTCAAAGGTAGAGCTATTTGGCCACAGTACCAGAAGACATGTTTGGCGAAAACCAAAGACAGCATTTGACCACAAGAACCTGATACCAACTGTAAATCATGGTGGTGGAAATATTATGGTTTGGGGCAGCTTTGCTGCATCAGGGCCTGGGCAGCTCACCATCATAGAATCCACTATGAATTCTTCATTGTACCAGAGGGTGCTTGAGGATAATGTGAGGCCATCTGTCGGAAAAGTTGAAGCTCAACTGAAGGTGGACCTGCAACATGACAATGACCCTAAACACACCAGTAAATCCACCAAGGAATGGCTGAAAAGAAAGAAATGGAGGGTTCTGGAATGGCCAAGTCAAAGCCTGGATCTAAATTCCATCGAGATGTTGTGGGGGGAATTGAAACGAGCTGTGCATGCAAGAAACCCCTCAAACATCACACAGCTGAAAGAATTCTGCATGGAGGAGTGGGCAAAAATTTCTCCCAGTCGATGTCAGAGACTGCTAGACAGTTATAAGAAACGCCTACTTGAGGTTGTTTCTGCCAAAGGGGGCAATACCACCTATTAGAGCCAAGGGTGTACTTACTTTTTCCACATGCGAAATTTGCATTTATGTTTATTTAAATTATACAATGGACTACAAAATGTAAATGTTTCATGATATTTGTTATATTATATCATCTTTATCTATCAATATTGATGAAATGAAGATCAAAGAGCTGTATGTTGAAATATGTTGAAAAAGTCAAAAATTTACATTAGTCCGGCAGCTAAGCTAAATATAGCATAACAATTGTGCATTTTGTGAGGAAAGCACCAAATTTGGCACACTAGTAGACTATCATATTATGAAAATATCTGGATATTGGGCCATCTCAGATTCAGAGATTTGATTTTTGCAAGATTTGCAGATTTTGCAGATTTGGAAGCTGAGATTGCAACGCCAGGGACGGCCGACTCCTTCCTGCGAGCTGCCCACGTCACCCGCACAAGAAGAGCTCATCAAATCACTGCAGTGGCACTGCACATCCTGCAACACCGTGCGTATGAACGCCACTGTATGACATATATGCTGATGATGCAGAAGACCTGCCCGAGGTCGAAGACTGGTATCACCAGAGAGGAGAAGACATTCCCAACTTTCAGTACTGGGCAACTGTGCTGGAACTAGAGATGTTGGTACTGGTCTATGTGCGTTCTCTGCGGCAGGCTTCATTCACCATGTACCTTGATGCCCTGACGGAACTGGTCCCATGGTTCCATGCCTTAGACCACACACACTATGCCAGGTGGGTCCCTGTTCACCTGAGGGACATGGTTGCACTCCCATTGAAGCACCCAGATGTAGCCAGAGAATTCAGCGCTGGCAACTTCACTGTACAGAAGACGAAGAAGGTGTTCCCTTCGATCCCAATCGACCAGGCGCATAAACAGAATAACGCCTGCATCAAAGGAGATGGTGGAGCAGTCGGCCTCACTGACAACCCAAGTGCCCTGCGGCGTTGGATGATTGCCGGGCCAGAAGTTGCCAGGGCCATAGAAGAGTTCCAAGATGGCCATCAACACTGGGGGAGGCGAGAGGACACACGTCATCACGACCAGACACCAAGTGTGCAGACCTCTTTCGCCAAGGATGTCCGTGCCCTTGTCAGCGTCATCGATGAGCTTGGCAACCCTTTTGAGGAAGAGAGCATGGATCTGGTTGTCCTTGACACAAAGGAAATTGCAGGTCCTGCTGCAGTTGAGACTGTCAGGAATGTGAAGAAGATTGGCCAAGAGCAGTTCCAGGCTTTCACCAGAGAATGCCTGGTGGAAAGGACCAAGCCAATTGATGATGCAATTCGTCGGAACAAGCTGAAGGTGTCATTTTGGAAAATGGCTGCCACAGCCATCAGGGGCTGAATTTGAGATGGCCCAATATCCAAATCTGTTCATAATAGGATCGTCTACTAGTGTGCCAAATTTGGTGCTTTCCTCCCAAAACGCACAATTGTTATGCTAAGTTGCCCCACTACATGGGGTGTACTTACTTTTTCACGTGATTGTATATACACACACACATACATAAATACCTTGGTTTACCTGAGGATAATGAATGTACGTGAGTTGCTGTGTTGTCATGACTTACACCAATGATAATACAAATATTTATTTTCCACACATTTATTTGTAATATTTGTGATACGAGCAACGGTACCCGTCCTAGGGGCGGGGCTTCAATTGGGAGGCCCAAATGAAAAGGCAAAATATCAGAAATTGAAGGCTTTTTTTATTTTAAACAATTTATATAAACATCCGTTAAATCATATCACAAGCAAATCATCAAAATCGAAACAGTATTTGTAGAATTTCAATAAAAGCCACATCACTGTTCATATCGGGAAATATTATTCCATCGTGTTTGGAAAAACTGGAAAATTGGGGAAATTGGAAAAACAATATGGCCTATTTTACTCCAGGGGGTCCCAGGATTACCCACCCAAAAAATCGTTGCGATCGGTTGAGCCGTTTTTGCGGTACCTGGGAACGGACGGACAGACAGACAGACAGACATTTGGTGAATTATAGTAAGATTATAGGAAGATTACATTTTTATAAACAATTGAAGTTGAAGATTGAAGTTTAAAAAACATTTTTTTCAAAAGATTTTTTAAAATCTTAGGTCTTAGGACATACACACGGGAGAGAAAGGTGCATATCGGAATTTTGATACGAATTCTCAAAAGTTTGAAGGGATAGTTCAGTGACAAGAGAAGACAACACAGACACTGCACAGATGTGTATATAGATATGCATCTACAAACAGACATACACACCTAAATGGTCAATGAGCTGTCGGCATACGTACCGATAATGTATTGATTGATGTACAGTATATGGGACCCACATTGTACTTGAGTGACTTGAGTTTTAGAGGGCATGTAGTCAGTAATCGATAAATCGGCGTCATTACATTGTAAAGCCAGTAGAGGTCGCCAATTACATTGCGAGGGTTTGGTTTGACAGCTTGGTTGAAGTTGATCGTCCAGAGACGTATTCGATACCGATATGTAACTAATACATGGACGTCTCCATTGGTTTCATCCGATCATGGTATGATCGTGGTATGTTTCATCTTAGGACCATGGAAATGGAAATGGATTCTTTACAAGGCATTCTTATCAGCATGTTGCACTTCATATATGTTACAAATAGGATTTCAAATCATATTAAATGTGCAGCATATACATTTAGTCAAAAGAGAAACCGTTCCATATTAAGGGGTGGGGGGTGCTTTGCGCCCCCCTTGAATCTCATAGGCCAACTCTTCTCTACTTCATAGAAAAATCTGAAAGGTTCCATGTGGGTCCTCGTATGATAGATATCACTTCGGATCTCTTTCTAGCATAATCTGGCCTGTTCATGTAAAACTGATAAACCAAAATCACAAGCATGACTTGGTTTTTTACACTTCAGTTGCTACATCAAAAATATTTCATATCACGTGCTTCATTTGTCAGACAATAAACTCAGGTGTGGTTTCATATATTACCAATAATGTATATTTGTTAATCTGGGGAATCCAAGTCTACCTGATTATAAATTTAGCTAAATTAGCATGTGTGTGTGTGTGTTCATATGTTTATATGTGTGTGTATATTTATATATGTGTGTGTGTGTGTGTGTTTGTGTGTATTCATATGTTTATATGTGTGTGTTTATGTATATATATATATATATACAGTCACGTGAAAAAGTAAGTACACTCCATGTAAAGTTTTGAATTTTTCAACATATTTCAGCATACAGCTATTTGATCTTCATTTCAACAATATTGATAGATAAAGGTGATATAATATAACAAATATCATGAAACATTTACATTTTGTCGTCCATTGTATAATTTAAATAAACATTAATGCAAATTTCGCATGTGGAAAAAGTAAGTACACCCTTACATTTATCACTACTTCAAATACCTAAAATTAGAATCAGGTGCACCAGCTCAGGTGCAAATGAATAGAACATCGTTAGAGAGGATCTTGGAGGAACCTGTCTTATTTAAACCTCAGACATTTCGTTTGGTTTGCTCTTTGTTGTTGAAGTGTGCGGCGTCACCATGCCTCGATCAAAAGAGCTCTCTGAGGCCTTCAGAAAGAAGGTTATAGATGCCTACGAGTCTAGGAAGGGATTTAAAAAGATCTCCAAACAATTTGAAATCAATCATTCGACTGTCCGGAAGATCATCTACAAGTGGAGAAGATTCCAAACAACTGCCAACTTGTTCAGGCCAGGCCGCCCCAGCAAGTTCAGCCCGAGAGCAGACCGCAATATGCTGAAAGAAGTCTCTAAGGATCCCAGAATGTCATCACGTGAACTACAGGTAGCTCTTGCCACTGTTGATGTCAAAGTGCACGAGTCTACCATTAGAAAGAGGCTGCACAAATTTGATCTACATGGGAGGTGTGCCAGGAGGAAACCTTTGCTGTCCAGAAAGAACATCAGGGCACGACTAAAGTTTGCCAATGAACACCTCGGCAAAGACCAGCACTTCTGGAACAATGTGCTCTGGACAGATGAGTCAAAGGTAGAGCTATTTGGCCACAGTACCAGAAGACATGTTTGGCGAAAACCAAAGACAGCATTTGACGACAAGAACCTGATACCAACTGTAAAGCATGGTGGTGGAAATATTATGGTTTGGGGCAGCTTTGCTGCATCAGGGCCTGGGCAGTTCACCATCATAGAATCCACTATGAATTCTTCATTGTACCAGAGGGTACTTGAGGACAATGTGAGGCCATCTGTCTGAATGTTGAAGCTCAACAGAAGGTGGACCTTGCAACATGACAATGACCCGAAACATACCAGTAAATCCACCAAGGAATGGCTGAAGAGAAAGAAATGGAGAGTTCTGGAATGGCCAAGTCAAAGCCTGGATCTAAATCCCATCGAGATGTTGTGGGGGGATTTGAAACGTGCTGTACATGCAATAAACCCCTCAAACATCGCACAGCTGAAAGAATTCTGCATGGAGGAGTGGGCAAAATTTTCTCCCAGTCGATGTCAGAGACTGGTAGACAGTTATAAGAAACGCCTACTTGAGGTTGTTTCTGCCAAAGGGGGCAATACCACCTACTAGAGCCAAGGGTGTACTTACTTTTTCCACATGCGAAATTTGCATTTATGTTTATTTAAATTATACAATGGACTACAAAATGTAATTGTTTCATGATATTTGTTATATTATATGACCTTTATCTATCAATATTGTTGAAATGAAGATCAAATAGCTGCATGTTGAAATATGTTGAAAAATTCAAAACTTTACATGGGGTGTACTTACTTTTTCACGTGACTGTATATATATATATATATATATATATATATATATATATATATATATATATAATATATATATAATATATATATATATATTGTTATGGATATGAGAATTGTGTTTAATTGTTGTAAAATATCACCCTCCTTCCTCCATTTGTTGTGTATAAAGGTCAAAGGTCGTTCCCGTAGTTATTCCATATACAATCACGTAGCTAATCATATATCCTTCTATACAGTTATCTCCTTATTCTATGTAGGTTAAGGCTCTGTTCCCACTAGTTAACACTGCATTGCACCGAATTCAAATGAAGTAGATTCCCTTCCAATCCCCTTTTGTCAGCTATTGCCAACTGCATTCGCCGCTGCTGCTTTGGGGTTGCGGTTTTCGCCGCAAGACTCCATTAGCCACGAGGTAAACTCGGAGAAGAAGGGCGTGGTCGCCCATCGTCATCAGGGGTGGAGAAAAAGAGCCTGTGCCAGCCAACCGGCACTGCAGTGAGCGGCCCAGTAGGCATGTCCTGGAGGCCGGCGGCTTGATCGCCCCAGGCGATATAAAAGCGCACGTGAAGCCTTTTCGCCCCAGAGATGCGTCGGAGAGAGAAGTGCGTAAGAAGTCCATGGGTGGTTGTTGTTGAAAGTTCAGTGGAGGAAGAGCAGTCCACCAGTTGAGTTCAGAGCTCAGTGGAGGAAGAGCAGTCCACCGAGAGTGGAGTTGAGCCCAGTGGAGGAGAAGCAGCAGAGTGGAAGTGCGTAAGAGTTCATTTGAGGAGGAGAGAGTGAGCTCTGGAGAGGAAAGCGAGTAAGAATCGGCACGCCCTGCTCGCGATACCAACCAGCACCCTGAAGACCAACCAGGGCGGGCACGTGAACCTCGAAGTGCCGCGGTCTTCGGATCTCCCTGTCGCCCGTTCTGTAAACCAGAGTGCGAGGAGACGGAGCTGTCACCTCCAGCCCTGCCGTTTGCACAGACCTGAACCTTCTCATCCCTCCACCCATTCCTGCCATTCCATCCTTTTGTGTACGTGAGTTTGTTGTGTGTGTCTTGTCCTGGGGTATAAGTTAAGCCTGTTTAGAATAAGTTAATATTGCACTGTGTCCTTCTGGTCCGTCCCTCTTTCTGCCTTTATTTTCTTATCTTTCCTTCTTCCTTGGTTTCTTTGATTGTGTAAATAATAGTAATAAATCCTATTCGTATTTCCTACCTTTTGCCTTCTTCTTCTTCACATCCGTTCATCTTTGTCTTTTCCCCATTGAAAACCTGTGGCACAATTTGGCCAACGTTCAAGGAATCGGGTTAGTTTCTGTTAATAGTTCGTGCCGCGGTTGCTAAAACCGCTCGGCAATTAAACATCTGTCCGGGGTACGAACGGGGCTGTGCACCTGCCTTTCCGGAGGTAGCTGGGCAGCGTCAGGGACCACGTCGGTCAGTCATAAATGAGGGGATTAATCCCCCCTCGATAAGGGGAACAGAGGCCGACGTTGGGTTCCGTAACAATATATATATATGTATATATATTGTTGCGGATATGGGATTTGCATCCATCCATATCCGCTTGTAAATATTCCCCTATTTCCTCAATACTTCCCAACTATCCCCAATCCCCCATTCCCTAGTCCCATTTTCTGTAAACAACACTCTGTAGACCCGACCTCCCCCTATTTCCCCCATTAAATGTCGCACCCAGGTTCACCGCATCTCATGTAAGACAACTATAGGACATCTTGCTAGTTATTCTTAGTCTATGTCAGTTAAGGACTCGTTTCCATTAATTCTGACTCTTCGTTGCACCAGAATGTGATTGTATGGCACCGTTAGGAAGTTTAGGACCTCCCAATACCTCCCCGCAGCTCTTCCTCACGGTTCAGCAACAACAACAACAACAACAACAGCAACGGCAGCGGCGGGCGCGGGGAGTGCGCGTCCTCACTCCGGCTTGGTTGGTAGGGGGTGTTGGGAGGGCATGAGGCCTTCCCAGCGAGCCGCCATCGAACATGTGCTCGACGGGGTTACCAAATAGGGGCTCCCTGTCAGCTCCTCGTCAAGGGCGGAGCCCGGTAACCCCCGCACCCAATGGAAGCGGCGGACCGGTCCCATCTGGGGCGGAGCCAACCAGCCGAGGGCGTGTCACTCCCCGCTGAGCATGCGCAGGAAGAGGGAGGTGACGTCAGATGCGCGCTGAGCTTGGAGAAAGAAAGACGCCACCTCCGAGCGCTGTGAGGCCTCCCTGCATCTTTTGGACCGTGCTTGATCCTGTCCCCGAGCCAAGGTGCACCTTGTGCTATCGAACTACCTGTCCCTTCCTGCCATCAATCCCTGTGTAAGTCAGCCTTGTCCCGTTTGTGTGTGGTCTGTCTGGGCTAAAATAAGATTGTATTTAAGTGCCTATCTCTTCTGTGTCTTTTACCTCACTCTACCTTGTAATCTACCCCTTTTCTCCACCACTAATTATACCCTCCTCCGGAGGTCTTGAGAACTGTACCCCTTGCGTCGTTTCATTTATCCCAGTCGTTGTGTCCTTTCCAATCATTGATTTAGCGTAGCGCGATTTGGCCAACGTTCGGGTGGAATCGGGTGAGTTGGGGAAGAATCGGGGGAACTGTTAGGTCGCGGTGGACCATCCGCTCGGCCCATCATAACATCTAACCGCGTCCGTAACAATTGGTGTCGAGGAGTGAGATACGAGGCCCGAAGCACGCTTAACGCGCTCAAAATTACAAGCAGTTGGAAATTGTTTTGTTTTACAAAAAAAAAACGAATTTTGAAAGTCGCGCTATGGCAGATCAAGACGGCTGGGTTCCGGTAGAGGAGAGTGAGGCAGGGTCGATCCAGGACCAAATTGAGGGACAAGAGGAGAGCGAAGCAGTGAGGGCGGCAGGTTCGCAAGATGGCGCTCTCGCGCACGAGGTTGCGGGCACGCAAAATGGCGCCTCGCACATGGCTACGGCGGCTGCACCTGCTGCACAAGTGGGAGGGATGGCCCAAATGCAGGCCCTCATGGAGCAATTTATGGTACAAATGCAGGCATCCCTCAACCTGCAGAAGGACGAGATGAGGGCTGATAGTGAGCGATTGGGGGGCAGAATGGGGGGCAAAATGGGAGAAATGGGGGAACGGTTAGAACAAAGGATGGGGTCCAATAGCGAGAAATTGAGGGATGACATGGGAAACCAGATCGGGGGTTTAAGGGATGACATGGGAAACCAGATCGGGGGTTTAAGGGATGACATGGGGGCCCAGATCGGAGGGTTAGGGAGTAGAATAGAGGGATTAGACAATAGATTAGGGGAAATACAGGAGGGGTTAACGGGGGTAGAAAACAGAATGGCCGCTCAAGAGAATCAAATGGAAGGGATGAAAAAGGGGTTAGAGGGGTTAGAAAACAGTATGGAAGGCAAATTGAGGGACATGAGGGACCAAGCGGAAAGGGAAGTTAAAAAAAATGGGGCAGCAGATAGAGGGGGTCCGAATGGGGGTAGAAACTAAATTGGATGCTCACAGGGAGGAAATGGAGCAGATGAGGGTGGCATCTGGGCAGGAGATGCAAGTGATGGGAGAGGAGATCAGAAGAGGTGTGAGTGAGGAGGTCGGAGGAGTGCGCGAGGAGGTGAGGCACTGTAAGGAGCGCATGGAGAAGGAGGTGAGAAAGGGGACTGTAAAATTGCAAGGTGGTATAGAGGAGTTGACGCTGGGAGTAGAACAACTGACAGTGGGACAAAAGGAGTTGGGGGACCAGGTAAAGAAGAACACAGCGGTAATAGAGGGTTTAAAATCGACACAGAAGGAGATGAAAAAGGATGTAGGGGTAATTAAAAAAGAGTGTCAGACGGTACATGAGGACCTGACGAGGAAAATGAACAAGGTGGTAGAGGTGATGGAGGTTAAAGAGCGGGAGGTGCGGGAGCACATAGAAAAAAATAAGGTGGAGTTAGAGGAAGAACTTAAGGGGGCGCACGAGGAGATGAAGGAGGTGAAGCAGAAATTAGAAGAAGTGGAAGAAGGGGTGAGCGAAATTAAGAAGCGACGGAGAGAGGATAAGAAAGAGATAAAGGAGGAAGTAAAAGAATTGGTCCAAAGTCTGTGTTCGGATCGTGATGATGTGCTCATTAACCGGATGAGGGATTCGCAGGTGATGGAGGAGAAGCGAAGAGAAAGAGGACCTGGTGTAAGTGGTGACCAATATGGTCGTGCGTATGATGCGCCAGGTGATTTAATAAGCTTGGGGGTCGAGATGGACCCGGATGTTCGTGAGAGGCCAAGAGTGAGGTGTATGGCTGGTCCGGAGGGTATGGAACGAGGGTGCGAGCGAGAGTGTCCGGTGATGGGAGAGGTGCGAGGTGTGAGTGAGCAAGGTTGTGGTGGTATGGAATGGGTAGCGGGTTGCGGAAGTGTGACCCATGCATCGACACCAACAGGGGTAGTTTTTAGAGGGACAGGGGAGGCACGAGAGCCCCTTGGGGGTAATGTGCTGTGGGGGCCCGGCCGGTTCGGCCCCGCGCTGACCCCGCAAGGGGCGACGCACGGGGTCCGGCAGGCGGGCAACGACTCGCATACGAGGTGGTCCCACAAGGTCCCACTCGCGCCGTATAACGGTGGGTAAGGGTGGCATCCCTGCCACCCTTCCCATGATGGGGGCAGATGCGCTATAGATTATGGGGTTTATGGCAGTGAAAACTAGCCCGGGTGGGTTAGGATATAGTGTGTAGGGACCTAGCGAAGATGACATTAGGTAACGTTAAGGTTAGTTAGTGACAAGGATACCTGTAGAGGCGACGCAGGTAGATTAGAGTGGATGATAATGACGAGGGAGCGCAATAGTTTAAAGGGACGACTGGGAAGCGCAAGTTTCAGAGGGGAGTAGTTAGATGAGATGATGCTGTGTGAGAACTGGGCAGGTGTGTGGAGCAGTGTATGAGTAGTGAGTGTTGTGGATCAGCGCAAATGCGCTTGGGGGAGAGAAGGGTGCAGGCGGCACCAAGTATGAGAGCACAGGTGTGCAAGTACAGGTGTGTGGAATATATGGAGCAGAGAATGAGTGGTGTGGAGAGAGTTGGAGTAAGTGGTACGGAGTGGTGTGCATGGTGCGAAGGTGTGGATGGGGGAAGAGTGGACCCCTTTTCACGAGTACCCGGGGAGGGTAGTTTAAAGAATAGTTAGAAGGTATAGGTAAATTGTGGTTGGATATTGGCATTTGTGGTGCGGTTGCAGAATGGTATTGTGGATGGGTGCATTGGTGTGGTGAAATTGGCTGGTCGTGTGGCCTGTTAGTATGAGTGTGAATGGTTGGGCACTCCGCCACTGTTAGATGTCGGCCAGGTGAGGCCGCAGGTGGGCTCTGGGAGCCGTTAGTGTCAGTGGGTGCCTGAGGATCCCGGGTGTGGATCGGGCAGGCCGTGCCAGAGAGGGCACTGAGGGGGTGAGAGTGCGAGAGGGCCTTCCCCAGTTAGTTAGGTTAGGGTGAGGAGCAGGTGAGCTCGGTAGGCAACAACAGTGGTGGAGGTGTGCAGGTGGGCGGACCAGATGGGAGCGTCACACGACCCAGCCACCGAAATTGTGCGGGGGCACCGAGTGATGAATCGGGGGAGTGAGACCCCAACTTGAGAAGCACCACAGTTTGGTCAATGGGAATTGGTTTTTAGAACCCATAGTGTAAGTTGGCCAATGGATTGGCAGGGAAAGACCCCGGGTAATGTAAAGTTGTTAAAGTCATTTAGGAAATAGTTAGGATTGATGAACCTGTCGCACCATACGCAGCCACTTACCTGAGGTGATGATGATGACTCCACACCTGTGTTCCTTTGTTCTGTGTTGCAGGAAAGGAGAATTGCTGTGTGGATTTGTGAGATGCATCACGACGTGGATGAGACATTGGGGTGATTCCATCTCTCCCTCCTTAGGAGGGACTGATGATGAATTGGTGATGGCAAATTTTGATGTTGAGTTGGAGATGGCAAATTTGGATGAGAGTTGGAAATGGCAAATTTGATTGGTTAGGGGGAGAGAAGACGAATTTGGTTTATGGGAGGAACGGGGAAGACAGTAGGGACGTTTGTTGATGTGTAAAGTAGATGTTTGTGGGTAGTGTTGTGTTTTGTGGATACAGTAAGGGGTAAGGGAGGGGCAATGTAGGTTACCTGGTGGGGGGGGGGGCGAACGGTAGGAACGTACCTGTCTCACCTGGTTCCCATGTGCCCCCAGTGTGCATTACCTTGAATTGCGTGCACTTTTGCGCCCTTACCACCTTACTCACTTGTCTTCTTTTGTCTCCCACCTCCGAGGATCTGGCTTTGGGGCAGAGAGAGAGGAGAGAGAGGTGCTGGCTCCGCAGTTGTGGGCCTGTACTTCCGCTGCTTGCTGCCTGGATCGATACACCATATGGACCGCAATTTTTGTGGCCGCCCACAATGGACCGCAGTTCTTTTGCGGTCAAGCACCACCCGTGGATGGACCTCTGGGTCAACGTGGCACCTATGCCATACAGGTGAACCACTTTTAGTTGGCCTCCCTGACGGCCACAATTTAGAAATGGACGCGGTTGGCGCCTTTCTTTATTTCTAAAGAAGCCAGAAGGCCAAGTGCACTCCATGAAGGCAAGACCAGCGGCAGAACATCGGCCGGCTGCGACACCACCGGTGACCATGGACACTTGATTGTGCATTTTTTTATTGAACACTTTATTGGTGCACCGGATGGTGCTGACTGTGCATAATGGGGTGGTGCTTTTGGTGCTTGGAAGGGGTGCTCTGCACATTATTAAAGGCCGTAGGGCCACAGGGCACTCGTGGGTTGGTGTATCGATGCTGGCATGCGTGCTCTCCCTATGCATAACATCTGCATGTGTTCCTCAAAGAACAGGTCCTGGATCGTAGTGTAAATATCAGTCTTGTATAAATGATGCTCCCTACCGGCTGTATGTTTAGTTTGAGGATGCTTTCCGCGATTCGGTTATCCTGTGGGTGTGTTTCTGTTAGGAGAAGGGTGCAACGTCGCAGGGGGACATATTTACTCATTTGTGAACATCTGTAAAACTGTCGCACTCAGGGTTGAGTTAATAGTAGAGGGAACTACATCTGAGTGCCACACTAACGTAGGTAAAAATTTATCGGGTCGGGACGCCCCGAGGTAGAGAAGGGTGCAATGTTGCGGATATGGGATTTGCATCCATCCATATCCGCTTGTAAATATTCCCCTATTTCCTCAATACTTCCCAACTATCCCCAATCCCCCATTCCCTAGTCCCATTTTCTGTAAACAACACTCTGTAGACCCGACCTCCCCCTATTTCCCCCATTAAATGTCGCACCCAGGTTCACCGCATCTCATGTAAGACAACTATAGGACATCTTGCTAGTTATTCTTAGTCTATGTCAGTTAAGGACTCGTTTCCATTAATTCTGACTCTTCGTTGCACCAGAATGTGATTGTATGGCACCGTTAGGAAGTTTAGGACCTCCCAATACCTCCCCGCAGCTCTTCCTCACGGTTCAGCAACAACAACAACAACAACAACAGCAACGGCAGCGGCGGGCGCGGGGAGTGCGCGTCCTCACTCCGGCTTGGTTGGTAGGGGGTGTTGGGAGGGCATGAGGCCTTCCCAGCGAGCCGCCATCGAACATGTGCTCGACGGGGTTACCAAATAGGGGCTCCCTGTCAGCTCCTCGTCAAGGGCGGAGCCCGGTAACCCCCGCACCCAATGGAAGCGGCGGACCGGTCCCATCTGGGGCGGAGCCAACCAGCCGAGGGCGTGTCACTCCCTGCTGAGCATGCGCAGGAAGACGGAGGTGACGTCAGATGCGCGCTGAGCTTGGAGAAAGAAAGACGCCACCTCCGAGCGCTGTGAGGCCTCCCTGCATCTTTTGGACCGTGCTTGATCCTGTCCCCGAGCCAAGGTGCACCTTGTGCTATCGAACTACCTGTCCCTTCCTGCCATCAATCCCTGTGTAAGTCAGCCTTGTCCCATTTGTGTGTGGTCTGTCTGTGATAAAATAAGATTGTATTTAAGTGCCTATCTCTTCTGTGTCTTTTACCTCACTCTACCTTGTAATCTACCCCTTTTCTCCACCACTAATTATACCCTCCTCCGGAGGTCTTGAGAACTGTACCCCTTGCGTCGTTTCATTTATCCCAGTCGTTGTGTCCTTTCCAATCATTGATTTAGCGTAGCGCGATTTGGCCAACGTTCGGGTGGAATCGGGTGAGTTGGGGAAGAATCGGGGGAACTGTTAGGTCGCGGTGGACCATCCGCTCGGCCCATCATAACATCTAACCGCGTCCGTAACAATATATATATATATATTTGTGTGTGTGTGTGTGTGTGTTCATATGTATATATGTGTGTGTATATATATATATATATATATATATATATATATATATATATATATATTATATATATTGTTACGGATCTCCGACGTCGGCTCTCCCCTTATCAAGGGGGTGTTAATCCGCTTGTCTTTTATCTGGCCGACGCAAGTCCTGGAGGTTATAACGTTCCTTCCTGTCGGTGTTAAATAGGGTTGTTGGTCGATTTTTAGTCCTATTACCAAATTACTACCACCGACCGTAAAGCAAGGGAATAACTCCCGCTCGAACCACGGATATTGATGGGATATGCCGAGCGGATAGCAATCCGTGATCCGAGCTGTTAACAGGTGACTAGACCCGATTGTAGCGGTTCCGAATCGCGCCACGCTTACCCAATTAGAGAAAAGACGGATGCGATCGGATAAGAGGAAACCAGAAAGAACAAGGCAATTTCTTAACAATTTGTACAATTAGAAGAGGAAAAGAAAGAAGGGAATGTACAAGGAAGAGGAAGAAGCAGATACACAGGGCAATCTTAATTACAGGCTTAACTTATTCCCTCGACAAACGGGCCTGTCTCACACACAGTCACTCACACGGGGATTGTAGAGGAACAGGTTGATGGTCACCAGCATGTCCAGGCTCCAGTCCGGCTCTGGTCCAGGTGATGGAAAACCCGGCAGGCAGCTCTTCACAGTGTAACACGAACGGACAATTATATCACGGGGGGAAGGCTGGTATACTGGCGGCGTACGTAATATTTGCACGACTCGCGCCAAACGCCCCCTCTCCAATGTCCTGTATGCAAGCGCCAATTGTGCAAGTCCTGTCCTCTCCGCACCGTCCTAAGGTCGACCTTCGCACAGTCCTCCAAATCGCAGCAGTCCTGGACAGTCCTCTGTGAGAGTCCTTTCACAAGTGCATATATTCTCGAATCCTCCCACAAAGCGCATATATTCTCGAGTCCTGTTAGCGCAAGCTTCCCCGGTAAGTCCTCTCAAGCCCTTCAAATCACAGTAGTCCTTGGCAGTCCTGTAAAAGGGCTTTGCGCTCGCGCTTTTATAATCAAGCCAGCGAACGCTCCGCAAGCCCAAAAGCCACGCCTGTCAGGCGATGTCACTCCAGCCCTGGTTGGCTGGTTATTGTTTACCGGCCCCGCCCTGACGGCTGGGTGACGTGGCCACACCTCCTCCCTGGCGCTCCACCCCCTTTTTCCGGGCTTTACCTCGTGGCATCTGGCGGCGTTGAGCGAGCTCACGGGCAGTGAAGGCTGCTGGCCAAGGAGCGCACCAAATTTGGAGGGGCCATGGGGCACAGACTGGGGAGCACGCTTAATGGCGTCGCTTGGAGGGAGGCTGGCAAAATGGACGGAAGGGCCTACTCTTATTTGATTGATGCAACGCAGATTCAACTATTGGAAAAATGGCCTTATCTATACACATATTATGAAATACTGATGTGCAATGGTGACTTACGTGTTGCTTGTGGCCTATCTATGGGGTGCTACCTTTAACCTTTAATGATGTGATATTTACAACAAGTGTGGGTTCTCAAAACCGCAACAATATATATATATATATATATATATATATATATATATATATATATATGTGTGTGTGTGTATGTGTGTGTGTGTGTGTGTGTGTGTGTGTGTGTGTGTATGTTCATATGTATATATGTATGTGTATATGTATATATATATATACAGTCACGTGAAAAAGTAAGTACACCCCATGTAAAGTTTTGACTTTTTCAACATATTTCAACATACAGCTATTTCATCTTCATTTCAACATTATTGAAAGATAAAGGTGATATAATATAACAAATATCATGAAACATTTACATTTTGTAGTCCATTGTATAATTTAAATAAACATAAATGCAAATTTCACATATGGAAAAAGTAAGTGCACCCCTACATTTATCACTACTTCAAATACATAAAATTAGAATCAGGTGCACCAGCTCAGGTGCAAATGATTAAAACATTGTTAGAGAAGATCTTGGAGGAACCTGTCTTATTTAAACCTCAGACATTTCGTTTGGTTTGCTCTTTGTTGGTGAAGTGTGTGCCGTCACCATGCCTAGATCAAAAGAGCTCTCTGAGGCCTTCAGAAAGAAGGTTATAGATGCCTACGCATCTGGGAAGGGATTTAAAAAGATCTCCAAACAATTTGAAATCAATCATTCGACTGCCCGGAAGATCATCAACAAGTGGAGAAGATTCCAAACAACTGCCAACTTGTTCGGGCCAGGCCGCCCCAGCAAGTTCAGCCCGAGAGCAGACCGCAAGATGCTGAAAGAAGTCTCTAAGAACCCCAGAATGTCATCATGGGACCTACAGGTAGCTCTTGCCACTGTTGATGTCAAAGTGCACGAGTCTGCCATTAGAAAGAGACTGCACAAATTTGATCTACATGGGAGGTGTGCCAGGAGGAAACCTTTGCTGTCCAGAAAGAACATCAGGGCAAAAATAAAGTTTGCCAATGAACACCGAGGCAAAGACCAGCACTTCTGGAACAATGTGCTCTGGACAGATGAGTCAAAGGTAGAGCTATTTGGCCACAGTACCAGAAGACATGTTTGGCGAAAACCAAAGACAGCATTTGACCACAAGAACCTGATACCAACTGAAAGGCATGGTGGTGGAATTATTATGGTTTGGGGCAGCTTTGCTGCATCAGGGCCTGGGCAGCTCACCATCATAGAATCCACTATGAATTCTTCATTGTACGAGAGGGTGCTTGAGGATAATGTGAGGCCATCTGTCGGAAAGTTGAAGCTCAACCGAAGGTGGACCTTGCAACATGACAATGACCCTAAAAATACCAGTAAATCCACCAAGGAATGGCTGAAAAGAAAGAAATGGAGGGTTCTGGAATGGCCAAGTAAATGCCATCGAGATGTTGTGGGGGAATTTGAAACGAGCTGTGCATGCAAGAAACCCCTCAAACATCGCACAGCTGAAAGAATTCTGCATGGAGGAGTGGGCAAAAATTTCTCCCAGTCAATGTCAGAGACTGGTAGACAGTTATAAGAAACGCCTACTTGAGGTTGTTTCTGCCAAAGGGGGCAATACCACCTCTTAGCGCCAAGGGTGTACTTACTTTTTCCACATGCGAAATTTGCATTTATGTTTATTTAAATTATACAATGGACTACAAAATGTAAATGTTTCATGATATTTGTTATATTATATCACCTTTATCTATCAATATTGTTGAAATGAAGATCAAATAGCTGTATGTTGAAATATGTTGAAAAAGTCAAAACTTTACATGAGGTGTACTTACTTTTTCACGTGACTGTATATATATATATATATACAGACTTGGCATTTAATATGGAATATATTTTTTTTCTTGACGGGTTTACCTTCTTAACTCAGTATATCAATCTGGTGAGTTTCTTTTACATTTTTGTGATTTAGTTGTTAAAAGAACCATGTCACTGATTGTCTGTCGCAGCAAGAAGTCAACAACAGGATTATATCACAGGTGGCGTGGCAAAATGTACGGACAGGTGCATTTGACGATTGGCTTCACAGTCGGGTATACAAGGGTTGTTGCGTTCTGTATTAGTGGAAAACAACTGCTGCACGTCTCCAAAAGTTATTGCCGCTTCCTCTGGAGATGGTCCGTCAACTCGACAATGCTGTTTGTCATGGAGTGGTGGCTTTACGAAATTACGGCATGAAAGAGCGTGCTATTGCTCGGCAGTATGGCGTCACTCAAAGTCAGGTGTCAAAGATCTTGAAACGAAATGCTCAGAGGGGTGTCCCTACTCCAATACCGAGGCCAGGACGTCCCCGCAGAACCACAAGGAGGGATGATCGCCACCTGCACCGGTTAGTCCGCAATGGCCGTACCAAGTCAGCTAATCGGCTTAGGGCTGAGTGGCAGCAACTGACAAATGTGCCTGTATCCAGAAGGCTAATCAACCAACGACTGGTTCAAGCAGGCTATCGTGCCAAGCGTCCCCTGAGAAAGCCATGGATGACCAGACAACACCGCCAGCGCCGATTGCAGTGGGCCAGAGAGCACCGTCAATGGCAGCCAGGACACTGGAATCATGTGATCTTCAGTGACGAGTCTAGATTTCTGGTCTATCGTCAAGATGGCCGCGTCCGAGTGCGCAGACAAGTGCATGAAGCCTACAACAAAGATTCTACAGTGCCAAGAGTCCAAGCTGGAGGTGGTGGGGTGACCGTTTGGGCTGCTTTTCATGCAGGGGGCAAAACTGACCTGGTTGTTCTGAATGGAAACCTGAACCAGTTCAAGTACAGGGCCATTCTGGAAGAAACATTGCTTCCATTTGCTCGTGCAGCCTTTCGAGGATTCCTTTCGAGGAATCTTCCAAGATGACAATGCACGGCCTCATCGTGCTCGCATGATCCAACACTTTCTTGCTGACCGTGGTGTAGAGCATATGGAGTGGCCTGCCATGTCCCCGGATATGAATCCGATAGAGAACTTGTAGGCAGAATTAACGCGTCAAATCGACCACTTGGACCAGCAGCCGACCTCTGTGCGTGAATTGCAGCAGGCTATTGTCACTGCATGGCAAGCGATTCCTGTCCAAACCTTGGCAAATCTCGTGAACAGCATGCCTCAACATGTACGTGCTCTCCTGAATGCTCGTGGGGGTCACACGAAGTACTGAACTGTAATTTTACTGTCCGTAATCCCAGTCGTAATTTAACTTTTGTTTTGGTTTAAACATTTTTTGGCTAATGTGCAAAATAAAGAGATACTTCTGGAAAACGTACAGAAGTTTAACACAGTACTGTCCATGAATTGAGTTCGATATCAGTTTACATCACTTTCAAGAATCAATTTATTTGTTTCGAAATGTCAAATGTGGTTTTTGTTTCTTTTAAAGGTCACATTAACAAAATCTAGAATAATTTCAACATAATTCCAATGAACTTTTGGTTCTAAAACATCTTGAAAAGTAAGTTCACCCCCACAAAAAAAATATTCCATATTAAATGCCAAGTCTGTATATGTGTGTGTGTGTGTATATGTATATATGTGTGTGTGTGTGTGTATATGTATATATGTGTGTGTGTGTATATGTATATATATGTGTGTGTGTGTGTGTGTGTGTGTGTGTGTGTGTGTGTGTGTGTGTGTGTGTACATGTGTGTGTGTGTCATTGATTGTTATCTCCATTTGTGGGTTTCAGGAGGTGGACCGGAGTCCTCCCTGGACCCAAAGTATCCACCTGTAAGGGATCACGGTTCATGGACCAAGGTGTTCAACTTTTTCCTCGTTTTGTTCCAAGTTCTCTTTTCAGGATCGTCACCGAACCCCGTATTGCCTCCAGTTGTAGTTCATTTGTGGTAATATTCCCGGGGATAGTTGTTAAAATCTCAGTGAGGTTCTTCTTCATCATTCCTGTTGCTACAATTATCACAGGTACAATTTTGATGCTCTTCAGCTTCCAAGTTCTCTTTACCTGTGTGAAGATGCTGTGAGGCATCTTCTATTCGCACCTGTTTTTGGAAATTCTTTGCAAGGTGAGTTAGGGATACTTTTTCAGGTTTGTTGTGTTCATGTTTGTTTACAAATTGCATCCGATATTCTGTTGAGCATTTCACACACATAGCTAGTCCTACACTCGTCGCTCTGTGCACCTGGTTGATTTCCATTAAGCCACTCCCTCCCTCTCGTCTTGGCAGGTACATTCTCGGGATGCATCAGTTTTTGTAAAACATTTTGTGGATGGTGAGGAGTTTTCTTGTTTTGATGTCTAACTTGTTGATTTCTGATTGGGCCCAGTTTATTATTCCGCAGCTGTGTTGGAACGCTGGTACTGCGAGCTGGTTTATGGCTTTGATTTTGTTTCTTGGGGAGAGGTATGTTTTCAGGATCACCTTCGTTCTACGTAGGTATTCTTTGGCAATTCTTTTGCGCATTTGTTTATTACATATTTGGTGGCCCTCTTCTACTCCGAGGTATTTGTATGATGATTAATTTTCTAACTGCTGTATTGTTGTTTCAAGGTCAATTTTTATGTTGTCTGTTTTTGTTGGTTTATCTTGTACAAATGTGCACTTTGTGCATTGTCTAATCCAAATTCCATTTGAATGTCCTTGGAAAACTGTTTTACGAGTTTGAGTTGTTCTGTCCATTTTTGTCATTTGGTGATGAGAGCTATAAATCATCCATTTATTTAAACCTTTCCTATTTCTTTGGATGTTCGTCTCTTGGTTGTTGGGGTAAATCTGTGAATTTGTTCGTTGATGAGGTTACTTAGTAGGTACAGAGCCAGACAAAACAGAATGGTGGAAAGACTGTCTCCCTGGAAGATCCCACACCGTATCTTCACATCTGGTACATCAAGTTTTCCTTCTGAGTGCTGTAATATCAACGTGGTATTCCAGAGCTCCATTGCTTTCTTAATCAGTTTGATTATTTGGGGATTGATTTTGTGTATTTGCATGCATTTTATCATCCACGAATGTGGGACACTGTCATAAGCTTTCTTATAGTCTATCCAGGTGGTGGACAATTTAGTTCTTCACACTTTGTAAATTTATAAAAACACGTTTTCACTTTGGCATTATGGGGTATTATGTGTAGATCAGTGACAAAAAAATCTCAATTTAATCCATTTAAAATTCAGGCTGCAACTCAACAAAATGTGAAAGGAGTCAAGGGGTGTGAATACTTTCTGAAGGTCATATATATATATGTATATATATATATATATATATATATATATATATATATATATATATATACATACATATATATATATATATATATGTATATATTGTTACGGTTCTACGCCGCCCTTCTTCCCCTTACCAAGGGGGGGGAGGGGGAGGGGGGGTTAGTCCCCTTGGTCTTTCTGGGCTTGGCGGAATTGAGGCTTGACACGTCCCTTCTGGGCAAATGCAGAGTAGGGTCTTGGGACCAATTCTCGCTCGTACCTAATTCCCTGCACCGCCACAGAAGCGAGGAAGCAAGCCTCACACGAGCCACGTGTGGTTTGAGTATGCCGAGCGGATTGAGTACCATGTGGTACCAGTACCACGTGCAGTCTTAGTTAGTGGAACCTGATTTGAGCGATCCTATTCGTACCATGCTTAGCCAATGAAGAAACCAAAGGAACGATCAAATGGAAGAAAGGAAGAACACAGGTTTAATTATTCCCACACATATGTAAATGATCGGGGACGCAGAGACACAGAGCAGCACTTGGTCAATCTTATCTTATCCCCTGGAATCGGGCCCGTCTCACTCACACAGGGAATTGCAGATGGGTTGATGTTCCAGCCAACACGTCAACATGGTCGTCCAGAGACGGCCCCTGTCCGGCTCTCCACGGTCCAAGCACGTCCCACGAAGATGGCAGCAGGCGATGGCAGGGACCTCGTAGCGCATCTCCCGAACAACGGCAGATGATGAGGTGGCACGGCAAATGCGGGACTCTCAGTGCGGCTGGCGATTACACAGCTGTTTTTCACTTGCGCGTCTTAATGCACTGTATAGCGATCGGCCTCAAACTCAACCGAGCATCACTTATAAAAGCGCGTATTTTGGTTCATGCGCGTCGGGCTTCGCCCACGTATCTTGCACAGTTCTCGGACGCTCACAACTCCTCTTCCTCGATCCCTCCAAGCTGGTTAGTGCACGCGAGTTCTCCTGGGACAAATCCTACCGAGTCCTTTGTTCATCAGTGAGCGTCTTCCAGTTCTCATCAATCCCTTTCGCGCGAGTCCTATCGAGTGCAAGTCCTTAGCTTCAGTCCTTTCGAGCGCTTTTCGTGGTGGGTTATATAGGTATGCCCCCGAACCTTCTGGAACCCACTCGAAACTTCTTAGCATGCCCTGTGACGCAACACCGCCGCCACCACCTCTGAGCCCTGATTGGCGGCTCGTGCTTACCATCAGCGCTTCTGCCGCACCGCCCTCGGCTCCGCCCCGGCCCTCCTAGCCTGCCTCGTGTTAACTCGCCCAAAATGAACCAAAGTTAGCGCAAAGGGGCATGAGGCTAGGGTAGCTGGAAAGTCGGTAGAAGTGGGGCCTATTCTCCTGACTCTACTCAACGCAGAACTAACAATGGGAAAGGACGAAGCTCAGAAATACTAAGACATAACTACACTATCACGAGGCTACATGTTGCTTGTGTGACTAACTATGAGGGGGAAATTTTAACCTTTATTAAACTCACTGTACAAACTCAAAACCGCAACACTGCCCCTCTCCCTCGTCAGACTCGTCCCCGAGTCGAACCTACAAAAACTGGAACGACCGGTTTTGAGAAAGATCTGGGACTAACTTTTACTTACGTGTGACATACAGATGTAGATCCACTGCTACCATTTGCGCATGCGCCCAAGTCTTTGCAGACCACGTTGAAGCTGTCCATGCGCTCACGCTTTCGAAGTTAAGAAACTTTTTTTTACAATTGTGTTTTTGTCGAAACTGTATCTATCTTTCGGTGTGTGTACTTATATTGTGTCTTTAGTAACATTCTCGGTGTTAATTTTTCACACCTGTATACAAAATCGTAGGTTAATTCGTGTCGCGTATTCTGAGGCCGAGTAGGCTTCCGTGTCCGACCTTGAGGCTTTGTTTTTCTCTCAGCGGTTCATCGATTGCGCTGCAATTACATTCGTTCTCTGTTTTTAGTCCCAGTCTTTCACCCCATACTTCCTTGTTTAAAATCTCAACTCAAAAAAAAATAAAAAAATTTCCTTCTCTGCTCTTATTCGTTTATTCGTTGTTCTTATGTGTTTGTTCGTTCTTCGACCACGTTGTTCGTGATCACGTGATCACGTTGTTAAAAATGTTTAAACTTTCCCCTGAAGAACTGTATTCTGTCGTATATTATAACACCTTTTTCTTCTTCTTCTATAAAAGGATGCTTTCGACTTGCTCACCAAATCTATTCATTCCAAAAAAAAATTCCATCTCTTACAGTTCCTCTTTTCTACATTCCCGAAACTCTCCTGCACTCCACCCCTCCTTCAGCGTCCTCAAACGTATTTTTGACTTGAAGGTCTCAAGAAACTCATTTTGCAATAAATGTTCGTTTCCCATTAATCGTACACTTTTCAAAATCCAATCTCACCCCTCCCCCTCCAAATCTTCCCCATCACCCCTTCCCTCCAAAACTTCCCCATCACCCCTCCCCTCCAAAACTTCCCCATCACCCCTACCCTCCAAATCTACCCCCTTGCCCCTCCCCTCCAAATCTTCCCCATCACCCATCTCTTTCAAATATTCCCCCTTGCCCCTCCCCTCCAAATCTTCCCCATCACCCATCCCTTTCAAATCTTCCCCCTTGCCCCTCCCCTCCAAATCTTCCCCATCACCCCTCCCCTCCAAATATTCCCCATCACCCCTTCCCTCCAAAACTTCCCCATCAACCCTCCCCTCCAAATCTACCCCCTTGCCCCTCCCCTCCAAATCTTCCCCATCACCCATCTCTTTCAAATATTCCCCCTTGCCCCTCCCCTCCAAATCTTCCCCATCACACAACCCTTTCAAATCTTCCCCCTTGCCCCTCCCCTCCAAATCTTCCCCATCACCCATCCCTTTCAAATCTTCCCCCTTGCCCCTCCCCTCCAAATCTTCCCCATCACCCCTTTCCTCCAAATCTACCCCCTTGCCCCTCCCCTCCAAATCTTCCCCATCACCCATCTCTTTCAAATCTTCCCCCTTGCCCATCCCCTCCAAATCTTCCCCATCACCCATCCCTTTCAAATCTCCCCCCTTGCCCCTTCCCTCCTAAAATCGCCCCACACCCCTCCCCTCCGAGACTCTCCCTCGCTCCTCCCCTCCTAGACTCCCCTCTCACCCCTCCTCCTCAAAGCGTCCTCCCCGCTTCTTCCCCCTTCCAACTTTTACCTTCATCTCCCCCAACCTTCTACCTCGCTCTTCCCCCTCCTCAAATTACACCTCACTGTGCCTGACCCAATCACCATCAAACCTTTAGTCCGCCCAATTCTTCCCTTTCTCCAAGCTATTCTAAAATCTCTGACACACCTTCAACAGCTCTCCCTACCTCTTCCTCCTCTTCCACATCTTAGCTACCCCCCCCCCCCCCTGTTCTGTAACTGATGCTCCCCCTTCCTCTTCATTAACGGTATGGACCTCAAACATCTGGGGCCTTCGCTCAAACTTGACTGATCTCTCCATACAGGTTGCTTCTGACAAACCAGACGTGATCTGCTGAACAGAAACTTTCCTCCTTCATGATGTCTCTGATTCCTTGGTATCTCTCCCAGGTTACTCCCTCCTCCGGTATGATAAACCTGAGCCTCGTCCTGGAGGTGGGGTTGCTATCTTTATAAAAAACTCTCTTCCTCACTCGCCCTGCACTGCCCTCTCTCCACCTCACCCCCAGGAATACCTTTGGCTATGGCTTCCCCTTCGCTCCCACCTTTTGTTCATATCTGTGTTGTACCGTCCACCAAACAGTGATGACTCCATCTACATCTCTCTGTCTGATAATATGGACCAACTTCTATCTACCCATCCCAACTCTCTTTTCCTCATATGTGGTGATTTCAATTGTCACCATGCAAGTTGGCTGGGTGTGGGTACCTCTCTCACCAGCCATGGCTCTTCAGCAAAGGACTTCTGCGACTCACTGGGACTGACACAATCTGTCAATTTCCCGACCCGGATCTCAGTCAACGGAGCATCTTCTCTTCTGGACTTGGTTATGACTAACTTCCCTGAAAATGTCTGCTGCTCTTCTTCTGCTCCAATCGGCTCATCTGATCATGTCCTTGTTAAAGTGGACATCTCTCTGACCATTCTCAGAGAGCCTCCTCAGCCGCAACGAGTCTGGCATTTCACTCAGGCCAACTGGCACGGTCTTCAAGCAGCCATCAATAATCTGGACTGGTCTTCCATCTCTACCGCCTCTGACATCAACTCATCCTGGGAATTCTTCCAAAGTAAATTGCTCTCTCTCATGCACAGATTTATCCCATCTCGTCTTCAGTTGTCATACCCTTCCTCCCGTCCATGGTACACGGAATCTTGTGGTGAGGCTGTTGCCCAGAAACAACTTGCTTTCGTCTCCTGGAAAGCAAATCCAACGGAAGGAAATCTCATTTCCTTTCACAAAGCCCGAAACAAGTGTGTGTCCACCCTCAGGAGAGCCAGGAAACAATATCTCTCCATTCTCAAGACCGAACTCTCTTATCTGTCTCCCTCTTACAAATCCTGGTGGCGTCTGGTCAAATCTGTTTCTGGTGTTTGTTCCCCCTCCATCCCCTCCCTCACCTCAAATGGCCAGAAGGCTGACTCCGCACGTGAAAAAGCTGAATGCCTCAACTCTGTGTTTGCCTCTGAATCTTGTGTCCCAAACCCATCCCTCTCTGTACCCACCGTACCCAGTCGTACCCAGCTGCTCCTGGACTCTGTGTCCTTTCCTCCTTACAAGGTAGAAAAGTTTCTGTCAACCCTCGACTCTGATTCTGCAGCTGGACCTGACGGCATCAGCCCACGGGTCCTAAAATCCTGTTCTTCCTCTCTTTCACTCCCTCTCTCTGTTCTCTTCACCCTCTCTTTTGCTCAAGGTCATCTGCCATCTGCTTGGAAATCAGCCAACATCACCACTTTGCACAAATAAGGTGCAAAAACAGATCCTAGCAACTACAGACCAATCAGCCTTCTCTCAATTATCAGAAAAGTCATGGAATCCATCATTGCTTCAGATATGAAATCTTTCCTCTTCTCCAATGGCTTGATCTCTGATCATCAATTTGGTTTCAGACCTGGTCACTCTACTCTGGACATGCTGCTTCTGCTTTCTCGAAAATGGATGGAGGTCCTCAATGCCAAACAGAAAATTAGAGCTGTCTCCCTTGACATATCATGTGCCTTCGATACGGTCTGGCACCCCGCTCTGCTCATCAAACCCTCCTCCTTTGGTATCCATGGAAATCTCCACGCATGGCTGGCGGACTTCCTCTCTAGTCGTAGTCAACGTGTGGCCCTGAATGGGTTTCTCTCATCTCCTCTTCCTGTTCAGGCTGGAGTTCCCCAAGGCAGTATTCTTGGCCCTGTGCTTTTTCTGGTCTTCATCAATGATCTCTCTGACTCTCTTGAAAATCCCCTCTATCTCCTTGCTGATGACTCTACTCTCTGTCGCTCCATTCCTCATCCCTCAGATCGGCAGTCTGCAGCCTCCTCACTCTCTGCAGACCTGGACAAAATCACAGACTGGGCAAACAAGTGGAACATGTCTTTCAATCCTGACAAATCTCACACTCTTACGATGTCTCTCCGAAAAAACCGACTGGACAACCCTCCCATCCACTTTCTGAATAATCCTCTCCAAGAAGTTCTGTCACTCAAGCTTTTGGGTCTCACTATCTGCCATGATCTTTCCTGGGAAAACCACATTTAAAATCTGGCCTCCAAAGCCCGTTGCCGACTGGGCAGCCTCCGTCGTGCGAAGTCCTTCCTTGGCACACCTGAGCTCCTCACCACATACAAGGCTTTCATCTGCAGCTCAATGGAATACTGCTCTCCCCTCTGGGCTGGTGCTCCTGCCTCACACCTAGCTCGTCTTCACGCTGTTGAAACCAAAGTGTTCAGAATCATTGGAATCTCCCGCGATGAAGCTAACTCCAAGGGCCTTTCACTCACTCACCACAGGCAGGTTGGTGGTCTTTCCGTCTTCTACCGACTCCTCTCTGGCCTTGCCCCCCCAGCTCTCTCTGGGCTCTGTCCCCCAAATATTCCTACATGTCGCACAAGATCTGCCTGCAACCCTCTTATGGTTAAACTGCCAAAATCATGACTCTCTGCTCACCTTCACTCCTTCATTCCTCTTTTCTCCCGCCTCTGGAACAAACTCCCTCACTCTCTTCAATCCCACTCCACCCTCCAGGTCTTTAAAACAGCTGTTCACCACCATGTCTTATCTTACCCCGTCCAAAACCTTGATCCTTTCTACCCCCGCTAATTTCACCCCAAATCCACTTTTTTGAAATACCAACTTCTGTCCTGGAAGTCCTTGGTGTCCTTGTGTTTTATACTTCTCCCACCCCCCCCCCCTCCCATACCCACGCCTCCTCCCCCCCAAGCACTCTACCTCCCACACATCTCCCTGCTCTCAAATGTTATGTTTGTGTGCTTCCCCTTCTCTCCCCATCTTGTCTTCCGCTCCCTCTTTTTATATATTTTGTTTGTCTGGTTGATTTGTTTGTGAAATAAATGTTAGCTCTTTCACGAGCCTCGATTCAGTATAAAAATAAAAATAAAAATAAAATTCTCCCTAACATTTACTCTAACCCGTGTATGCGACAGTTTTACAACACTAAATATGTCCCACCTACTGCGTTGAGTAGCTACTCTGACAGACTCACGCCCACAATTAACCAAATTGCGGAATTGCTTTCAAACTTTCGAACTAAACATATGGCCATGGAGCAGCATTTTTATATACAAGCACAAAAACCTAACCTTATTTACAATTCTATGACCCAGGACCTGTCCTTTTTGGAAAGAAGATTGGAGGGGAGAGAAAGCACAGCAAAGCACAAATACACATTTCAAAAGTCAATTCACATTTTTGCTGCTGGTGTCTTGCATCTTCTATCTTCTGTGTGCACCTATCGAACCGGAAAGCCCCCGGACCGGCATAAAGGCCATTACTGCTCTTCGGGGCTAAATAACCTTACAATTCTTCTCGGCCCAAGCACACAATAATAAAAATAATGCACAACAATTGTGTTCGTTTAATTCTGCCAGCAGGGCCAACCCTATGTGGTCCGACTGCGTGACATTGATGCCACTCAAAACAAGTGGTCCGAAGATGCAAGGTGAGTTTGCAGCAAAGTGCTACACAGGTGAGGTGCAAGGCCACAAAACTTGTGGTCCATAGGTGTAATGTGATAATGTGCAGCAAAGTGTTTGTGGCAGCAGGGTGCTGCACATATGCAGCAAAGTTATAACAAATGAAAAGGATATGGCAGCAAAGTGCCGTGCAGTTCAGCTGCACATATGCAGCAAAGTGCAGCTGTATGGGAATGCTGCACAGGTCGATGGTGCTGCACAGTCCCACCTCCAAAATGGTGCTGGGGTGGGGGGAGAGACAAAGCACGACCAGCAAAGCGGAAAGGGCACAAAGGTACACAGCAATACAAGGTAATGCAGCATGAGGGGCGCGGAAGAGCGAGCAGAGCAAGCTCGTCCCGATCCGTCCGTACCCCACAACGTCAGCTTACATTACCTTAGCCCTTCCTGGTATTTACAAATTCAAATTCGTCTCTACGTCTTGTCTCCCATATCCCCCTCTAATACCAAATTCGTCTCCCAATCCCTCCCAGGAAGAAAGGGATGGAACAAACACAATGTCTCATCACGTCATCATGCATCTTACACACTCAACAGGTCACTTGATCTTGGTGCGGAGCTTCGTCCTCCTTGGTGAATGGTTGTGGATGGCGCGAAGGGGATTCCTCTTCCTAACTACACTACTGACATTTACTCATTTACACTACCCGGTTTCGTACCCTGCCAATTGGCCTCTTTAAACTATGTGGTTCTAAAAACCGAATTCCCATTGCCCACCTCTGATGCCATCCGAATTTGGCACTCACTCCCCAATTTTTCATACTGTGCCTTTGCACAATTTCGGGGTTGGGTCGTGTGGCTCCACTAGCAGGTCCAACTACCTGTGCACCTCCGCCACTGAAGTCACCACCCGAGCATACCTGCTCCTGCGACTACCTAAACTGGGGAAGGCCCCTCCTGGCTCTTTACCCCTCTGATGCCCTCCTTGGCATTGGATTACCCGGGTCCTTCCCTTGGATCCTCGGGCCCCACTAAACAACTCACAACTACTCTGACCGGCTCCCAGAGCCTACCTGCGGCCTCACCTGGCCGACAAACTACCAGTGGCGGAGTGCCCCAATAACCATACTCACCAATTCAGCCAAACGCCCAGCCATTTCACTGACTCATGCACCCTCCAAAGCACTACTTGCCACTACTCGCACCACAGGTGTCAATATCCAAACGATTTACCTAAGCCCTCTACCTGGGTTCTACACTACCCCCCCCCCCCCCCCACCGGGCTTTCGGGAATGGGTCCATCTCCCCCCCATTCACTCCTTCGCACCATGCATTCCACATCTTTTATTTCCACACCAAGCATTCCACACCATTTATTCGCACACCAATTATTTTACACACCTTTTGTCTCACACACCTCTTTCCTCGCACACCTTTTGTGTGCCCGGCATCACCGGCATCACAATGTGAAGACGAACTTTGTGTGCATTCGATTTCTACCCTAGATTTAATTTATATCTCTGCCGTCTCTTCGGCCCCAATCATTTCTTTTATTTCTAGCTCGACGACCGCCGGCACGCATGAATTTTTTCCATCCAATTCGGCGGCCGTCGGCTCTTTTACACCCCGTGTCGCGATTTCTATCCCCTCAGTCAATTTATCTGCGCTCTGCTCTACCTCGCTCTCTACGCGTTCCTCACACCGCGTTACCTCGTCGCGTACCAAGGCGACCTCCTCTCTCAACCTGCGCCCAATGCTCTCCCCCAATTTTTCCATATCACACCTGGATTCCTCCTTCATCTTTTTTAATGACTCCCCTCAGGTGTCCATTCTTTCATTTATTTTATCCATGTCATTCTTTTGGGCGCCCATTTTTTCTTTCAATTCGCTCTTCATTTCTTTCATTTGTTTGGTGGATTTGTCACCGTGGGCATCCAATTTCGCTTCCATTTGGATTAGGAGCAATTCAATGTTAGAAAAGGCTCGCACAGCGGGCTTGGCTGCCGCTGCCACGTGCGAGGCACCGCCATTTTCTACCCCTGCTGCTGGCCCCTCTTCTACTTCCATTACCAACTGTCTCTGCATTTCGTCCTGGGTCATAAATTCCACCTTATCTACCCCCACCGGCATTCGACCATCATGGCTAGCCATGGTACGAATTTACAATTTTTGGTTTTAAAAACTAAATTTTGGTCGCTCGTAATTTGGAGCCAATTCGTCCAAAAAAAATTGGTTAGGGTTCCAAATCCCACTCCCGGACATTAATTGTTACTGCCAATATGTACAATTGGTGTCCAAAATTTTGTCCAAAATTTTTTGTCCAGGTTCCAAATCCCCACTCCTGACTACCAAATGTTACTACCAAATGTTTCCTTGCGACACCTGTGCAGCACCACTGCTGCACTTTGCGAGGGGCAGTGTTGCGGTTTTGAGTTTGTACAGTGAGTTTAATAAAGGTTAAAATTTCCCCCTCATAGTTAGTCACACAAGCAACATGTAGCCTCGCGATAGTGTAGTTATGTTTTCGTATTTGTGAGCTTAGTCCTTTTCCATTGTTAGTTCTGCGTTGAATAGAGTCAGGAGAATAGGACCCACTTCTACCCACAGCTACCCTAGCCTCATGCCCCTTTGCACTAACTTTGGTTCATTTTGGCGAGTTAACACGAGGCAGGTTAGGAGGGTTGGGGCGGAGCCGAGGGCGGAGCGGCAGAAGCGCTGACGGTAAGCACGAGCTGCCAATCAGCGCTCAGAGGTGGTGGCGGCGGCGTTGCGTCACAGGGCATGGTGAGAAGGTTCGAGTGGGTTCCAGAAGGTTCGGGGGCGTACCTATATAACCCATCATGAAAAGCCCTCAAAAGGACTGAAGTGAAGGACTTGCACTCGATAGGACTCGCATGAAAGGGATTGGTGAGAACTGGAGGACTCTCGCTGATAAACAAAGGACTCGGTAGGATTTGCCCCAGGAGAACTCACCTACTCTCGCTGATGAACAAAGGACTCGGTAGGATTTGCCCCAGGAGAACTCTCACTCACGGGAGAACTCACGGTGAGATGGGCCCGTGCTGGGACCGTGGACTCACGTGCACTAACCAGCTTGGATGGATCGAGGAAGAGGAGTTGTGAGCGTCCGAGAACTGTGCAAGATACGCGGGCAAAACCCGACGCACATGAACCGAAATACGCGCTTTTATAAGTGACGCTCGGTTGAGTTTGAGGCCGATCACTATACAGTGCATTAAGACGCGCAAGTGAAAAACGGCTGTGTAATCGCCAGCCACGCTAAGAGTCCCGCATTTGCCGTGCCACCTCATCATCTGCCGTTGTTCGGGAGACCCGCTACGAGGTTCCTGCCATCGCCTGCTGCCATCTTCGCGGGACGTGCTGGGACCGTGGAGAGCCGGACGGGGGCCATCTCTGGACGTCCACGTCGACGCGTTGGCTGGAACATCAACCCATCTGCAATTCCCTGTGTGAGTGAGATGGGCCCGAGTCCAGGGGATAAGATAAGATTGACTAAGTGCTGCTCTGTGTCTCTGCGTCCCCGATCATTGTACATACGTGTGGGAATAATTAAACCTGTGTTCTTCCTTTCTTCCATTTGATCGTTCCTGTGGTTTCTTCATTGGCTAAGCGTGGTACGAATAGGATCGCTCAAATCGGGTTCCACTAACTAAGACTGCAAGGACCACGTGGTACTCAATCCGCTCGGCATACTCAAACCACACGTAGCTCGTGTGAGGCTTGCTTCCTCGCTTCCGTGGCGGCGCAGGGAAAGGGGTACGAGTGAGAATTGGTCCCGAGACCCTACTCTGCGTTTGCCCGGAAGGGACGTGTCAAGCCTCGGTTCCGCCAAGCCCAGAAAGAACAAGGGGACTAATCCCCCCTTGGTAAGGGGAAGAAGGGCGGCGTAGAACCGTAACAATATATATGTATATATATATATATATATATATATATATATATATATATATATATATATATATATATACATACATACATACATACATATATTGTTGCGGTTTTTCGAACCCTCCACTTTGTAAATATTTGTAATAATCCCTTATAAATAATCCCCTTTAAATATTCCCATTTTTGTGTAAAGGTCAAAGGTCGCACCCTAGTTAGGTCATATTGCAACACGTAGGACACCATAGGCTCTTCTTTAGTTATTTCATTAGTATGTGTTTCAGGTAAGGATCTGTTTCCAATAGTTGAATCTGCATTGTATTAATTAAATAAGAGTAGGCCCCAAAGTTCCTTTCAACATCAGTGCGAGTGGTCTTCTATCCCGCAAGCCACCATAAGCCACGTGGCAGAGTTGGAGAAGAAGGGAGGAGCGCCAGGAATGAGGCGTGGCCCACCAACACACCATCAAGGGGCGGACCGGTGAGCCCTCACGACCAATAAGGGCCGAGGCAGCTCACCGATGGGCGTATCCAAAAAGGCAAGCAGCTTAATACGCGATCGGCCAATATAAGCGGGCGTGTGGGACTACTTAGGGAGATGAGTGATACAAAAGAGGACGGCAGACACGGAAGACCTGAGAGTGGTGAATGAGTCCCTGCTTGCTGTTGTCACCGACCATTCGAGGCGCACAACTGGCCGAAGGCTAAGGGTCAATTTATTACGTACGCCGCATCCCAGTCTTCCCCCCCCCCCCCCCCCCCCCCGCGATATAATTGTCCGCTCACGTTAAACGCCACGCGAAGCTGCCGGCCGCTCGTTGCCGCGGTACGAGTGAACACCCGGAGCGTGGACCGGAGCGCGAGGTCGGAGCCGGACCTCACCGCCTACCATCGACGCATACCAGCTGCCTGGACCCTTCTCTTCCTTCCCACCACCACCACCCCATTCGTGTAAGTGTGTTTGTTCTGTCCTGGGAGTGATAATATAAGAATGTATAAGGTTGCCCTATGTCCTTTTATTTCCTCTTTTGTATATTCTTGCCCTTTCGTTTCCTCTTCATTCTTGTATAATAAATCCTATGTTCTTTCTTTACCTGATTTCTTCTCATCCGATCGCTTTCGTCCTGTCCCAAATTGAAAACCTGTGGCACGATATAGGAACCGCTATAATCGGGTCTAGTCTTTGTTAACGGCCTGAGCCGTGGCTCGCTTCGCTCAGCGTGTCCATTACAGCCGCGGCTCGGGCGAGGCTCATTTCTTCGCTTACCGGAAGGCGCTGGTAAATAGGTAATAGGAGCAATTGGCCTACCACCCTATTCAGCGCTGACCGGAAGTGACGTCATAGCTCCAGGACTCGGACGGCCAGCTTAATAGACGAGGGGATTAACCCCCCCTCGGTAAAGGGAGCGCCGTAACCCGAGATCCGCAACAATATATATATATGTATATATAATGTATGTATATTCCTATATACATACAGTGCATTCAGAAAGTATACAGACCCCTTCACTTTTTCCACATTTTGTTATGTTGCAGCCTCATGCTGAAATCGTTTAAATTCATTTTTGTCTCTAATCAATCTCAATCTCAACTCAACTCTCGTAGTCGTAGTCGTAGTCAACGTGTGGCGCTGAATGGGTTTCTCTCATCTCCTCTTCCTGTTCAGTCTGGAGTTCCCCAAGGCAGTGTTCTGGGCCCTGTGCTTTTTCTTGTCTTCATCAATGATCTCTCCGACTCTCTTGAAAATCCTCTCTATCTCTTTGCTGATGACTCCACTCTCTGCCGCTCCATTCCTCATCCCTCAGATCGGCAGTCTGCAGCCTGCTCACTCTCTGCAGGCCTGGACAAAATCACTGACTGGGCAAACAAGTGGAACATGTCTTTCAATCCTGACAAATCTCACGATGTCTCTCCGGAAAGACCGACTGGACAACCCTCCCATCCACTTTCTGAATAATCCTCTCCAAGAAGTTCTGTCACTCAAGCTTTTGGGTCTCACTATCTGCCATGATCTTTCCTGGGAAAACCACATTTCAAATCTGGCCTCCAAAGCCAGTCGTCGACTGGGCATCCTCCGTCGTGCGAAATCCTTCCTTGGCACACCTGAGCTCCTCACCACATACAAGGCTTTCATCCGCAGCTCAATGGAATGCTGTTCTCCCCTCTGGGCTGGTGCTTCTGCCTCACACCTAGCTCGTGTTCACGCTGTTGAAACCAAAGCGTTCAGAATCATTGGAATCTCCCACGATGAAGCCAACTCCAAGGGCCTTTCACTCACTCACCGCAGGCAGGTTGGTGGGCTTTCCATTTTCTACCGACTCCTCTCCGGCCTTGCTCCTCCAGCTCTCTCTGAAGTCTGTCCCCCAAATATTCCTAAAGGTCGCACAAGATCTGCCTGCAACCCTCTAATGGTTAAACTGCCAAAATCAAGATTCTCTGCTCACCTTCACTCCTTCATTCCTCTTTTCTCCCACCTCTGGAATAAACTCCCCCACTCCATTCAATCCCACTCCTCCCTCCAGGTCTTTAAAACAGCTGTTCACCACCATCTCTTATCTTCCCCCATCCAAAACCTTGATCTTTTCTACCCCCGCTAATTTCACCCCAAATCCTCTTTTTGGAAATACCAACTTCTTTCCTGGAAGTCCTTGGTGTCCTTGTGTTTTATACTTCTCCCATTCCCCCCCCCCCTCCCTTCCCACGCTTCCTCCCCCCAAGCCCTCTCCCTCCCACACATTCCCGATGTCCCTCACAAATGTTGTGTTTGTGTGCTTCCCCTTCTCTCCCCATCTTGTCTACCGCTCCCCTTATTATATAATTTGTTTGTTTGTCTGTTTGATTTGTTTGTGTGATAAATGTTAGCTCTTTCACGAGCCTCGATTATGTATCCAAAAAAAAAAAAAAAAAAAAAAACCTCAATACCCCATAATGACAAAGAGAAAACAGGATTTTAGAAAGTTTTGCAAATTGATTAAAAAGAAAAAACTGAAATATCACATTTACATAAGTAGAAAGCAGAAATTTTCACAGCAGAAATTTCTTTGTAGGCTTCCCCAGATCTGTGCCTCGACACAATCCTGTCTCTGAGTTGTGCAGACAGTTCCTTCGACCTCATGGCTTGGTTTTTGCTCTGATTTGCATTGTCAGCTGTGAGACCTTATATAGACAGGTGTGTGCCTTTCCAAATCAGGTCCAATCAATTGAATTTACCACAGGTGGACTCCAATCAAGGTGTAGAAACACCTCAAAGATGATCAAGAGAAATGGGAGGCACCTGAGCTAAATTTCAAGTGTCATAGCTAAGGGTATGAATACTTATGTAAATGTGATATTTCAGTATTTTCTTTTTAATAAATTAGCAAAACTTTCTAAAATCCTGTTTCCTCTTTGTCATTATGGGGTATTGAGTGTAGATTTATGAGGAAAAATGAATTTAAACGATTTCAGCATGAGGCTGCAACATAACAAAATGTGAAAAAAGTGAAGGGGTCTGAATACTTTCTGAATGCACTGTATATGTAGTTCTACTTGAATATAGAAAGGTTTATTGTTGTTTTAGTTTCTATAGTACATAAAGCCACAACAACAACTGAAATTGTGTCTCAGGAGACTTTTATATTTTCCATTTACATTTTTTCTGAATATTTTCAGATTATTTGCAAAAGCATAATTATACACGGTGCACAGATCACAAGAAGAAAATGACACAAGGAACAGCAAAGAATCCGATGTTAATAGTTTACTTTGCCTTACATCACAAAAAGTTATTTATTCAATGAAGACGAGTAAAACAGTAGATGCGGTGATATTAGACAAAGACGTCACACTCAAGGAGCATTAAAATATCCGTGTTATTTATACCTTTGTTTACCTTCCTCTTGCTTTTGCATTTGACTCTCAGTTGAAGTTTTGTCCCAAATTTGACAAATCCAATGCTCACGTCTTGATTTGAACACAGATTTTCCAACTCAGTCGACACACATGATCTTTACCTGCACCACCAAAGGTAATAGGAGGTCATGTTTTCACCCCCGTTTGTCTGTCTGCGCTGTTTGTCTGTGAGCGGCATGTCTTAAAAAAGTTACGGAGGGATTTGAATAAAACGTGGTGGACAGGTTGAGTGTGTGACGTGAACAAACTGATCAATATATGGATCAATATATCGTCTTACACGATTATACAATGTTTACGTTTTGCCTTTTATGTGCATTTACCTATAAACGAGCCCTTAACAGGACTTGTCTGTTCAAGGTTACCTGTTTAAGTTTGTATTCCCCAAAGTTTGCGCTGCGTTTCCAACATGACTATTGTGCCCCAGTCTGTAACTTAGTCTTTCTCCTTTAAGTGTCAGATCTGGAAGGAGGAGGGAAAGTTCTACATACACGTGAGCTGTAGGAGGAGGGGCGGCCTAAACTCCTCAATTATCAGACGACCTATGACCCATGACGCCTGCCTTAAAAAGCCGGATACTAAAAGGAATCCTCAAAGTTGTTTGACCCTGGCCCAAAATATTTAAGAGGGATCATGAATCAGTGGCCCCACGCCCTCCTCAATCTTCCCTGACAATAACGTGCGATATCTAGACATCGTGTTTCCATCACAACCGAACATCAGCACACTGGAGGTACAAGATCACGTAAGATTGTCCGAAAGCACTTGAGGATGGCCGAGCTATTGTCAGGACGAAATAGTTGGGAATTGTTCAATACGCAGGGTCCCGTGGAATCCATGGAACATGGTGTGCATCATTAGGCTGCTCATATAGACTCCGCAATCTGCTGGAAACTCTGAAATGCTATTCCTGGTTTGCAGCTGCTTCCTACTTTCTAATAGGTTACAAAAACAAATGCAACGGCTGCAAACAAAGCTGCAGCGTCATGTACACAACATGACGTCATGATGTCCAAGAAGTGCAAACATGAATGCCTCTCACGATTCGAACATGAATGATTATGTTGGAACCCATCTGTGGATCGGTCCCATCGGCCGATGGGTCTGCGCCATCTGTGGATGCACGAGAAATGACAATGCAGACCCATCGGCCGATGGGTCTGCGCCATCTGCGGATGTGTTGTTCACCTCGAAAGAATGTGTATGCATCAATGGTGGATGAGTATGTTTATTTGAACCTAAAAATATTATCTTATTTTTATCTTATCGACAAACCACATGTCACGGACTGCTTTATAAACATTTATGACATCAATTGCTTATTTTTAGGTTCAAATAAACATACTCATCCACCATTGATGCATACACATTCCTTCGAGGTGAGCAACACATCCGCAGATGGCGCAGACCCATCGGCCGATGGGTCTGCATTGTCATTTCTCGTGCATCCACAGATGGGTCAGACCCATCGGCCGATGGGACCGATCCACAGATGGGTTCCAACAATTACATGCATGAAGCTAAAAGGAAGTTTCAGTTTCATGGAAATGCTTGAATTCGGAATACTTTCACAAAGATTGAATAACAAAATAGTTTCTGAATGATTTCTTCATTCCATCGAAATTTACAGATACACAATGCACAAGATCATTTTAAGGATTCTTTTATAATTCAAAGTTTGCAGCTTTAATATGTCTATGATGTTCCAATTGCGTTTGTTACTGATCATTTCCACGTGTTCAGGGAATGTTGATTTGTGTTTTGCTTCATTTCGTCATCCTTTAAAGTTTTCCTGCGAGCAATGTCATCTTTTGTTGCAATGATTTTTTACAGGCATTTTCTTGTCTGACGATTATTTATGATCGATAATTATCGGCTGATAATCGGAATTATAATAATTATATTCGGAATTATAATTATCGATAATTATCGATTAATTATCGGATAATTATCGGAATTATAATTCATTCGGCTGATGCTCGACAAGCACAGTACGTGCTAGTCCAATACTGCATTCGCTCGTCACAAGTTTGCACATTCAAAACATTCGTGGAACACTTTGATTTAAACTGTTCTTTCAAATTACCAGAGCTTTTTTTTTTCAACGAAGTTCAGGCTCATGGAAGAGCTCAACTTTCACTCCGGCTTGTGATCGACATAATGCATTCTTTTTGGTGTTGTTGCATACCTGCTCGTAACCGTTAATACATTCATTTACGTCCGACACCACGCACACCTGCACTCTGACAACTCAAAAACAGTTGATCAGTAAGTTAATAGCTTAACCAAGCGGTAAAATAAGGGTGCATGGATGGATGGTCAAAGGTTAGAATTGGTGTAAATGAACCAGGTCAAAACAAAAACAGTTTCATTAAATGGGTTTTTCACATCAAGCCATGGACTTAATGATCACACGTGATTTAAAAAAAAAAACTCACAGCTTTTAAATGTCTGGATTATTGATAGAATAACAACTGTATTTATTGGGCACACTTTTAATTGGCAAATCATTAATTTTATTAAACGAGGATTCATCGACGAAAAGCTTCACACAAAACATTTAATTTTTAAAAGATGGTCCGAGGAACACAGCAGGCAACAAGTCATTGCTAATCGACTTCAACATTTCCTACATGTTGAAATGTTCGCAATTTCACAGCAAATCTTCGGATCTCCAACCGTGTGTCCAGTAGATCTCTAACCGCATATCCGGCAGATCTCTAACCGTGTGTCCCGGATTTATAACCGTATGCTCCGTGGATCTCTAACCGTGTGTCCCGGATTTATAACCGTGTGTCCAATGGATCTCTAACCGCATACCTGGCAGATCTCTAACCGTATGCTCCGTGGATCTCTAACCGTGTGTCCCGGATTTATAACCGTGTGTCCAATGGATCTCTAACCGCATACCTGGCAGATCTCTAACCGTATGCTCCGTGGATCTCTAACCTTGTGTCCCGGATTTATAACCGTGTGTCCAGTGGATCTCTAACCGCATACCTGGCAGATCTCTAACCGTATGCCCCGTGGATCTCTAACCGTGTGTCCCGGATTTATAACCGTGTGTCCAATGGATCTCTAACCGCATACCTGGCAGATCTCTAACCGTATGCTCCGTGGATCTCTAACCGTGTGTCCCGGATTTATAACCGTGTGTCCAGTGGATCTCTAACCGCATACCTGGCAGATCTCTAACCGTATGCTCCGTGGATCTCTAACCTTGTGTCCCGGATTTATAACCGTGTGTCCAGTGGATCTCTAACCGCATACCTGGCAGATCTCTAACCGTATGCTCCGTGGATCTCTAACCGTGTGTCCCGGATTTATAACCGTGTGTCCAGTGGATCTCTAACCACATACCTGGCAGATCTCTAACCGTATGCTCCGTGGATCTCTAACCGTGTGTCCCGGATTTATAACCATGTGTCCAGTGGATCTCTAACCGCATACCTGGCAGATCTCTAACCATATGCCCCGTGGATCTCCAACCGTGTGTGTCGGATCTCCAACCGTGTGTGCGAGATCTCCAACTGTGTGTCCCGGATCTCCAACCATGTGTGCGGGATCTCCAACCATGTGTGCGGGATCTCCAACTGTGTGTCCCGGATCTCCAACCATGTGTGCGGGATCTCCAAACATGTGTGCGGGATCTCCAACCGTGGGTGCGGGATCTCCAACTGTGTGTCCCAGATCTCTAACCGTGTGTGCCGGATCTCCAACCGTGTGTGCCGGATCTCCAACCGTGTGTGCGGGATCTCCATCTGGGTGTCCCGGATCTCCAACTGTGTGTCCCGGATCTCCAACTGTGTGTCCCGGATCTCCAACCGTGTGTCCCCGATCTCCAACCGTGTGTCCCCGATCTCCAACCGTGTGTCCCCAATCTCCAACCGTGTGTCCCAGACCTCCAACCGTGTGTCCCTGACCTCCAACCGTGTGTCCCTGACCTCCAACCGTGTGACCCAGACCTTCAACCGTGTGTCCCGTACCTCCAACCGTGTGTCCCGTGGGTCTCTCACCGCATATCCGGCAGATCTCTAACCGTATGCCCCGTGAATCTCTAACCGTGTGTCCGGTGGTGGTTCAGCTCTCTGACTGTATGTCCCGTGCTGGTTCGGATCTCTGACCATGTGTCCCGCACTGGTTCAGATCTCTGACCGTGTATCCCGCGCTGGTTCGGATCTCTGACCATGTGTCCGGTGCTGGTTCGGATCTCTGACCGTGTGTCCCGTGCTGGTTCGGATCTCTGACCGTGTGTCCCGCGCTGGTTCGGATCTCTGTGTCCTGCGGTGGTTCGGACCTCTGACCATGTGTCCCGCACGGGAGATTCCAAGTGTCCCGTACCTCCCTTGGTGGTTCGGGTCTCTGTGTCCCTTGGTGGTTCGGATCTCTTTGTCCCTTAGTGGTCCGGATCTCTGTGTCCCTTGGTGGTTTGGATCTCTGACCACGTGTCCCACGCTGGTTCGGATATCTGTGTCCCACGCTGGTTCGGATCTCTGTGTCCCTTGGTGGTTCGGATCTCTGACTGTGTGTCCCAAGGAGGTTGCGGATCTCTGACCGTGTGTCCCGCCGTGGTTCGGATCTCTGAACGTGTGTCCCGCAGTGGTGTGGATCTCTGTGTCCCAAGCTGGTTCGGATCTCTGTGTCCCTTGGTGGTTCGGATCTCTGACCGTGTGTCCCGCGGTGGTTCAGATCTCTGACCTTGTGTCCCACGGTGGTTTGGATCTCTGACCATGTGTCCCGTGGTGGTTCGGATCCCTGTGTTCCGCGCTGGTTCGAATCTCTGTCCGTGTGTCCCTTGGTGGTTCAGATCTCAGTATCCTTTTATGGTTCGGATATCTGTGTCCCACGCTTGTTCGGATCTCTGACCGTGCGTCACACACTGGTTCGGATCTCTGTGTCCATTGGTGGTTCTGATCTCTGTGTCCCGCAGTGGTTTGTATCTCTGTGTGACTTGGTGGTTCGGATCGCTGTATCCCATTTTTTTTTTTTTTTTTTTTTTTTGTTGGAGACAAGATCGAGGTTCGTGAAAGAGCTAACATTAATCACACAGAAAGACAAACCGACACATAAAACATATAACATGGGGAGCGGTAGACAAGATGCGGAGAGAGGGGTAAGGACACAAACACAACATTTGAGAGCAGGGACATCGAGAGATCTGTGGGAGGGAGAGGGCTTTGGCGGGGGGGGGGGGGCATGGGAAGGGGTGGGTGGGAGAGGTACAAAACATAGGGACACTGCCAGGACTTCCAGGAAAGAAGTTGGAATTTCAAACAAGGTGGATCTGGGGTGAATTAGCGGCGGTAGAAAAAATCAAGGTTTTGGATGGGGGAAGATAAGAGATGGTGGTGAACAGCTGTTTTAAAGACCTGGAGGGAGGAGTGGGATTGAAGGGAGTGTGGGAGTTTGTTCCAGAGGCGGGAGAAAAGAGGAATGAAAGAGTGAAGGTGAGCAGAGAGCCGAGATTTCGGCAGTTTAACCATAAGAGGGTGCTGGCAGACCTTGTGCGACCTATAGGACTATTTGGGGGACAAAGCACAGAGAGAGATGGGGGAGCAATGCCGGAGAGGAGTCGGGAGAAGACAGAAAGACCACCTACCTGCCTGCGGTGAGTGAGTGAAAGGCCCTCGGAGATAGCTTCATCGCGGGAGATTCCAAGTGTCCCGTACCTCCCTTGGTGGTTTGGATCTCTGTGTCCCTTGGTGGTTCGGGTCTCTGTGTCCCTTGGTGGTTCGGATCTCTTTGTCCCTTAGTGGTCCGGATCTCTGTGTCCCTTGGTGGTTTGGATCTCTGACCATGTGTCCCTTGGTGGTTCGGATCTCTGCGTCCCTTGGTGGTTCGGGTCTCTGACCGTGTGTCCCTTGGTGGTTCGGATATCTGACCGTGTGTCCCTTGGTGGTTCGGATCTCTGTGTCCCATGGTGGTTCGGATCTCTGTGTCCACGGTGGTTCGGATCTCTGTGTCCCATGGTGGTTCAGATATCTGTGTCCCTTGGTGGTTCGAATATCTGCGTCCCTCGGTGGTTCGGATCTCTGTGTCCCACGGTGGTTCGGATCTCTGTGTCCCTTGGTGGTTCGGATCTCTGTGTCCCACGGTGGTTCGGATCTCTGTGTCCCTTGGTAGTTCAGATATCTGTGTCCCTTGGTGATTCGGATCTTTGTGTCCCTTCGTGGTTTGGATCTCTGTGTCTCGCGGTGTTTTGGATTTCTATGTCCCATGGTTGTACAGATGTCTGTGTTCCGCGGTGGTTCAGATATCTGTGTCCCTTGGTGGTTCGGATCTCTGTGTCCATTGGTGGTTTGGAACTCTGTGTCCCACGGTGGTCAGGATCTCTGTGTCCCGTGGTGGTTCAGATCTCTGACTGTGTGTCCTTTGGTGGTTTGGATCTCTGTGTCCCTTGGTGGTTTGGATCTCTGTGTCCCGCGGTGGTTCGGATCTCTGTGTCCCGCGGTGGTTCGGATCTCTGTGTCCCGCGCTGGTTCGGATCTCTGTGTCCCGCGCTGGTTCGGATCTCTGTGTCCTGCAGTGGTTCGGATCTCTGTGCCCCTTGGTGGTTCGGATCTCTGTGTCCCGCGCTGGTTCGGATCTCTGTGTGCCGCGGTGGTTCGTATCTCTGACCGTGTGTTTTTTGGTGGTTCGGTGCTCTGTGTCAAGCACTGGTTCGGATCTCTGTGTCCCGCGCTGGTTCGGATCTCTGTGTTCTGCGGTGGTTCGGATCTCTGTGTCCTGCGCTGGTTTGGATCTCTGTGTCCCTTGGTGGTTCGGATCTCTGTGTCCCGCGCTGGTTCGGATCTCTGTGTGCCGCAGTGGTTCGGATCTCTGACCGTGTGTTTTTTGGTGGTTCGGATGTCTGTGTCCCTTGGTGGTTCGGATCTCTGTGTCCCTTGGTGGTTCGGATCTCTGTGTCCTGCGGTGTTTCGGATCTCTGTGTCCCGCGCTGATTTGGATCTCTGTGTCCCATGGTGGTTCGGATCTCTGTGTTCCGCGCTGGTTCGGATCTATGTGTGCCACGCTGGTTCGGATCTCTGTGTCCAGCGCTGGTTCGGATCTCTGTGTGCCGCGCTGGTTCGGATCTTTGTGTCCCTTGGTGGTTCGGATCTCTGTGTCCCTTGGTGGTTCGGATATCTGTGTCCCTTGGTGGTTCGAATATCTGTGTCCCTTGGTGGTTCGGATCCCTGTGTCCCTTGGTGGTTCGGATCCCTGTGTCCCTTGGTGGTTCAGATCTCCGTGTCCCTTGGTGGTTCGGATCTCTGTGTCCCTTGGTGGTTCGGATCTCCGTGTCCCTTGGTGGCTCGGATCTCTGTGTCCCTTGGTGGTTCGGATCTCTGTGTCCCACGGTGGTTCGGATCTCTGTGTCCCTTGGTAGTTCAGATATCTGTGTCCCTTGGTGATTCGGATCTTTGTGTCCCTTGGTGGTTTGGATCTCTGTGTCCCTTGTTGGTTCGGATATCTGTGTCCCGCGGTGGTTCGGATCTCTGTGTCCCTTGGTGGTTCGGATCTCTGTGTCCCGCTCTGATTCGGATCTCTGTGTTCCGCGCTTGTTCGGATCTCTGTGTGCCGCGGTGGTTTGGATCTCTGACCGAGTGTTTTTTGGTGGTTCGGATCTCTGTGGCCCGCGGTGGTTCGGATCTCTGTGTCCCGCGGTGGTTCGGATCTCTGTGTCCCTTGGTGGTTCGGATCTGTGTGTCCCTTGGTGGTTTGGATCTCTGTGTCCCTTGGTGGTTCGAATCTGTGTGTCCCTTGGTGGTTCGGATCTCTGTGTCCCTTGGTGGTTCGGATGTCTGTGTCCCTTGGTGGTTCGGATCTCTGTGTCCCTTGGTGGTTTGGATCTCTGTGTCCCTTGGTGGTTCGGATTTCTGTGTTCCGCTGTGGTTTGGATCTCTGTGTCCTGCGCTGGTTCGGATCCCTCTGTCACGCGCTGGTTCGGATCTCTGTGTCCTGCTGTGGTTCGGATCTCTGTGTCCGCGCTGGTTTGGATCTCTGTGTCCCTTGGTGGTTCGGATCTCTGAGTGTCGCGCTGGTTCGGGTCTCTGTGTCCCTTGGTGGTTCGGATCTCTGTGTCCCTTGGTGGTTTGGATCTCTGTGGTCCGCGGTGGTTCGGATCTGTGTGTCCCGCGGTGTTTCGGATCTGTGTGTCCTTTGGTGGTTCGGATCTCTGTGTCCCTTGGAGGTTCGGATGTCTGTGTCCCTTGGTGGTTCGGATCTCTGTGTCCCTTGGTGGTTCGGATCTCTGTGTCCCTTGGTGGTTTGGATCTCTGTGTCCCGCGGTGGTTCGGATCTGTGTCCCTTGTTGGTTCGGATCTCTGTGTCCCGCGGTGGTTAGGATCTCTGTGTCCCGCGGTCGTTCAGATCTCTGACCGTGTGTCCTTTGGTGGTTCGGGTCTCTGTGTCCCTTGGTGGTTCAGATCTCCGTGTCCCTTGGTAGTTCGGATCTCTGTGTCCCTTGGTGGTTCGGATCTCTGTGTCCCTTGGTGGCTCGGATCTCTGTGTCCCTTGGTGGTTCGGATCTCTGTGTCCCAAGGTGGTTCGGATCTCTGTGTCCCTTGGTAGTTCAGATATCTGTGTCCCTTGGTGATTCGGATCTTTGTGTCCCTTGGTGGTTTGGATCTCTGTGTCCCTTGGCGGTTCGGATATCTGTGTCCCGCGGTGGTTCGGATCTCTGTGTCCATTGGTGGTTTGGATCTCTGTGTTCCACGGTGGTTAGGATCTCTGTGTCCCGCGGTGGTTCAGATCTCTGACCATGTGTCCTTTGGTGGTTTGGATCTCTGTGTCCCTTGGTGGTTTGGATCTCTGTGTCCCTTGGTGGTTCGGATCTCTGTGTCCCATGGTGGTTCGGATCTCTGTGTCCCGCGTTGGTTCGGATCTCTGTGTCCGCGCTGGTTCGGATCTCTGTGTCCTGCGGTGGTTCGGATCTCTGTGTCCCGCGCTGGTTTGGATCTCTGTGTCCCTTGGTGGTTCGGATCTCTGTGTGTCGCGCTGGTTCGGATCTCTGTGTGCCGCGGTGGTTCGGATATTTGTGTCCCTTGGTGGTTTGGATCTCTGTGTCTCGCGGTGTTTCAGATCTCTATGTCCCACAGTTGTTCAGATCTCTGTGTTCCGCAGTGGTTCGGATATCTGTGTCCCTTGGTGGTTCGGATATCTGTGTCAATTGGTGGTTTGGATCTCTGTGTCCCGCAGTGGTTAGGATCTCTGTGTCCCGCGGTGGTTCAGATCTCTGACCATGTGTCCTTTGGTGGTTTGGATTTCTGTGTCCCTTTGTGGATTGGATCTCTGTGTCCCTTGCTGGTTCGTATCTCTGTGTCCCGTGGTGGTTCGGATCTCTGTGTCCTGCGGTGGTTCGGATCTCTGTGTTCCGCGCTGGTTCGGATCTCTGTGTGCCGCGGTGGTTCGGATCTCTGACTGTGTGTTTTTTGGTGGTTCGGATCTCTGTGGCCCGCGGTGGTTCGGATCTCTGTTTTCCGCGCTGGTTCAGATCACTGTGTGCCGCGGTGGTTCGGATCTCTGACGGTGTGTTTTTTGGTGGTTCGGATCTCTGTGTCCCGCGCTGGTTCGGATCTCTGTGTTCCGCGCTGGTTCGGATCTCTGTGTGCCGCGGTGGTTTGGATCTCTGACCGTGTGTTTTTTGGTGGTTCGGATCTCTGTGGCCCGCGGTGGTTCGGATCTCTGTGTACCGCGGTAGTTCGGATCTCTGTGTCCCGCGGTGGTTCGGATCTCTGTGTCCTTTGGTGGTTCGCATCTGTGTGTCCCTTGGTGGTTCGGATCTCTGTGTCCCTTGTTGGTTCGGATGTCTGTGTCCCTTGGTGGTTCGGATCTCTGTGTCCCACGCTGGTTTGGATCTCTGTGTGCCGCGCTGGTTCGGATCTCTGTGGGTCGCGCTGGTTCGGATCTCTGTGTGCCGCGCTGGTTCGGATCTCTGTGTCCCTTGGTGGTTTGGATCTCTGTGTCTCGCAGTGTTTCGGATCTATATGTCCCACAGTTGTTCAGATCTCTGTGTTCCGCGGTGGTTCGGATATCTGTGTCCCTTGGTGGTTCGGATCTCTGTGTCCATTGGTGGTTTGGATCTCTGTGTCCCTCAGTGGTTAGGATCTCTGTGTCCCGCAGTGGTTCAGATCTCTGACCGTGTGTCCTTTGGTGGTTTGGATCTCTGTGTCCCTTGGTGGTTTGGATCTCTGTGTCCCTTGGTGGTTCGGATCTCTGTGTCCCGCGGTGGTTCGGATCTCTGTGTCCCACGCTGGTTCGGATCTCTGTGTCCCGCGCTGGTTCGGATCTCTGTGTCCTGCGGTGGTTCGGATCTCTGTGTCCCGCACTGGTTTGGATCTCTGTGTCCCTTGGTGGTTCGGATCTCTGTGTCCCGCTCTGGTTCGGATCTCTGTGTTCCGCGCTGGTTCGGATCTCTGTGTGCCGCGGTGGTTTGGATCTCTGACCGAGTGTTTTTTGGTGGTTCGGATCTCTGTGGCCCGCGGTGGTTCGGATCTCTGTGTCCCGCGGTGGTTCGGATCTCTGTGTCCCTTGGTGGTTCGGATCTGTGTGTCCCTTGGTGGTTTGGATCTCTGTGTCCCTTGGTGGTTCGGATCTCTGTGTCCCTTGGTGGTTCGGATGTCTGTGTCCCTTGGTGGTTCGCATCTCTGTGTCCCTTGGTGGTTTGGATCTCTGTGTCCCTTGGTGGTTCGGATTTCTGTGTTCCGCTGTGGTTCGGATCTCTGTGTCCTGCGCTGGTTCGGATCTCTCTGTCACGCGCTGGTTCGGATCTCTGTGTCCTGCTGTGGTTCGGATCTCTGTGTCCGCGCTGGTTTGGATCTCTGTGTCCCTTGGTGGTTCGGATCTCTGAGTGTCGCGCTGGTTCGGGTCTCTGTGTCCCTTGGTGGTTCGGATCTCTGTGTCCCTTGGTGGTTTGGATCTCTGTGGTCCGCGGTGGTTCGGATCTGTGTGTCCCACGGTGTTTCGGATCTGTGTGTCCTTTGGTGGTTCGGATCTCTGTGTCCCTTGGAGGTTCGGATGTCTGTGTCCCTTGGTGGTTCGGATCTCTGTGTCCCTTGGTGGTTCGGATCTCTGTGTCCCTTGGTGGTTTGGATCTCTGTGTCCCGCGGTGGTTCGGATCTGTGTCCCTTGTTGGTTCGGATCTCTGTGTCCCGCGGTGGTTAGGATCTCTGTGTCCCACGGTCATTCAGATCTCTGACCGTGTGTCCTTTGGTGGTTCGGGTCTCTGTGTCCCTTGGTGGTTCGGATCTCTGTGTCCCTTGGTGGTTTGGATCTCTGTGGTCCGCGGTGGTTCGGATCTGTGTGTCCCGCGGTGTTTCGGATCTGTGTGTCCTTTGGTGGTTCGGATCTCTGTGTCCCTTGGAGGTTCTGATGTCTGTGTCCCTTGGTGGTTCGGATTTCTGTGTCCCTTGGTGGTTTGGATCTCTGTGTCCCGCGGTGGTTCGGATCTGTGTCCCTTGGTGGTTTGGATCTCTGTGTCTCGCGGTGTTTCGGATCTCTATGTCCCACAGTTGTTCAGATCTCTGTGTTCCGCAGTGGTTTGGATATCTGTGTCCCTCAGTGGTTAGGATCTCTGTGTCCCGTGGTGGTTCAGATCTCTGACCATGTGTCCTTTGGTGGTTTGGATCTCTGTGTCCCTTTGTGGTTTGGATCTCTGTGTCCCTTGGTGGTTCGGATCTCTGTGTCCCGTGGTGGTTCGGATCTCTGTGTCCCGCGCTGGTTCGTATCTCTGTGTCCGCGCTGGTTCGGATCTCTGTGTCCTGCAGTGGTTCGGATCTCTGTGTCCCGCACTGGTTTGGATCTCTGTGTGCCGCGGTGGTTCGGATCTCTGTGTCCCGCGGTGGTTCGGATCTCTGTGTCCCACGCTGGTTCGGATCTCTGTGTCCCGCGCTGGTTCGGATCTCTGTGTCCTGCGGTGGTTCGGATCTCTGTGTCCCGCACTGGTTTGGATCTCTGTGTCCCTTGGTGGTTCGGATCTCTGTGTCCCGCTCTGGTTCGGATCTCTGTGTTCCGCGCTGGTCCGGATCTCTGTGTGCCGCGGTGGTTTGGATCTCTGACCGAGTGTTTTTTGGTGGTTCGGATCTCTGTGGCCCGCGGTGGTTCGGATCTCTGTGTCCCGTGGTGGTTCGGATCTCTGTGTCCCTTGGTGGTTCGGATCTGTGTGTCCCTTGGTGGTTTGGATCTCTGTGTCCCTTGGTGGTTCGAATCTGTGTGTCCCTTGGTGGTTCGGATCTCTGTGTCCCTTGGTGGTTCGGATGTCTGTGTCCCTTGGTGGTTCGGATCTCTGTGTCCCTTGGTGGTTTGGATCTCTGTGTCCCTTGGTGGTTCGGATTTCTGTGTTCCGCTGTGGTTCGGATCTCTGTGTCCTGCGCTGGTTCGGATCTCTCTGTCACGCACTGGTTCGGATCTCTGTGTCCTGCTGTGGTTCGGATCTCTGTGTCCGCGCTGGTTTGGATCTCTGTGTCCCTTGGTGGTTCGGATCTCTCTGTCACGCACTGGTTCGGATCTCTGTGTCCTGCTGTGGTTCGGATCTCTGTGTCCGCGCTGGTTTGGATCTCTGTGTCCCTTGGTGGTTCGGATCTCTGAGTGTCGCGCTGGTTCGGGTCTCTGTGTCCCTTGGTGGTTCGGATCTCTGTGTCCCTTGGTGGTTTGGATCTCTGTGGTCCGCGGTGGTTCGGATCTGTGTGTCCCGCGGTGTTTCGGATCTGTGTGTCCTTTGGTGGTTCGGATCTCTGTGTCCCTTGGAGGTTCGGATGTCTGTGTCCCTTGGTGGTTCGGATCTCTGTGTCCCTTGGTGGTTCGGATCTCTGTGTCCCTTGGTGGTTTGGATCTCTGTGTCCCGCGGTGGTTCGGATCTGTGTCCCTTGTTGGTTCGGATCTCTGTGTCCCGCGGTGGTTAGGATCTCTGTGTCCCGCGGTCGTTCAGATCTCTGACCGTGTGTCCTTTGGTGGTTCGGGTCTCTGTGTCCCTTGGTGGTTCGGATCTCTGTGTCCCTTGGTGGTTTGGATCTCTGTGGTCCGCGGTGGTTCGGATCTGTGTGTCCCGCGGTGTTTCGGATCTGTGTGTCCTTTGGTGGTTCGGATGTCTGTGTCCCTTGGAGGTTCGGATGTCTGTGTCCCTTGGTGGTTCGGATCTCTGTGTCCCTTGGTGGTTCGGATCTCTGTGTCCCTTGGTGGTTCGGATCTCTGTGTCCCTTGGTGGTTTGGATCTCTGTGTCCCGCGGTGGTTCGGATCTGTGTCCCTTGGTGGTTTGGATCTCTGTGTCTCGCGGTGTTTCGGATCTCTATGTCCCACAGTTGTTCAGATCTCTGTGTTCCGCAGTGGTTTGGATATCTGTGTCCCTTGGTGGTCCGGATCTCTGTGTCCATTGGTGGTTTGGATCTCTGTGTCCCTCAGTGGTTAGGATCTCTGTGTCCCGTGGTGGTTCAGATCTCTGACCATGTGTCCTTTGGTGGTTAGGATCTCTGTGTCCCTTTGTGGTTTGGATCTCTGTGTCCCTTGGTGGTTCGGATCTCTGTGTCCCGTGGTGGTTCGGATCTCTGTGTCCCACGCTGGTTCGTATCTCTGTGTCCGCGCTGGTTCGGATCTCTGTGTCCTGCGGTGGTTCGGATCTCTGTGTCCCGCACTGGTTTGGATCTCTGTGTGCCGCGGTGGTTCGGATCTCTGACCGTGTGTTTTTTGGTGGTTCGGATCTCTGTGGCCCGCGGTGGTTCGGATCTTTGTGTCCCGCGGTGGTTTGGATCTCTGTGTCCCTTGGTCGGTCGGATCTGTGTGTCCCATGGTGTTTCGGATCTGTGTGTCCTTTGGTGGTTCGGATCTGTGTGTCCCTTGGTGGTTCGAATCTGTGTGTCCCTTGGTGGTTCGGATCTCTGTGTCCCTTGTTGGTTCGGATGTCTGTGTCCCTTGGTGGTTCGGATCTCTGTGTCCCGCGCTGGTTTGGATCTCTGTGTCCCTTGGTGGTTCGGATCTCTGTGTCCCGCGCTGGTTCGGATCTCCGTGTGCCGTACTGGTTCGGATCTCTGTGGGTCGCGCTGGTTCGGAACTCTGTGTGCCGCGCTGGTTCGGATCTTTGTGTCCCTTGTTGGTTCGAATCTGTGTGTCCCTTGGTGGTTCGGATATCTGTGTCCCTTGGTGGTTCGAATATCTGTGTCCCTTGGTGGTTTGGATCCCTGTGTCCCTTGGTGGTTCTGATCTCTGTGTCTCGCGGTGTTTCGGATCTCTATGTCCCACGGTTGTTCAGATTTCTGTGTTCGGCGGTGGTTCGGATATCTGTGTCCCTTGGTGGTTCGGATGTCTGTGTCCATTGGTGGTTTGGATCTCTGTGTCCCGCGGTGGTTAGGATCTCTGTGTCCCGTGGTGGTTCAGATCTCTGACCGTGTGTCCTTTGGTGGTTTGGATCTCTGTGTCCCTTGGTGGTTTGGATCTCTGTGTCCCTTGGTGGTTGGGATCTCTGTGTCCCGCCGTGTTTCGGATCTCTGTGTCCCGCGCTGGTTCGGATCTCTGTGTCCGTGCTGGTTCGGATCTCTGTTTCCTGCGGTGGTTCGGATCTCTGTGTCCCGCGCTGGTTTGGATCTCTGTGTCCCTTGGTGGTTTGGATCTCTGTGTGTCGCGCTGGTTCGGATCTCTGTGTCCCTTGGTGGTTTGGATCTCTGTGTCTCGCAGTGTTTCGGATCTATATGTCCCACAGTTGTTCAGATCTCTGTGTTCCGCGGTGGTTCGGATATCTGTGTCCCTTGGTGGTTCGGATCTCTGTGTCCATTGGTGGTTTGGATCTCTGTGTCCCTCAGTGGTTAGGATCTCTGTGTCCCGCAGTGGTTCAGATCTCTGACCGTGTGTCCTTTGGTGGTTTGGATCTCTGTGTCCCTTGGTGGTTTGGATCTCTGTGTCCCTTGGTGGTTCGGATCTCTGTGTCCCGCGGTGGTTCGGATCTCTGTGTCCCACGCTGGTTCGGATCTCTGTGTCCCGCGCTGGTTCGGATCTCTGTGTCCTGCGGTGGTTCGGATCTCTGTGTCCCGCACTGGTTTGTATCTCTGTGTCCCTTGGTGGTTCGGATCTCTGTGTCCCGCTCTGGTTCGGATCTCTGTGTTCCGCGCTGGTTCGGATCTCTGTGTGCCGCGGTGGTTTGGATCTCTGACCGAGTGTTTTTTGGTGGTTCGGATCTCTGTGGCCCGCGGTGGTTCGGATCTCTGTGTCCCGCGGTGGTTCGGATCTCTGTGTCCCTTGGTGGTTTGGATCTGTGTGTCCCTTGGTGGTTTGGATCTCTGTGTCCCTTGTTGGTTCGAATCTGTGTGTCCCTTGGTGGTTCGGATCTCTGTGTCCCTTGGTGGTTCGGATGTCTGTGTCCCTTGGTGGTTCGGATCTCTGTGCCCCTTGGTGGTTTGGATCTCTGTGTCCCTTGGTGGTTCGGATTTCTGTGTTCCGCTGTGGTTCGGATCTCTGTGTCCTGCGCTGGTTCGGATCTCTCTGTCACGCGCTGGTTCGGATCTCTGTGTCCTGCTGTGGTTCGGATCTCTGTGTCCGCGCTGGTTTGGATCTCTGTGTCCCTTGGTGGTTCGGATCTCTGAGTGTCGCGCTGGTTCGGGTCTCTGTGTCCCTTGGTGGTTCGGATCTCTGTGTCCCTTGGTGGTTTGGATCTCTGTGGTCCGCAGTGGTTCGGATCTGTGTGTCCCGCGGTGTTTCGGATCTGTGTGTCCTTTGGTGGTTCGGATCTCTGTGTCCCTTGGAGGTTCGGATGTCTGTGTCCCTTGGTGGTTCGGATCTCTGTGTCCCTTGGTGGTTCGGATCTCTGTGTCCCTTGGTGGTTTGGATCTCTGTGTCCCGCGGTGGTTCGGATCTGTGTCCCTTGTTGGTTCGGATCTCTGTGTCCCGCGGTGGTTAGGATCTCTGTGTCCCGCGGTCGTTCAGATCTCTGACCGTGTGTCCTTTGGTGGTTTGGATCTCTGTGTCCCTTGGTGGTTTGGATCTCTGTGTACCTTGGTGGTTCGGGTCTCTGTGTCCCGCGGTGGTTCGGATCTCTGTGTCCCGCGCTGGTTCGGATCTTTGTGTCCCTTGGTGGTTCGGCTCTCCGTGTCCCTTGGTGGTTCGGATATCTGTGTCCCTTGGTGGTTCGAATATCTGTGTCCCTTGGTGGTTTGGATCCCTGTGTCCCTTGGTGGTTCTGATCTCTGTGTCTCGCGGTGTTTCGGATCTCTATGTCCCACGGTTGTTCAGATTTCTGTGTTCGGCGGTGGTTCGGATATCTGTGTCCCTTGGTGGTTCGGATGTCTGTGTCCCTTGGTGGTTCGGATGTCTGTGTCCATTGGTGGTTTGGATCTCTGTGTCCCGCGGTGGTTAGGATCTCTGTGTCCCGTGGTGGTTCAGATCTCTGACCGTGTGTCCTTTGGTGGTTTGGATCTCTGTGTCCCTTGGTGGTTTGGATCTCTGTGTCCCTTGGTGGTTGGGATCTCTGTGTCCCGCCGTGTTTCGGATCTCTGTGTCCCGCGCTGGTTCGGATCTCTGTGTCCGTGCTGGTTCGGATCTCTGTTTCCTGCGGTGGTTCGGATCTCTGTGTCCCGCGCTGGTTTGGATCTCTGTGTCCCTTGGTGGTTTGGATCTCTGTGTGTCGCGCTGGTTCGGATCTCTGTGTCCCTTGGTGGTTTGGATCTCTGTGTCTCGCAGTGTTTCGGATCTATATGTCCCACAGTTGTTCAGATCTCTGTGTTCCGCGGTGGTTCGGATATCTGTGTCCCTTGGTGGTTCGGATCTCTGTGTCCATTGGTGGTTTGGATCTCTGTGTCCCGCGGTGGTTCAGATCTCTGTGTCCCGCAGTGGTTCGGATCTCTGACCGTGTGTCCTTTGGTGGTTTGGATCTCTGTGTCCCTTGGTGGTTTGGATCTCTGTGTCCCTTGGTGGTTCGGATCTCTGTGTCCCGCGGTGGTTCGGATCTCTGTGTCCCACGCTGGTTCGGATCTCTGTGTCCCGCGCTGGTTCGGATCTCTGTGTCCTGCGGTGGTTCGGATCTCTGTGTCCCGCACTGGTTTGGATATCTGTGTCCCTTGGTGGTTCGGATCTCTGTGTCCCGCTCTGGTTCGGATCTCTGTGTTCCGCGCTGGTTCGGATCTCTGTGTGCCGCGGTGGTTTGGATCTCTGACCGAGTGTTTTTTGGTGGTTCGGATCTCTGTGGCCCGCGGTGGTTCGGATCTCTGTGTCCCGCGGTGGTTCGGATCTCTGTGTCCCTTGGTGGTTTGGATCTGTGTGTCCCTTGGTGGTTTGGATCTCTGTGTCCCTTGTTGGTTCGAATCTGTGTGTCCTTTGGTGGTTTGGATCTCTGTGTCCCTTTGTGGTTTGGATCTCTGTGTCCCTTGGTGGTTCGGATCTCTGTGTCCCGTGGTGGTTCGGATCTCTGTGTCCCGCGCTGGTTCGTATCTCTGTGTCCGCGCTGGTTCGGATCTCTGTGTCCTGCAGTGGTTCGGATCTCTGTGTCCCGCACTGGTTTGGATCTCTGTGTGCCGCGGTGGTTCGGATCTCTGTGTCCCGCGGTGGTTCGGATCTCTGTGTCCCACGCTGGTTCGGATCTCTGTGTCCCGCGCTGGTTCGGATCTCTGTGTCCTGCGGTGGTTCGGATCTCTGTGTCCCGCACTGGTTTGGATCTCTGTGTCCCTTGGTGGTTCGGATCTCTGTGTCCCGCTCTGGTTCGGATCTCTGTGTTCCGCGCTGGTCCGGATCTCTGTGTGCCGCGGTGGTTTGGATCTCTGACCGAGTGTTTTTTGGTGGTTCGGATCTCTGTGGCCCGCGGTGGTTCGGATCTCTGTGTCCCGTGGTGGTTCGGATCTCTGTGTCCCTTGGTGGTTCGGATCTGTGTGTCCCTTGGTGGTTTGGATCTCTGTGTCCCTTGGTGGTTCGAATCTGTGTGTCCCTTGGTGGTTCGGATCTCTGTGTCCCTTGGTGGTTCGGATGTCTGTGTCCCTTGGTGGTTCGGATCTCTGTGTCCCTTGGTGGTTTGGATCTCTGTGTCCCTTGGTGGTTCGGATTTCTGTGTTCCGCTGTGGTTCGGATCTCTGTGTCCTGCGCTGGTTCGGATCTCTCTGTCACGCACTGGTTCGGATCTCTGTGTCCTGCTGTGGTTCGGATCTCTGTGTCCGCGCTGGTTTGGATCTCTGTGTCCCTTGGTGGTTCGGATCTCTCTGTCACGCACTGGTTCGGATCTCTGTGTCCTGCTGTGGTTCGGATCTCTGTGTCCGCGCTGGTTTGGATCTCTGTGTCCCTTGGTGGTTCGGATCTCTGAGTGTCGCGCTGGTTCGGGTCTCTGTGTCCCTTGGTGGTTCGGATCTCTGTGTCCCTTGGTGGTTTGGATCTCTGTGGTCCGCGGTGGTTCGGATCTGTGTGTCCCGCGGTGTTTCGGATCTGTGTGTCCTTTGGTGGTTCGGATCTCTGTGTCCCTTGGAGGTTCGGATGTCTGTGTCCCTTGGTGGTTCGGATCTCTGTGTCCCTTGGTGGTTCGGATCTCTGTGTCCCTTGGTGGTTTGGATCTCTGTGTCCCGCGGTGGTTCGGATCTGTGTCCCTTGTTGGTTCGGATCTCTGTGTCCCGCGGTGGTTAGGATCTCTGTGTCCCGCGGTCGTTCAGATCTCTGACCGTGTGTCCTTTGGTGGTTCGGGTCTCTGTGTCCCTTGGTGGTTCGGATCTCTGTGTCCCTTGGTGGTTTGGATCTCTGTGGTCCGCGGTGGTTCGGATCTGTGTGTCCCGCGGTGTTTCGGATCTGTGTGTCCTTTGGTGGTTCGGATGTCTGTGTCCCTTGGAGGTTCGGATGTCTGTGTCCCTTGGTGGTTCGGATCTCTGTGTCCCTTGGTGGTTCGGATCTCTGTGTCCCTTGGTGGTTCGGATCTCTGTGTCCCTTGGTGGTTTGGATCTCTGTGTCCCGCGGTGGTTCGGATCTGTGTCCCTTGGTGGTTTGGATCTCTGTGTCTCGCGGTGTTTCGGATCTCTATGTCCCACAGTTGTTCAGATCTCTGTGTTCCGCAGTGGTTTGGATATCTGTGTCCCTTGGTGGTCCGGATCTCTGTGTCCATTGGTGGTTTGGATTTCTGTGTCCCTCAGTGGTTAGGATCTCTGTGTCCCGTGGTGGTTCAGATCTCTGACCATGTGTCCTTTGGTGGTTAGGATCTCTGTGTCCCTTTGTGGTTTGGATCTCTGTGTCCCTTGGTGGTTCGGATCTCTGTGTCCCGTGGTGGTTCGGATCTCTGTGTCCCACGCTGGTTCGTATCTCTGTGTCCGCGCTGGTTCGGATCTCTGTGTCCTGCGGTGGTTCGGATCTCTGTGTCCCGCACTGGTTTGGATCTCTGTGTGCCGCGGTGGTTCGGATCTCTGACCGTGTGTTTTTTGGTGGTTCGGATCTCTGTGGCCCGCGGTGGTTCGGATCTTTGTGTCCCGCGGTGGTTTGGATCTCTGTGTCCCTTGGTCAGGCGGATCTGTGTGTCCCATGGTGTTTCGGATCTGTGTGTCCTTTGGTGGTTCGGATCTGTGTGTCCCTTGGTGGTTCGAATCTGTGTGTCCCTTGGTGGTTCGGATCTCTGTGTCCCTTGTTGGTTCGGATGTCTGTGTCCCTTGGTGGTTCGGATCTCTGTGTCCCGCGCTGGTTTGGATCTCTGTGTCCCTTGGTGGTTCGGATCTCTGTGTCCCGCGCTGGTTCGGATCTCCGTGTGCCGTACTGGTTCGGATCTCTGTGGGTCGCGCTGGTTCGGAACTCTGTGTGCCGCGCTGGTTCGGATCTTTGTGTCCCTTGTTGGTTCGAATCTGTGTGTCCCTTGGTGGTTCGGATATCTGTGTCCCTTGGTGGTTCGAATATCTGTGTCCCTTGGTGGTTTGGATCCCTGTGTCCCTTGGTGGTTCTGATCTCTGTGTCTCGCGGTGTTTCGGATCTCTATGTCCCACGGTTGTTCAGATTTCTGTGTTCGGCGGTGGTTCGGATATCTGTGTCCCTTGGTGGTTCGGATGTCTGTGTCCATTGGTGGTTTGGATCTCTGTGTCCCGCGGTGGTTAGGATCTCTGTGTCCCGTGGTGGTTCAGATCTCTGACCGTGTGTCCTTTGGTGGTTTGGATCTCTGTGTCCCTTGGTGGTTTGGATCTCTGTGTCCCTTGGTGGTTGGGATCTCTGTGTCCCGCCGTGTTTCGGATCTCTGTGTCCCGCGCTGGTTCGGATCTCTGTGTCCGTGCTGGTTCGGATCTCTGTTTCCTGCGGTGGTTCGGATCTCTGTGTCCCGCGCTGGTTTGGATCTCTGTGTCTCTTGGTGGTTTGGATCTCTGTGTGTCGCGCTGGTTCGGATCTCTGTGTCCCTTGGTGGTTTGGATCTCTGTGTCTCGCAGTGTTTCGGATCTATATGTCCCACAGTTGTTCAGATCTCTGTGTTCCGCGGTGGTTCGGATATCTGTGTCCCTTGGTGGTTCGGATCTCTGTGTCCATTGGTGGTTTGGATCTCTGTGTCCCTCAGTGGTTAGGATCTCTGTGTCCCGCAGTGGTTCAGATCTCTGACCGTGTGTCCTTTGGTGGTTTGGATCTCTGTGTCCCTTGGTGGTTTGGATCTCTGTGTCCCTTGGTGGTTCGGATCTCTGTGTCCCGCGGTGGTTCGGATCTCTGTGTCCCACGCTGGTTCGGATCTCTGTGTCCCGCGCTGGTTCGGATCTCTGTGTCCTGCGGTGGTTCGGATCTCTGTGTCCCGCACTGGTTTGTATCTCTGTGTCCCTTGGTGGTTCGGATCTCTGTGTCCCGCTCTGGTTCGGATCTCTGTGTTCCGCGCTGGTTCGGATCTCTGTGTGCCGCGGTGGTTTGGATCTCTGACCGAGTGTTTTTTGGTGGTTCGGATCTCTGTGGCCCGCGGTGGTTCGGATCTCTGTGTCCCGCGGTGGTTCGGATCTCTGTGTCCCTTGGTGGTTTGGATCTGTGTGTCCCTTGGTGGTTTGGATCTCTGTGTCCCTTGTTGGTTCGAATCTGTATGTCCCATGGTGGTTCGGATCTCTGTGTCCCTTGGTGGTTCGGATGTCTGTGTCCCTTGGTGGTTCGGATCTCTGTGCCCCTTGGTGGTTTGGATCTCTGTGTCCCTTGGTGGTTCGGATTTCTGTGTTCCGCTGTGGTTCGGATCTCTGTGTCCTGCGCTGGTTCGGATCTCTCTGTCACGCGCTGGTTCGGATCTCTGTGTCCTGCTGTGGTTCGGATCTCTGTGTCCGCGCTGGTTTGGATCTCTGTGTCCCTTGGTGGTTCGGATCTCTGAGTGTCGCGCTGGTTCGGGTCTCTGTGTCCCTTGGTGGTTCGGATCTCTGTGTCCCTTGGTGGTTTGGATCTCTGTGGTCCGCAGTGGTTCGGATCTGTGTGTCCCGCGGTGTTTCGGATCTGTGTGTCCTTTGGTGGTTCGGATCTCTGTGTCCCTTGGAGGTTCGGATGTCTGTGTCCCTTGGTGGTTCGGATCTCTGTGTCCCTTGGTGGTTCGGATCTCTGTGTCCCTTGGTGGTTTGGATCTCTGTGTCCCGCGGTGGTTCGGATCTGTGTCCCTTGTTGGTTCGGATCTCTGTGTCCCGCGGTGGTTAGGATCTCTGTGTCCCGCGGTCGTTCAGATCTCTGACCGTGTGTCCTTTGGTGGTTTGGATCTCTGTGTCCCTTGGTGGTTTGGATCTCTGTGTACCTTGGTGGTTCGGGTCTCTGTGTCCCGCGGTGGTTCGGATCTCTGTGTCCCGCGCTGGTTCGGATCTTTGTGTCCCTTGGTGGTTCGGATCTCCGTGTCCCTTGGTGGTTCGGATATCTGTGTCCCTTGGTGGTTCGAATATCTGTGTCCCTTGGTGGTTTGGATCCCTGTGTCCCTTGGTGGTTCTGATCTCTGTGTCTCACGGTGTTTCGGATCTCTATGTCCCACGGTTGTTCAGATTTCTGTGTTCGGCGGTGGTTCGGATATCTGTGTCCCTTGGTGGTTCGGATGTCTGTGTCCCTTGGTGGTTCGGATGTCTGTGTCCATTGGTGGTTTGGATCTCTGTGTCCCGCGGTGGTTAGGATCTCTGTGTCCCGTGGTGGTTCAGATCTCTGACCGTGTGTCCTTTGGTGGTTTGGATCTCTGTGTCCCTTGGTGGTTTGGATCTCTGTGTCCCTTGGTGGTTGGGATCTCTGTGTCCCGCCGTGTTTCGGATCTCTGTGTCCCGCGCTGGTTCGGATCTCTGTGTCCGTGCTGGTTCGGATCTCTGTTTCCTGCGGTGGTTCGGATCTCTGTGTCCCGCGCTGGTTTGGATCTCTGTGTCCCTTGGTGGTTTGGATCTCTGTGTGTCGCGCTGGTTCGGATCTCTGTGTCCCTTGGTGGTTTGGATCTCTGTGTCTCGCAGTGTTTCGGATCTATATGTCCCACAGTTGTTCAGATCTCTGTGTTCCGCGGTGGTTCGGATATCTGTGTCCCTTGGTGGTTCGGATCTCTGTGTCCATTGGTGGTTTGGATCTCTGTGTCCCGCGGTGGTTCAGATCTCTGTGTCCCGCAGTGGTTCGGATCTCTGACCGTGTGTCCTTTGGTGGTTTGGATCTCTGTGTCCCTTGGTGGTTTGGATCTCTGTGTCCCTTGGTGGTTCGGATCTCTGTGTCCCACGGTGGTTCGGATCTCTGTGTCCCACGCTGGTTCGGATCTCTGTGTCCCGCGCTGGTTCGGATCTCTGTGTCCTGCGGTGGTTCGGATCTCTGTGTCCCGCACTGGTTTGGATCTCTGTGTCCCTTGGTGGTTCGGATCTCTGTGTCCCGCTCTGGTTCGGATCTCTGTGTTCCGCGCTGGTTCGGATCTCTGTGTGCCGCGGTGGTTTGGATCTCTGACCGAGTGTTTTTGGTGGTTCGGATCTCTGTGGCCCGCGGTGGTTCGGATCTCTGTGTCCCGCGGTGGTTCGGATCTCTGTGTCCCTTGGTGGTTTGGATCTGTGTGTCCCTTGCTGGTTTGGATCTCTGTGTCCCTTGTTGGTTCGAATCTGTGTGTCCCTTGGTGGTTCGGATCTCTGTGTCCCTTGGTGGTTCGGATGTCTGTGTCCCTTGGTGGTTCGGATCTCTGTGCCCCTTGGTGGTTTGGATCTCTGTGTCCCTTGGTGGTTCGGATTTCTGTGTTCCGCTGTGGTTCGGATCTCTGTGTCCTGCGCTGGTTCGGATCTCTCTGTCACGCGCTGGTTCGGATCTCTGTGTCCTGCTGTGGTTCGGATCTCTGTGTCCGCGCTGGTTTGGATCTCTGTGTCCCTTGGTGGTTCGGATCTCTGAGTGTCGCGCTGGTTCGGGTCTCTGTGTCCCTTGGTGGTTCGGATCTCTGTGTCCCTTGGTGGTTTGGATCTCTGTGGTCTGCGGTGGTTCGGATCTGTGTGTCCCGCGGTGTTTCGGATCTGTGTGTCCTTTGGTGGTTCGGATCTCTGTGTCCCTTGGAGGTTCGGATGTCTGTGTCCCTTGGTGGTTCGGATCTCTGTGTCCCTTGGTGGTTCGGATCTCTGTGTCCCTTGGTGGTTTGGATCTCTGTGTCCCGCGGTGGTTCGGATCTGTGTCCCTTGTTGGTTCGGATCTCTGTGTCCCGCGGTGGTTAGGATCTCTGTGTCCCGCGGTCGTTCAGATCTCTGACCGTGTGTCCTTTGGTGGTTTGGATCTCTGTGTCCCTTGGTGGTTTGGATCTCTGTGTACCTTGGTGGTTCGGGTCTCTGTGTCCCGCGGTGGTTCGGATCTCTGTGTCCCGCGCTGGTTCGGATCTTTGTGTCCCTTGGTGGTTCGGATCTCCGTGTCCCTTGGTGGTTCGGATATCTGTGTCCCTTGGTGGTTCGAATATCTGTGTCCCTTGGTGGTTTGGATCCCTGTGTCCCTTGGTGGTTCTGATCTCTGTGTCTCGCGGTGTTTCGGATCTCTATGTCCCACGGTTGTTCAGATTTCTGTGTTCGGCGGTGGTTCGGATATCTGTGTCCCTTGGTGGTTCGGATGTCTGTGTCCATTGGTGGTTTGGATCTCTGTGTCCCGCGGTGGTTAGGATCTCTGTGTCCCGTGGTGGTTCAGATCTCTGACCGTGTGTCCTTTGGTGGTTTGGATCTCTGTGTCCCTTGGTGGTTTGGATCTCTGTGTCCCTTGGTGGTTGGGATCTCTGTGTCCCGCCGTGTTTCGGATCTCTGTGTCCCGCGCTGGTTCGGATCTCTGTGTCCGTGCTGGTTCGGATCTCTGTTTCCTGCGGTGGTTCGGATCTCTGTGTCCCGCGCTGGTTTGGATCTCTGTGTCCCTTGGTGGTTTGGATCTCTGTGTGTCGCGCTGGTTCGGATCTCTGTGTCCCTTGGTGGTTTGGATCTCTGTGTCTCACAGTGTTTCGGATCTATATGTCCCACAGTTGTTCAGATCTCTGTGTTCCGCGGTGGTTCGGATATCTGTGTCCCTTGGTGGTTTGGATCTCTGTGTCCCTTGGTGGTTCGCATCTCTGTGTCCCGCGGTGGTTCAGATCTCTGTGTCCAGCGCTGGTTCGGATCTCTGTGTCCCGCGCTGGTTCGGATCTCTGTGTCCTGCGGTGGTTCGGATCTCTGTGTCCAGCACTGGTTTGTATATCTGTGTCCCTTTGTGGTTCGGATCTCTGTGTGCCGCGGTGGTTCGGATCTCTGACCGTGTGTTTTTTGGTGGTTCGGATCTCTGTGGCCCGCGGTGGTTCGGATCTCTGTGTCCCGAGGTGGTTTGGATCTCTGCGTCCCTTAGTGGTTCGGATCTGTGTGTCCTGCGCTGGTTCGGATCTGTGTGTCCTTTGGTGGTTCGGATCTGTGTGTCCCTTGGTGGTTCGAATCTGTGTGTCCCTTGGTGGTTCGGATCTCTGTGTCCCTTGGTGGTGTGGAAGTGTAACTCAGTGTAACTTATTGATTGGCACTGGTAACTCATTGATTAAGACTGGTAACGAAGCAGATAGACGATTTCGTAAATGAATGCCAAGAATGTGCACGAACATGGTAATCTCTTGTCCACCTGGTCACAGCCCCAGGCTGGAGCACCCCCCTATCGTTTGGTAAATGGAACTCACAGCAGGAGGGGAGCAAGCTGGTGCCAGGACTCGGTGCATGCATGACCTCGGGGCATTAGCGGAGAAGGGATTAGCGCGACGAGGCCCATAAAAACCAGAGCAAACTATGAGTCAAGAGACTGGTCACCAGAAGCTCTGACCTACGGAACGGAACGGAACCCTGTGAACAGCGCTGAGAGAGAGCACTCATCCTCAGAAGCCCTGCACGACGGAATGAACGCGTACCACGAGTTCGGCGCTGCAGCCGAACAAGAAGGACTATGAGGATAGAGTTAACCTGGTCCATTGAGTTAAACGATATTATTTGGTAATGGAATGAAGTGAATAACCAGTTAATAATAAAGTCATGACCTTTTGTAAAACCTGTTTCCGACCATTGGCGTCTTGAGTCTCACTCACCACCTCCACTACAATATGGAGGCACCGCTGAGATCAATTGGACACATACAAGACCTTTAAAGGTGAGTGTGTCTTGTTTTTGTCCAGTATGATTTACGAACTTGGGAATAGTTATGTTGTATATACATGGAGGATTTGGTGTGTGGGCTTCTCCATGTACAATTGGTGCAGGAGAGCCCTCAGAAGGAAGATATAGATGAGACCTTTTGGCTCCGGTGATGTGCTCGCGACACAGAGATCCATTTGAGTTGGTCTAGGGTGCTGGGTAGTGGATCACAAAGAACCATTGCTGAGCTGGTACTCCCGGGTGCTGTGGCTACTACCCAAAGAACCATTTTTTTGTATGATTAAGATGTAACGATTTTAACGATCGTCCGAGGTAACGTCCTACAAAATGTCTGCTCGTTCTTTTTCCTTTGAGTCGTAATCCTGTTGAAATCTCATTTACAAAAGCGGAAGTTAGTACGCCGGGGAATGATCGAGGTCCTTGTTGGCAAATCAGGAATAGTGAATAAGCGGACAAAATCCAAGGATGGAACGTTTTAAATGATTCTATTATTCGTGAGCTTGCGAGGATATGTACATTATACGCTGGGTATTAAAAGCCTTACTCTGGTCTGCAGGCAAATCGGCTCATGAAGTGCACCATGAGGCGATTTGTTTGCCGGTTCGGTAAGGTTCGGTAAGGTCCGTACACGTGTACAATCGTGTACACCCGTTTTAAATAAATAATTTTTTTTCAGTTTTCCCGCCATGTCTAAAACTCGTTTGATCAACAAATAAATTCATGACAGACAACCCCATCTCATACCGGTCCAGAATTATTATGAAAGATGGCGATTGGATGAAAATTGCATCAAATTTTGTCCAGGTCCATCACTAAGCCTTTGAGACATGCTTCACGGTTGAATGAAAGACAATAATTAAGTGCTTTTGTGGAAAAGCAATGGCAAACCACCCAATGTCACAGGGTCACCACTTTCATGAGCTCAGAGAAATAATACTTCCAAATTCCACTCTGATGGCTCAATGGAAATCGGCAGCAGAATGAAAATCAACAGACAATGGAACAGCTAGCGACGAGTGTTTGTGAGTAACAACCACCCTCTGGTCGAGGCTCATAGGAAAAGTGATACTTATTGATTCGGCACGCTTACAATATATATAAATGGCGAAGGTTGTGGTTGGTTCGATTTTGCGAAATGAACGTTCTTTGAACAAGTTAAATGGAAAAATAATGAAAAAGTATATAATTGTTTACTCTCTGAAACTGGGTAGTGTATAGAACTCTGGGTATAGTTCTCAAATCACTCTGGGTTGTGCCTTGAGGAATGAATTGGAGTTGTGACAAGGTGTAGACAGATGGGAGGTTGCGATGCTGGTACTGTGGATTCTATGAGACAAAGTACAGACAAATTTTGTTTCACTTCTAAAAACAAAAATTTGGACAAAAGTGGGTGTAAGGATGTAAGGGTGTAATGTAATGTAAGGATGTAAGGTAAAATTGAGTTATGGAATTAATTGCTTTCAACAATGCAAAGGGTGACAAGATATGGGATTGTAATGGGATTTTAATGGGATAAATATAAAAGATATTTGTTTTTGTCAAGAAAAAGTGACAATTAGCTGAGGAGTCACTGAGGCCAAACTTTAACCTTTGACGGCAGAGAAATTGTGTTCTGACAGCAGAAGACTTCCAAATAATATTTATGGCTGGATTGTTTCAAGAGAAATGACATACTATTTATTTTAATATAAAATTGCTATGAGATGAAATTATATTTTCGGTGTTGGTGTGATACTAATTACCTAGAAAAATATATCTGAAGACTTACGGACATAATTTAGGCAAAATATGGCAGAATAGTTGTTGATAGTTTAGGCACATATCAGAATGCTTGTTGATTTAAAATTTCAAAGTCAAATTTTTACACCTTCAAGTACTGATGAAATCTCCATTTTTCACATGTAGTTTTGTTGAAAAACGGATGAAGGTGAATAATTTAGGATTATTAGAAAAATTTTGATGGGTCTAACTGTGGAAAGTGTTATTAAATCATAGGTAGAGGTAACAAGGAAACTAGGTGTTACTAGGAAACAAAAGTATTCAGGTGTTACCAGGAAACAAAAGTAGACAGACAAGCAAAATGAGTATAAAGACGTTGACCAACCAAGATGTTGCATATCTTTGTTGATGTTCTGACGTTGTTTATTTCAATTATGGTCGGAATTATTAGAATTGCTATTAAATGAGAATTTTCATATTGGATGTTAAAGCAACGAAGAGTTTTATGGGATTATAAGGTCATATCGCGACATCATGGGAAAGCTAATGTTAATTGTGGGACGTCAGAGGTAATGGTGTAGTTTAATGTTCACACTGTTTTGGAAAATAATGCTCGATGCAACATGATCCTAAAAAGAACCCATCCCTACATCTAAGGATCAGGAAGGGAAGGAATGGAAAATTTGAAGTATTAAAGTTACGGAACTCAAAATATCTAGGTTTGGATGTAGTCATTAAAAAAAAAAAAAAAAATTGAGTCATTCATTGGTTTGATGATAATCCTAATATTTTGATAAATATTTGATAATAATCCTAATAATTTTAATCCTAGGAATAATATTGCTAATAGTTTGTCTGAAGGCTTTGATAAGTATTTGTCTAAAGCAAACAGCGACTTCTAAGATGACAGACGTGTGAGGTATTTGGCATCGCCAGACTAGCTTATTGGTTTAGGAATGTTTAGAGGTCATTGCAATGTGATAATTACTTGTGATCATTTGTGAAATTTCATGAACAGATATGTGAAATGGATGTAATTTGAGTGAGTATGAGAAAATTTGGTGCGGGATTCGTGGAATGTACAAGGCCGGACATGATCATTGGGAATTCAATTGAACTAATTGACTGATATGTAAATCCAATTTCAAATTTCAAGTAAATCGAATGAAAATTAAGGATTTTTGTTCATTGTTGCAACGTTGTGCTCCAACGTTTTGGGAACATTCAAATGTTGGGTTTTGCTAATGTTTCCACAACGTCGCCACAACGTTTCACTTTCGTTGTTGCAACGTTTTGCTCCAACGTTTTGGGAACATTCAAATGTTGGGTTTTGCTGACGTGTCCACAACGTCGCTACAACGTTTCACTTTCGTTGTCTGTCGTTGTTAACGACTCTAGCATGCACTCGTCCAATCAGGATGGAGCGGTATGGTCCCCGGATCATCACTGCCCGCAGTTTTAATTAGTTTTACTTTTTCTCTTGGTCATATAATTTTGAAGACATGCATGTCATGATATAGGAAATGTTTGTTCTGTTGAATGGAATAAATGTTGTTTATTTTTTGTGGGTGTGTATTTCTGCAGGTGTATTTTGTTTATTTTGGATATATTTTCACGATTAATTCCAGTTAACATCCTGCAAAATTTGCTCGTTTGCTGGCCGAGTCGAAATTGCGTTGAGTTCCTATGGCATGCGCCATTAAAAGCGCTGTGTAATGGTTGAGCTCCCTTTATTTCGTTTTGGTCATGCGGATGAGCAGACAAAGTGACGAATGCTGCGGCTGGAGCAGTAGAAGCGATGTTTTTTTTAATTGAAATGATGTAATTTAATTCAACGTGGTAGGTGGGCAACACCGCAAAGCATACCTCTTTTAAGGTGTGTTCAAACCCATGAACATTTCAGCAATCAATACGATGCTGAAATGATGTAATTTAATTCAACGTGGTAGGTGGGCAACACCGCAAAGCATACCTCTTTTAAGGTGTGTTCAAACCCATGAACATTTCAGCAATCAATACGATGCTGAAATGATGTAATTTAATTCAACGTGGTAGGTGGGCAACACCGCAAAGCATACCTCTTTTAAGGTGTGTTCAAACCCATGAACATTTCAGCAATCAATACGATGCTGAAATGATGTAATTTAATTCAACGTGGTAGGTGGGCAACACCACAAAGCATACCTCTTTTAAGGTGTGTTCAAACCCATGAACATTTCAGCAATCAATACGATGCTGAAATGATGTAATTTAATTCAACGTGGTAGGTGGGCAACACCGCAAAGCATACCTCTTTTAAGGTGTGTTCAAACCCATGAACATTTCAGCAATCAATACGATGCTGAAATGGTGTAATTTAATGAGTAATTTAATGAGTAATTTAATAAGTAATTTAATGAGTAATTTAATGAGTAATTTAATGAGTAATTTAATGAGTAATTTAATGAGTAATTTAATGAATAATTTAAGGTGTAATTTAATTGTGTAATATGGTCGACCTTGGGTTTGTTTGGGTTTTGTTGTTTATTTTTGCGGGTGTGTATTTTTGTGTATTTTGGATATATTTTCACGACTAATTCCAGTTAACATCCTACAAAATTTGCTCGTTTTCTGGCCGAGTCGAAATTGCGTTGAGTTCCTATGGCATGCGCCATTAAAAGCGCTGTGTAATGGTTGAGCTCCCTTTATTTCGTTTTGGTCACGCGGATGAGCAGACAAAATGACGAATGCTGCGGCTGGAGCAGTGGAAGCGATTTTGAATTGTTCAATGATTATTCGATATTGTTATGACTTATTGTCAATAGGTATACTAAGTGGCCATGAGGTAGCCTGTTGCTATGTACAGTTTTATTCTATTGTTGATTATACCACATAGCTGTCTGTGGTGATAAAGGAAATGTTCGTTTTAAATAGATGATTATGATAGGACCATGACTATAAAATCATGATGATTATTATGAATGATATCATAGGGTTCAAATGCAGAATGATTGCATGAACTTGGGAAAGAACTTTTAAGCCCTATGGGATAAATTGGGTGTTACAAGCGATGGAGTTTCAAAATTTAGCATGATTGAAGGAATTTTACAGTCTTATTTCAGGAGTTTTACGAAATTTATATTGCCAAGAGATTTTGGGTACTATTAAAAAAAAAATGATGAGATATTTTTCCCAATGAACTTTAATATCTGCCATCCATTTTGGCTGTCTCACGAATGAAGGATGAGTTGACTTTAGTGGTTGCAAAGAAAATTTGTGGAGACCAGGCAAAATGGGGAAATATGTCAGATATGACCCTAGGACAGTACGGTGATTCATCAATTGACATGAGGTATGAACCAGAGGTGACGACCGATGAGATTCGATCTCAGTCAATGGATGGACCTGCCCTGACATCATTGGGGAAAGGGCTTATGCAAGGAGTCATCCAAAATGATTAATTTGATTTATTGATGAATATTGATGAATTAATTGAAATTAAATAATTGATTGAATTGTTGATTGATTGAATCTAATTGATTGAATTTAATGGAATAAATTTAACTGGATAAATTGAATTGAATAAATTAAATTGAATATATTGATCGTTTCATTGATGAAAATGCGGTCTCAAGAAAGAAGCTTTAATATCTTTGTGAGATATTATCAATGTGAAGACAACCTTGGAAAATTGAGCAAGGTGGTGAGTTTATATATAGATATATATGTGCGGTTACCATTGTATGATTTCCCCTTCAACAGAGCGGACACCTGAGGATTCACCCATTTCATACTGACCCTCTGGCTCATCTGCAAATACTGATCTGTGAGATTGGATTGGGCAAAAGCCACAGGTGAGAGAGATTCTCTGGAAATCACCATTTGAACAGGTGGAGAGATCCTTCCTGGAGGTACGAGTGAAGCTTTAGAGGAACAAACTACAACACATCCAACGCTACTTTGATAAAAGGCAAAATGGGAAATGGAGCCTGCAAGAATACACAAGGACAACCAGAGATTCCACAAAAAGGTACTTGTACACATCATATGTACGACCGTTATGGTGCCGAAGCTATAAGGCAGGTCGAGAATTGGTATTTGTGGACAAAGGGACATGATGAGGAGTTTCCAAGAGATGGTACATTTGAGCGAAGTCGATTGGAAAGATTGGAACAAAGATTGAAAGCCAGGAAGAGACAGAATTTAACGGTAGACTGGCTTGCATTCCATCTTTGGGATGGTGAATCCAGACAACGGGAACAGCAAGAACGGATAACGGATCTAGAACTTAAAATAAAAAGGATACAGGATACAGTGGAGGAGACAAATGCACAACTGCCCTCGAAATTAGGAATGAAAGTGACAGTTGTCCCATCTGATTTCCAGTTGTCTCCCCAAAAAGGACGGTACAGATAATTTTTTCGTGTTTCAGGAGATAACGAGAGATTGCAGTGGCAACTCAGGGATGTAGAGATGCAGCCCAGCAATACAAGTGCACAGGTGCACATGTGAAGAAGCAGCTCTTCGTTTGGAAAAGAAGTCCACAAATAGCCTGAAAAATGACGCAGCTTTTTATTAAAACCAACTTATACAGATCCGGAGGAGACAGACATCTACAGCAAGAATCCGCTTCATGCCAAGTCAAGCCTTCCTGGAAACACATTGATTCTCATTCACTTATATATGAATACGATTATCAGAAAATCTCCGAGAGAACAAAGCGACTGGCGAGAGTCCCTCCCACCGTTATCCGCTGTTCGGGGGAGTCAGCCCTTCCTTATCATTCGGACCAAATGTTTCTCTGGGCTCCGAGAAAACAGAAATGTAACTCACAAAGAGAAGAGTGTATGCTTGGCCAAACAAACCCATATATTTTATGGGTTTGTTTACATGAGTAATTCAAAGCATGTTTATACAGAGTCATGCGTCGCTGTGATTAATACAAAATATATATGGTTAACGATAGGTTTATGTCTGCACTCTAAACATTCTACTCGCGTTACACAAAATCACGCGCATGTGGGCGTGGTTTCACGACCGGCCTTATCTAGCCTCGAAAAAAGCACACGTATACAATTGTCCAGCATGACCTCAGCGAGCCTTTCCTCATCCAAAACTAAAACGAAGCAAAAACCCTTTATTAACTTTATGAAAATAGCATTTTTAAACAACATTTAAATCATAACACATTAGCAACCAACGTCTATAACTGAACTTTAGGCAATAACAAATCTACTACTTGACATTCCTTCCTCTTGTCTCGTCGAGACAAAGTATCTTAAGAGACAACGTGCCACATCGGGCTTTATTGAAAAATAATTGTGTAATGCGGGTATTGAAAAAATAATTGTGTAATGCGGGTATCTCCCAAGGGCATATCGTGCGCCCAAAGCGCCTCGCCCGTGCATTTGGCGAACGTGTCGTGTGGTGCGTGCTCGGAGCCTGAGGGCTCAGAACATGAAAGTCCATTAACGTTTCGGATCCACAACGAAGGTGTCTGGTCCAGATGAGGTTCTGCTCCACCAGGGGGCCACCACCTCCCCTGCGGAACTTGCTCCCCCCACCCTTTGCAGACCCAGTCCTTGCAGATCTTCGAAGTTAATCAACGATCATGCCCATGAGGTCCCTCACGTGCTGCTGTTCTGGGGAATACATAATATTGTCAGTATCTTGTGTCTCAATTTCCTGGTCAGGGTACAGAGCGTAAAAATCCGATTCACTTGAAGCATTTGAACTTAATACATATGAAGCAAAGAGAGGAACTTCCTTTATGTCAAAGTCTCCCTTGGGCGCCTGGTCGGCTTGCGGGTCTAGGATATCCACGTCGGGTCCCTCGACCGCCAGACCCAGCGTCGCAATCAGATCCATAGTTGGGTTGAAAGGGGGCGTGCAGCTGTCAGCTTGTAATACATAAGCAGCGTTAGCCAGTACACGCAAGGGGTTTATAGCACAAGTATCACAGTCATCACATACACCGTTACAGGCAGCAGCCAGTTCCCACATGGGATCCACACAAGTATCACAGTCGTCACAAAATTCAATACAATTTTCTGGAGCGTTGGTCGCAACTGCCTTGTTGAAGGACCCGTTCAGGTCGACGGCCTCTGTGGTCAGAGCCATAGTCGTTGTCGGCGGCTTCTTCACTTTCCATCCTGTAAAATACTTTCTCATACAGAGGAGGACTAGAGATTTCATTAGTGCCCCCCAAATTACTACCCCGATTATCACAGCCAGTGCGGTCAATAACCACTTCACTATGGTGCCCGTCCATCCCCGGAACCAGTCAGTGAGCCAGCTAAATGTATAAGAATTTTCGCGCGCGATCCGATCGATCGTCAGGGCGTGGCTAGTTTCCCTTAGTCTCACTTCTGCATCACCATTGTACGCATGTGAATCACCGTATCCAATAGTATGTCATGAGCCGTAGCGGTGTCGTTTGCCACCTTTTCTAGGGCCAAAGCCAATTTGTCTATCCGGAAACTATCCATGACTGTGCCCGCTCCTGGGAAGAAGAAACCAAACACCTTTTCCCATAGACTCCCGTGTAGTTTAGTGGTTCCATCTTCGTTCATGACTGACCTCTTATAACGCCTGTCCAAGGACTTTGGGTCTAGCTCATCCAGTATCTCAACGTCAGGAAGGACTGAACCCAGATAACATGTGCCCCCCCAATTATTTGGTAAATAGGGGTAAGCCTTGTCGCCGCATATAAACATTGTCCCATGGGGTGGGACCAGGTGGGTGGATAAGCACTGGAGTCCCTTTACCACCCCATTAATCCTACTAACCCCCCTAGAGAATGTTATAGCCGTTATGTTGTGGTTGCGTTTATCTTGCAGTACTATTCGTAATGTAATCCCCGAGCTCCCTTGTCCCAGCTTCCCGGGGAGAGTGTAGGCGCATTCTGATTCTCCCATACGCAAGTGGCCGGAACCCTGGAGGCAGACCCTCCCTTTCTGTGGTTTGACCCAGACGGGGGCAGGCCTCTCGGCCACATGGGCAATCATTGGCGGGCGATAATTAAATTGTCGATTGCAACTCTTGCCGTTGTCAACCCCTTCTCTTTCCAGCGTGGTGACTAAACATGGGGAATCGATAGGTTGTGAGCAGAGGTCATTGAGGGACAAGGGTAGCACTATCATGTGTATTCCTGTGGTGCCTGCTTGGGGAAAGCGCATGCACGACCAGCAGTGTGTCCTATTTTGAATTGTTGCCACTTCCCTGGCCACTTTCCAATATGTGTTTTCACCCTTCTTTGGGGCCTTATTCTGGGGTTGTGGCGTGAGTATGTATTCGATGCATGGTATGTAGTTCTTTTCGCCACCGGCCGCGCCAGGGGTCCAGACGCTGCACCGGACCTGCATAGTCATGCCTTTCTCTAGGCGCGTGCGTGTTTGTAGCTTAAAATCAGGGGTTCCCCATTTGTATCCTGGTTGGGCCAAGGTCTTAATGCTAGCTTGCCCATCTTCCCGGAACTCTCGTTGCTTTTGTAGTACCATGCCAACGCGTCCAGGCCCTGCCGACAGTGCTAGCCAATTTATGTTCACCCAATTTGTGTGCAGGGCTTTCTGTTCGAAACATGGTAGTGATACTCTTTGTCCCCATGTTACGGTGAGGTGTCGGGTTTCGTTTTCGCATCTATTGGAATCGGAGTTTCCCCTAGCTGCTGTCGCTATCAATAGTATTGTACCTATGATTAGGCCCATCCTTACTGTGGTTGCTGTGGTGTAGTGTCTGGTGCTTGTATGGCCAACTTACAGTGCGTGGCGTGGATCCACGAAGTCTTGCCCTCGCAAAAGACTGCCGTTGGTGTAGTCAGCAACACCTGGACTGGTCCCTTCCACCTTGGTTCCAAGGCGTTCTTGCAGGTGAAGTGCTCCACGAACACCTGGTCTTTTCCTCTGGTGGAACACCTGGTCCACAAGTCTCCTGGGAACGCCTGGTCTACAGGTCTCCAATTCATAGATTCAATTCATTCAATTCATAGTTTCATAGAACACCTTTTCTCCAATTTCCTAATCCACTTTTTTTCAAGTGGATCCAATTTTATCCAATATTCAATTTTTAAATTCAATCCCATTTAATCCAGTCCAATTCAAATTAAATTCAATCCTTCTCTCAGCATCCCATTACCTGTTTCCAACATCAATAAAAATAAAATTATAAAATTAATAAAAAATCAATCATCTCAACTCTCAAATCGAATCAAAAAATAAAAATAAACGAAAATTACTTCAGCGAGAGTTTCAACTAGAATTAACACAAACAAACCACCATTAACCTCCATTAACACAAACAAACCACCATTAACCTCCATTAACACAAACAAACCACCATTAACCTCCATTAACCTCCCCCTATTATTTATTTATTTTCACGAATAGACAAATAATAGAAATAACCTGGTCTACTTCCAATTTCAATTCTGGTCAGTTCTGGTGTCTGGTCACACACAATGTTTTCCTCACCCACTGTGATTCGCTCAAAATAGATTCTCACTGTTATGTCTGAAATTCGTCTCATGAAAACCCATTCAAGAGTCCGGTGTAACAGATAGCCAAACACATAGACACGCCGAAGACCCCAGGGTACCCATCAAACTAGCTTGTCCCCAGATCCACAACACAGCGAAACATGTAACTTTACTAAAATAATCACTTACTCATAACTAATACTCATAATAACTCATAATTACTTATGTAATTACTCATACCAATACTTACTTAAAATAATGTAATATCCCAATCTTCACCCCCTATGCAAATCGAAGCACCCCGGACGATCCACAACCAATATCAACCACTGTAGCCGTTTTCCCGACTCCAGGCAGCCACACGCAGCCACATACATCTCCCTCCACGTCACACAAGACAACAGCCAACGAGTGTGTCCACCACACAGAAACCTTTGGCAATGCAACAACCGAACTCCCAGACAACCAACAACAAAACCCAATCCATCTCCATGGCTCATCAAGCAGTTCCAACTTAATCCAGCTTCACATACCGATTTCCCCAAAAACTCGTGAAACTTCACCCCCATTTTGGAAAAACCCTGGACTAAACCCTGACACCCTAAATAACTTCAGACCCATCTCCAATCTACCCTTTCTGTCAAAAGTTTTGGAACGTGCTGTGGCCACTCAACTCAAACATCACCACTCTGCCAATAACCTGTATGAAACGTCCCAATCCGGATTCTGCTCCAGCCACAGTACTGAAACTGCTCTCCTCAAAATCACCAGCGACCTTTTCTCTCCTCTGGCGCCGGCAACCTCAACATTTTCATCCTCCTCACCTCAACGCCTCCTTTGACATCATCAATCACACCATCCTCCTCACCCTGTTTAGACCAGCTTGTGCCTATTAAACCCAAATCAGTTCACTCCCAAGCCTACAAGGACCACCTACTACTCTCAAATTATCCACTCTGGCTCCGGAATCCCAAAAGCACTCTTCTCTACAATAAACAAACTAAATAAACAAATAAATAAACAAACATTACAACGTGAACAAAACTCCTCAGCGCCCTGGATACCACCACCTGTCATTCAGAGTAGACAACAGCATCTCCTTTCTGGCTTTCAGCATCTCCTTTCTCCTTTCTGGCATCCAAATAAAATTCTGGCTTCAAATCAACTTCCTCGAACTTAACTATGATAAATCTAAATTAATCTTCGTTTGCCCAAAACCACCCATAACTTTGCCCCCAACATCGATGGTTTCCCAGTATCCACCTTTTATGAATTTTATGAATCTTCTCATTATTCGAAAGTTTACAAAATGTTCCAAATCTGTATATTATTTTCTACTGTGGTTATATTAAACCATTATTTTACAAAATCCAACTTTCAATAAACTGGAAAATGCTTCGCCATGGAATAGTCCACCACTCATATAAATAATCATAAGAGTTCTGCGAAACATCTCCATCTTTAAAACTTAGCCAACCATTTTTAAACCACATGTTTTCCCCCCAAAAAAACAAGTCACATTCTTTGTATATTGCCAACATTGTTCATCGTTTAAGTATCATCCAGAACTAAATTTTTATAAACCATCAACTTGTAGATGCATTTATTTATATCCCATTAACCCAAGAACTCTCAATTGCTTGGTTATATTTTAGTAATGTCATATATCCATATTTCTTTTCCAAAATGTTCCTGATATACACATTAATCCCATCTGTCTTTGTTTCCAGATGAACTCAAATCAGGAAATCAACACAAATCCTTATTACCTCCAATCAATCACACTGCACATCATTCCCCGTCCTTGATGGATAATTTTACATCCAGATGGGCACAGCATCCCATTTTTGGCGACCCAGCCCTGAAACAAGCCCCTGGACTCCTTGCAGGCTGGACCAAAACCCCTGGACGAGGTTGCATCCCAGTACTGACTCTGCTACCTTCTTGCAAACCACTTCAACTCCATGAATTTTACATGTTTCGTGAACGGAACAAAGCACTCTGTAATCGTCAGATTGAAACTGCCCCAAACCCGTCCATATAAACTCCATTGTTGTCCTGTCCATCTCTCTGTGTTACATTTACATTTTGTGACTCACAGCTCCTGCCTCCATGGAACAATGACGCCTAAGCACTCAATTAGCCCTCCCAGTACCAAAGACTTACAATCAGACCGACAGACAGACAAATAACAGAGGCATGTCGCCAGCCCCAGCACAGGACATCACCTTTCCGGGCAGGCACAATATAATCCACAGTATCGAAATGCCAATTTCTATCCGGAGCCTCGCGAAGCCAAAATCGGACATGTTCACTGCATTTCAACCTCCATTTCACTGACCCTGACTATCCCCATTGCTCGATCACGCACGTCACTGTGCTCGGCCCGGTTAAATTAAACTCAAGCGTACTGTACCTGACGCTTCCGGTCGGCACCGGAAGTCTGTTTATTTCTTGAGACCCCTGAATCGGGACATCAACGACAATTACAACGACAAACAGGACTCGATATTCTCTGTTCATTAATTACGTACATGATTTTGGTTTTACCCACAATATAATGTCCCGATATTCTCCAGATTTAAGTCCTATATATCCTGTCGTTAAAGCAACACCCTGTAGACTGACTCCGCCTGTCGTTCTTCCAAGGTTAGTGAATTATCTCCGACCTCTTTCCCTTACAAATCTCGAACAAAGGTCAACTAAACTTTAAAAGGTCAAACTTCGAATTGGGGTAACCAGCGCTTTATTATTCCGCAACTAATACAATTACAAGTCCGGCGACATTCCCTGCAAGAACTCCACATCCAGACAGACAGATGACCATTATTGTGGCTCCACATTGCAAAATGCTAACTTCTACGAATCCAACAACCGTCACAATCCGCCCAGGAACTTCCAGGCGTGCTCTACAATGCAGCACCTCTCTACCTGGTGCACCTTTCGCACATCCCTCCTCGTTCGCACAACGCTTCATCAACAAGCCTCCTCGCGCCCACACAACTGCAACCCCCGTGTCCACCCAGAGTGCCCAATCTGCGACCCACAATCTTCTCGGGGCACACATCCTCCTCTGAGAGTGGGCGAGTTATCGCCGGCACTCTGAGCAAGTCTCATACAGCACACCCGTGACTCGCGGCTCGCTCGGCTCCTGCCCGAACGCACAATATCCCTCTACCCAAACTTCCACGGAGCCGCACGGCGGAAACACAGGTTTGTACCACACTTTAATTAAACGAACATTGCCAGGATTCTCGGATAGACGTTTAATTTCACAACACACATGACAAAAATCCGATTTAAATTCAGAGATCGCCGATCGACCTGGCACAACCATCTCAACGCGACGACGCCACGCCGCCCCCCGTCTTGGCGCGCACCCTCGTGCCTCCACACGAATCCCAACACTCCCTGCACGCCGCTCTATTCGCGTTCACGGCGGGGTTTACCTCACGTTGGGACATGCAGTCGGCTGTCATAACAAAGTGCGAAAAGCTGTCATAACAAATCTACGACCTGGCATGTAGTGAGCTGTCAGAACATTGAGCTGTCAGAACTCATCCCTAGCTCGTAAACATCGCAAAAAACAGGATCTCCGACGCTCCACCTCTCTGACCCAAAATGCACTATGTGACATCATCATCCTAAAGGTGAGCTGCCTCAGGAATATAGGCCTACCCCACACATACAATACACAATATCTGCCATTGAATGAACTCTTCAATTCAAGTAAAACACACATATTGATTCGAATTCTGAATTTAGTTCAACAAATTCCAAATCTCCGTCCGACTGCCGCTCGAAAGAAAAAAACAGCCCATCCTGCAACCATCTCCAAGAAACCGCTTCATATCAACAGTAGGTCGACAAGGGCACTCCGAGTGCTTTCCTGACCCGATTTATATCAATTCGCTTCCCAAACAACTCCCAAACAGATGACAGACAAATACATTGGCCAGATACACACGTCAATTAACATCCCAATATACATTCATTCCTCATTCATATACTCATAGAAGTCTCCCAGACTTCGCGCGAAACTCAGATCGACTCAAATCATGCCTTTCTCCAGCCACTCCCAAACAATCTTTGCTCATTCATGTTACGTCTCTCATTCAAGGAAAAGGATTTTTTGGGACGGGTTGGACGGGGGTGGGTTGAGGTGAAAAAGGGAAGGCAGGGCGGGGGGTGTTGGGGTGTTGCCTAGAGCCCCGGGACTGAGCTCAGGTCTTGGGGGGGTGGGGGATGTTGCCTAGAGCCCCGGGACTGAGCTCAGGTCTTGGGGGGGTGGGGGGTCTTGGTCTGGCATCTGGTCCAGCGGCATCAACCGCTGATTTACTTGTTTAACTGCTTACTTAATTGTCCTCTGTCCTGTAGCTTCAATAACCATAGCTGCAATGCTTAAAATTTCAATATTTCAAAAACCATTCCTGTCCTTCTCACCCTGTGGCCACCTGGCCCATTTCCTGTGAGCTTATTTATTTTTCTCTTGTCCACCAGATCCTGGCCTGCTTTATCTGGACCTCTGTTGCTTGCTTCCTTCTTGTCAAGCGCAAACGATCCCTCCCCTGGCCAGGGATTATTTAAATCTTTAGTTAACACAGCCCAGTCCTTTACTGGTCTTACCGCGGCAAAATGATGCCTCTTAAACATGAAAGATGCCGGGGTTCCCTTAAGGGGTTCCCCTTCTTTCCTTAGCTTGCTTCCCATCTTATTGCTCTGGGCTGATCCTTCCTGGAAAGTTCTCGGCCTGGCTCAACCTTTACGGCTGTCCGACCTCACTTTTCCCCCTTCCCTTGTACCGAACGTTATCTTCACCGATATCCTGCGCAAATCCTTTTACTGGCCATGTTTTTATGGCCTCTATGTTCCTATGGCCTTCTATCTAAGTTAGCCACAGCCCTTCGTTCCCTGGCATGCAATGGCATACCCCATCTTGTCTCTGGGCTGTTCCTTCCTGGAAAAATCTTGGCCACCTGGCTTCAGCCTATATGGCTGTCCGACCTCATTTTCCCCTCCTGGTGCTAACTGTAACTTTAAGCTTACTGTTAAGTCCTTACTGGTATCCTTACTTGTTTATCCTGGCTTTAACAAAGCCACGTCATTCTGAGGCCTAAAATGAGCCTTTACTTACAATTTCTGTTCGAGTGCAGGCAGCGCGGAAGACAAGGAGACTCTAACCGCTCGAGGGAGGAAGGTACGAATTTGGAATAATAGCCCTCTGATATAAAACAACTCCCACCTTTAATCAAATCAACGTGCCGGCGCCGGCCTCAGGCAGCCTTCCTCCTGTCCCTCGGGCTCCGTTTCCCGTCGTCCGGTGCTGACCCCACTCCTGGTACCATCTGTGAAGAAGCAGCTCTTCGTTTGGAAAAGAAGTCCACAAATAGCCTGAAAAATGACGCAGCTTTTTATTAAAACCAACTTATACAGATCCGGAGGAGACAGACATCTACAGCAAGAATCCGCTTCATGCCAAGTCAAGCCTTCCTGGAAACACATTGATTCTCATTCACTTATATATGAATACGATTATCAGAAAATCTCCGAGAGAACAAAGCGACTGGCGAGAGTCCCTCCCACCGTTATCCGCTGTTCGGGGGAGTCAGCCCTTCCTTATCATTCGGACCAAATGTTTCTCTGGGCTCCGAGAAAACAGAAATGTAACTCACAAAGAGAAGAGTGTATGCTTGGCCAAACAAACCCATATATTTTATGGGTTTGTTTACATGAGTAATTCAAAGCATGTTTATACAGAGTCATGCGTCGCTGTGATTAATACAAAATATATATGGTTAACGATAGGTTTATGTCTGCACTCTAAACATTCTACTCGCGTTACACAAAATCACGCGCATGTGGGCGTGGTTTCACGACCGGCCTTATCTAGCCTCGAAAAAAGCACACGTATACAATTGTCCAGCATGACCTCAGCGAGCCTTTCCTCATCCAAAACTAAAACGAAGCAAAAACCCTTTATTAACTTTATGAAAATAGCATTTTTAAACAACATTTAAATCATAACACATTAGCAACCAACGTCTATAACTGAACTTTAGGCAATAACAAATCTACTACTTGACACACAGACCAGGCAACGACAGAAACCGGTGTTTCAAGTGTGGACAGATGGGACATTGGAAAAGAGGATGTCCGTATACCAAAAGGAAGACAAGTTCATAGGGTAAACTAAGATCAAGGGTACCAGTGCTGACCGATACCTCAGACAATGATTAGGCCTTCATTGCGGCAGGTCCCAAATGACGATTGACCTCAACAGATTAGATTACTGGACAAACATGAATAACTGTCGATGATTCTTGTGTCTGAAAAGGTTTTCGGAGCAAGAATTATTCATTTTTTCTTTTGTTTGTAAGCAAATTAGTAATTAATTGATCAAATGCCGAAATTGGATCTTTTATGTTGGGCACAAAATTTTAAATTTACAAAGTTGGAACAATTGCTTTGCAAATTTTTGAAACCAAGTAACAAGAGTCACATGATGATCAGGTGGGAATTTCGGACTAGTGTTCCACATGATTGATAGGTCAGTGGTCGACTGACATGCAAATGGGTGTGTAGTCAAATTTGGATAAATTATGGTGGGAACTGAAAGGGTAATTTCAATGTGACATCATAGGGGTTTTCTAAAAAATAAACTTTTTGGTCCATTTGCGTATTAGCATTTATAAAATTGAAGGACAAATTTTGAGAAATTGAAATAAAGTTGACACCCATCCGGATCTGTAAATAATGGTTCCAACGCAAACAAATATGCATAATGCATGCGTGTGTGTGTGTTTTGTGTATCAATGTTTGTGTTTGTTGTTTTTGTTTTTGTGTATCAATCTTACAAGATTGTTGACACCGACAGTGTGCCTTGTCTGAAAAATAAATAGTTCCATGGGGAAGGGATCGCATATCGAGAGAATTCATAAAAATAAAAAATAAAAATAGAAATATAATTTGATTATGAAAATTATCACTTTTGTCAAGGGAGATGGAGAATAAAGATTTGATTTGCTGAGTTATGAGCAGCTATTCATTAATAGTAAAAAATTGGAAGTAATCTTGGGATTCCATTGTGATCGAATTTATATGAGAATCAAAGCTATTTATGGATATGAGCTTCATAAAAATGTGGGAGTACAAAATTAGCCAAATTATGGAGAGGTCTTACACTGACTTCCCAGAGTACTCTGCTCATGGATTTTTATATATATAAACTTGAATTTTATCAGCATATAAATTGTGCTGTATGTATGGATGTGGTTTAGGCATAGATGATATGGGAAAATAGTAAAGAAAATTTTGCTGGTTTGAACTATTGTGGGTTTTCAGTTCTGGAGTTCAAACAAAGTCACTGGTTAACAGATGAGAAAGGATAGTAAATAAATTATTCGATGCTGGGCAAATTAAGTACGATATTACTAAGACTTATGAGAGCTATTGTTCTTCCTTACAGCAGTGGAAAATTATTGGAAAAAATTAGATCCAACATAATGAATCTATAAAAGAATGTGATAGGGATAATATCCTCAATTTGTACTAATTATTTGATTGTGGGTAAAGGAATTAATTTATCGTAGTGGATTGTTAACAGCAGCCTGAAAATGTCCTGAGAGTGTGCATCCATGTAATCAGAAATCCCAGATTTGTTTTTACAAACAACATTTTGGTAGAGGTCTTGTGTGGACGAGCACTTCCTTGGTAGATAAAAAACGGTACTGCATGCTGGCAGCCACTTTTGCGGCCAGCTAGGCCAAACAAATTGAGAGGAAATTGTAGTTAAATACGTAAGTTACACATGGCTATTTGTAAAAAGGAAATTTGTTGAGATGGGAAACATTTTTCGAAGGTTTATTAAAGTGTTATAATATGACATGTGGCAAGGCAAACTATTGGATGGGAAAATTAGATCTGGCTATAGAATAAATTTATTGACCCCTTGAAGTTAATTCTTCGAATCATTGTTTCACTGGCATTTTTTGTTCAAATTGGAAATAGTTTGGTAGAGCTTTGGTTAAAACCTTTGGTTGCGGTATCTTGGAACGAAATGATAAACCATAGGAGATTGATAAGAATAGAAACAAATATGGACCCAAAATATAAAGTTGGATTCATGCCTCTCATTGCAAACAAGCACATGGGGCTAAGGTGGACGATCCCACAGAAAATGAGGCTGCACCTAGCAGCCCAGCAGAACATTCAGTGGCAGATAAATGATAGTCGTGATTTACAGTCATTTGAATTACATTTTAACACCCCTTGCATTGATAAACATTACATTTTCAACATGTGATATTCCCACTTGGGATAGTGACATTTATTTGCCTACATGACATACAATTACCTGCTGATATTAATACAACATGAGTGAAAAATGTATCACAACTACACTCATGATCAGGGGATTGAGTTCAACCCCGGGAGATAGGGGGATAAGGGCAAGACAAATAATCTGATTTATGTTACATATGAAGGGATTTTCTTTATTTACCTTTTAGGAAGCTTGTTAGTTTGGTATATAATGTTGAATGTCACGACATATAATTATGTCATAGGTATGAATATATACAAGGAGTAGCAAACTTGTTTGTTGGGTTAGTAGTTATATTGGCAATTGTTTTAGTGGTGGCTTGCTTGAAAGCCTTAGTGACGGTGTGTTTGAATAAGGTAACCAACAACACGATGATAACGCATGAAGTGACAAATGAGGAAAGAAATGTGGAACCAGAAAAGGAAGACTTTTATGGCGACATAATTACTGAGATTAAAAGATTAAATCAAGTGATGTTGCAAATGAATACAGTAGAATTAAGATAATGGCATAACAACAATGTTATGAGTTGTGTCAATTACAATATCAGTGAACTCATATCACCACGAGTGACACACTGTTAGAAAAAAAAAAAAGGAGGGAAAAGAAAAAGTGGAGAGGAATTATGGTAATAATACATTATGCTTAATTTGTTGGTTTGGGAAAATTGTTGTTGGGAATTAGATATTCCCGTTTGTGATTGTAATCATATACAATTTATTTTCTTAGAGTAGTGCTAAAATACCTGCATGAGTTAATTTTTGAACTATATTAACCTGAAAGCAATTGTGGATGCTATTCTTAGTTTAGTAGTGAAATACATACCTGATTGAATATTATTTGTGTGACGCATATAAATGAATATAACTTTTTGAATGTTGTAAGGGAAAACAACAAATTGTTGAATGTGAAACTGTCGGAAGATATACATGATTATGCTGATTTCATGGTAAGATGTACCCTATCTGATTCAGTGTGTGTGGAAAGCAGATTCAGATGTGACTGAGCATAAGGATAAGACGAGATCACATTTGAAGGGGGGCTAACGGAATTTTTTTTTTTTTTTTTTTTTTTTTTTTTGGGAATTGGGAAGAAGTTCGAGAAAGAAAATTTGTGGCTAAAAAATGAAGTTAAACGTGGCATACACCCTCTTTCTCAAAGAATGATGAAGACATTCTCCCGTGTAACTTGGAGATGGATGCTTACCTTCACCAAGGAAATTTATGTGACCATTTGCCTGGATCACACTGCAACATATGAAAGAAAGGCGATCACTTACTCTTGTTCGAAGGCTTCGAACATTCATCACATCAGAAGTTGCAGGACAACGACATTTTACCTGCAACCTCTGTGAAATGCGGGGACATATGTTATTACTTCACCAACTTCCGGGGAGCCAGCATGGAGCTGCAAACCAATGGCTGTGCCTTTTCACAACAGCTGTGCGCGATTCTGCGGGCCACTCCTGGTATGGACCATGGATGACCTGAACACCATGGTCCCAACATCATTGTGGATGCATCCGGCATCCCTGTTCCACATCTTGCTGGCCAATCAACGTCACACCAATACTTGCTGCCCACTCACAATGAGGGAGGAGGCAAGTCAACTACAACTGGGTGAAGGCCTTGTTCAGGAATTACTATGGTTTACAGCAAAAAGTGGCAAGAATGCTACAAGGAGAGCAGGGTCAGTCTATGACTCCGCAATGTTACCACAACAGCGAAATCCTACACGAAGTAGTGCAGGAGCTATGAAGACATTAGGAGAAAATGTTTCATACCTGGATTCAAACACAAGTGATCAGCCCTTCCTTTCAAACAAAGTCAACATTTGTGTGGAGGCAAACGTTTTTGCCAGATGGTGCAGATGCTTTACAAAACTTGAAAATGAAGTGAAATTGTTGTATCTTGGTGATGGTGAAGTGTTGTTTTGAAAATATATTTGTGATGCAAATGCAATAGATTGAACAATATGGAAGGAGTCAATGACCAACGAAATGTTTTGTGATTCTTGCAGGATGACGGTGTATGCCTAAGGGAATTTGATTACCAAAGTTATGATTATTTACTTATACTTGTAATGATGTTTACTTGCAGTGATTGATTATTTACTTATACTTGTAATGATGTTTACTTGTAGTGATTGATTGTTTACTTATATTGATGTTTAGATTAATGGTTAATATAAACAAAAACAAAAAGATGAGGGAATTGTGGAAGTGTAACTCAGTGTAACTTATTGATTGGCACTGGTAACTCATTGATTAAGACTGGTAACGAAGCAGATAGACGATTTCGTAAATGAATGCCAAGAATGTGCACGAACATGGTAATCTCTTGTTCACCTGGTCACAGCCCCAGGCTGGAGCACCCCCCTATCGTTTGGTAAATGGAACTCGCAGCAGGAGGGGAGCGAGCTGGTGCCAGGACTCGGTGCATGCATGACCTCGGGGCATTAGCGGAGAAGGGATTAGCGCGACAAGGCCCATAAAAACCAGAGCAAACTATGAGTCAAGAGACTGGTCACCAGAAGCTCTGACCTACAGAACGGAACGGAACCCTGTGAACAGCGCTGAGAGAGAGCACTCATCCTCAGAAGCCCTGCACGACGGAATGAACGCGTACCACGAGTTCGGCGCTGCAGCCGAACAAGAAGGACTATGCGGATAGAGTTAACCTGGTCCATTGAGTTAAACGATATTATTTGGTAATGGAATGAAGTGAATAACCAGTTAATAATAAAGTCATGACCTTTTGTAAAACCTGTTTCCGACCATTGGCGTCTTGAGTCTCACTCACCACTTCCACTACAATAGTTCGGATGTCTGTGTCCCTTGGTGGTTTGGATCTCTGTGTCCCTTGGTGGTTCGAATCTGTGTGTCCCTTGGTGGTTTGGATCTCTGTGTCCCTTGGTGGTTCGGATGTCTGTGTCCCTTGGTGGTTCGGATCCCTGTGTCCCTTGGTGGTTTGGATCTCTGTGTCCCTTGGTGGTTCGGATTTCTGTGTTCCGCTGTGGTTCGGATCTCTGTGTCCTGCGCTGGTTCGGATCTCTGTGTCACGCGCTGATTCGGATCTCTGTGTCCTGCGGTGGTTCGGATCTCTGTGTCCGCGCTGGTTTGGATCTCTGTGTCCCTTGGTGGTTCGGATCTCTGAGTGTCGCGCTGGTTCGGATCTCTGTGTCCCTTGGTGGTTCGGATCTCTGTGTCCCTTGGTGGTTTGGATCTCTGTGTCCCGCGGTGGTTCGGATCAGTGTGTCCCGCGGTGTTTCGGATCTGTGTGTCCTTTGGTGGTTCGCATCTCTGTGTCCCTTGGAGGTTCGGATGTCTGTGTCCCTTGGTGGTTCGGATCTCTGTGTGTCTTGGTGGTTCGGATCTCTGTGTCCCTTGGTGGTTTGGATCTCTGTGTCCCGCGGTGGTTCGGATCTGTGTCCCTTGTTGGTTCGGATCTCTGTGTCCCGCAGTGGTTAGGATCTCTGTGTCCCACGGTCATTCAGATCTCTGACCATGTGTCCTTTGGTGGTTTGGATCTCTGTGTCCCTTGGTGGTTCGGATCTCTGTGTCACGCGCTGGTTCGGATCTCTGTGTCCTGCGGTGGATCGGATCTCTGTGTCCACGCTGGTTTGGATCTCTGTGTCCCTTGGTGGTTCGGATCTCTGTGTGTCGCGCTGGTTCGGATCTCTGTGTCACGCGCTGGTTCGGATCTCTGTGTCCTGCGGTGGTTCGGATCTCTGTGTCCGCGCTGGTTTGGATCTCTGTGTCCCTTGGTGGTTCGGATCTCTGTGTCCTTTGGTGGTTCGGATCTGTGTGTCCCTTGGTGGTTCGAATCTGTGTGTCCCTTGGTGGTTCAGATCTCTGTGTCCCTTGTTGGTTCGGATGTCTGTGTCCCTTGGTGGTTCGGATCTCTGTGTCCCTTGGTGGTTCGGATCTCTGTGTCCTGCGGTGGTTCGGATCTCTGTGTCCCGCGCTGGTTTGGATCTTTGTGTCCCTTGGTGGTTCGGATCTCTGTATGTCGCGCTGGTTCGGATCTCTGTGTCCCTTGGTGGTTTGGATCTCTGTGTCTCGCGGTGTTTCGGATCTCTATGTCCCACAGTTGTTCAGATCTGTGTGTTCCGCGGTGGTTCAGATATCTGTGTTCCTTGGTGGTTCGGATCTCTGTGTCCATTGGTCCATTGGTGGTTTGGATCTCTGTGTCCTGCAGTGGTTAGGATCTCTGTGTCCCGCGGTGGTTCAGATCTCTGACCGTGTGTCCTTTGGTGGTTTGGATCTCTGTGTCCCTTGGTGGTTTGGATCTCTGTGTCCCTTGGTGGTTCGGATCTCTGTGTCCCGCGGTGGTTCAGATCTCTGTGTCCCGCGCTGGTTCGGATCTCTGTGTCCCGCGCTGGTTCGGATCTCTGTGTCCTGCGGTGGTTCGGATCTCTGTGTCCCGCACTGGTTTGTATGTCTGTGTCCCTTTGTGGTTCGGATCTCTGTGTGCCGCGGTGGTTCGGATCTCTGACCGTGTGTTTTTTGGTGGTTCGGATCTCTGTGGCCCGCGGTGGTTCGGATCTCTGTGTCCCGAGGTGGTTCGGATCTCTGCGTCCCTTAGTGGTTCGGATCTGTGTGTCCCGCGCTGGTTCGGATCTGTGTGTCCTTTGGTGGTTCGGATCTGTGTGTCCCTTGGTGGTTCGAATCTGTGTGTCCCTTGGTGGTTCGGATCTCTGTGTCCCTTGGTGGTTCGGATGTCTGTGTCCCTTGGTGGTTTGGATCTCTGTGTCCCTTGGTGGTTTGGATCTCTGTGTCCCTTGGTGGTTCGGATCTGTGTGTCCCTTTGTGGTTCGGATCTCTGTGTCCCGCGGGAGGTTCGGATATCTGTGTCCCGCGGTGGTTCGGATCTGTGTCCCTTGTTGGTTCGGATATCTGTGTCCCTTGGTGGTTCGGATCTCTGTGTCCATTGGTGGTTTGGATCTCTGTGTCCCGCAGTGGTTAGGATCTCTGTGTCCCGCGGTGGTTCAGATCTCTGACCGTGTGTCTTTTGGTGGTTTGGATCTTTGTGTCCCTTGGTGGTTTGGATCTCTGTGTCCCTTGGTGGTTCGGATCTCTGTGTTCCGCGGTGGTTCGGATCTCTGTGTCCCGCGCTGGTTCGGATCTCTGTGTCATGCGCTGGTTCGGATCTCTGTGTCCTGCGGTGGTTCGGATCTCTGTGTCCGCACTGGTTTGGATCTCTGTGTCCCTTGGTGGTTCGGATCTCTGTGTGTCGCGCTGGTTCGGATCTCTGTGTCACGCGCTGGTTCGGATCTCTGTGTCCTGCGGTGGTTCGGATGTCTGTGTCCGCGCTGGTTTGGATCTCTGTGCCCCTTGGTGGTTCGGATCTCTGTGTGTCGCACTGGTTCGGATCTCTGTGTGCCGTGGTGGTTCGGATCTTTGTGTCCCTTGGTGGTTTGGATCTCTGTGTCTCGTAGTGTTTCGGATCTATATGTCCCACAGTTGTTCAGATCTCTGTGTTCCGCGGTGGTTCGGATATCTGTGTCCCTTGGTGGTTCGGATCTCTGTGTCCATTGGTGGTTTGGATCTCTGTGACCCGCTCTGGTTCGGATCTCTGTGTTCCGCGCTGGTTCGGATCTCTGACCGAGTGTTTTTTGGTGGTTCGGATCTCTGTGGCCCGCGGTGGTTCGGATCTCTGTGTCCCGCGGTGGTTCGGATCTCTGTGTCCCTTGGTGGTTCGGATCTGTGTGTCCCTTGGTGGTTTGGATCTCTGTGTCCCTTGGTGGTTCGAATCTGTGTGTCCCTTGGTGGTTCGGATCTCTGTGTCCCTTGGTGGTTCGGATGTCTGTGTCACTTGGTGGTTCGGATCCCTGTGTCCCTTGGTGGTTTGGATCTCTGTGTCCCTTGGTGGTTCGGATTTCTGTGTTCCGCTGTGGTTCGGATCTCTGTGTCCTGCGCTGGTTCGGATCTCTGTGTCACGCGCTGGTTCGGATCTCTGTGTCCTGCGGTGGTTCGGATCTCTGTGTCCGCGCTGGTTTGGATCTCTGTGTCCCTTGGTGGTTCGGATCTCTGAGTGTCGTGCTGGTTCGGATCTCTGTGTCCCTTGGTGGTTCGGATCTCTGTGTCCCTTGGTGGTTTGGATCTCTGTGTCCCGCGGTGGTTCGGATCAGTGTGTCCCGCGGTGTTTCGGATCTGTGTGTCCTTTGGTGGTTCGCATCTCTGTGTCCCTTGGAGGTTCGGATGTCTGTGTCCCTTGGTGGTTCGGATCTCTGTGTCCCTTGGTGGTTCGGATCTCTGTGTCCCTTGGTGGTTTGGATCTCTGTGTCCCGCGGTGGTTCGGATCTGCGTCCCTTGTTGGTTCGGATCTCTGTGTCCCGCAGTGGTTAGGATCTCTGTGTCCCGCGGTCATTCAGATCTCTGACCATGTGTCCTTTGGTGGTTTGGATCTCTGTGTCCCTTGGTGGTTCGGATCTCTGTGTCACGCGCTGGTTCGGATCTCTGTGTCCTGCGGTGGATCGGATCTCTGTGTCCACGCTGGTTTGGATCTCTGTGTCCCTTGGTGGTTCGGATCTCTGTGTCGCGCTGGTTCGGATCTCTGTGTCACGCGCTGGTTCGGATCTCTGTGTCCTGCGGTGGTTCGGATCTCTGTGTCCGCGCTGGTTTGGATCTCTGTGTCCCTTGGTGGTTCGGATCTCTGTGTCCTTTGGTGGTTCGGATCTGTGTGTCCCTTGGTGGTTCGAATCTGTGTGTCCCTTGGTGGTTCGGATCTCTGTGTCCCTTGTTGGTTCGGATGTCTGTGTCCCTTGGTGGTTCGGATCTCTGTGTCCCTTGGTGGTTCGGATCTCTGTGTCCTGCGGTGGTTCGGATCTCTGTGTCCCGCGCTGGTTTGGATCTCTGTGTCCCTTGGTGGTTCGGATCTCTGTATGTCGCGCTGGTTCGGATCTCTGTGTCCCTTGGTGGTTTGGATCTCTGTGTCTCGCGGTGTTTCGGATCTCTATGTCCCACAGTTGTTCAGATCTGTGTGTTCCGCGGTGGTTCAGATATCTGTGTTCCTTGGTGGTTCGGATCTCTGTGTCCATTGGTCCATTGGTGGTTTGGATCTCTGTGTCCTGCAGTGGTTAGGATCTCTGTGTCCCACGGTGGTTCAGATCTCTGACCGTGTGTCCTTTGGTGGTTTGGATCTCTGTGTCCCTTGGTGGTTTGGATCTCTGTGTCCCTTGGTGGTTCGGATCTCTGTGTCCCGCGGTGGTTCAGATCTCTGTGTCCCGCGCTGGTTCGGATCTCTGTGTCCTGCGCTGGTTCGGATCTCTGTGTCCTGCGGTGGTTCGGATCTCTGTGTCCCGCACTGGTTTGTATGTCTGTGTCCCTTTGTGGTTCGGATCTCTGTGTGCCGCGGTGGTTCGGATCTCTGACCGTGTGTTTTTTGGTGGTTCGGATCTCTGTGGCCCGCGGTGGTTCGGATCTCTGTGTCCCGAGGTGGTTCGGATCTCTGAGTCCCTTAGTGGTTCGGATCTGTGTGTCCCGCGCTGGTTCGGATCTGTGTGTCCTTTGGTGGTTCGGATCTGTGTGTCCTTTGGTGGTTCGAATCTGTGTGTCCCTTGGTGGTTCGGATCTCTGTGTCCCTTGGTGGTTCGGATGTCTGTGTCCCTTGGTGGTTTGGATCTCTGTGTCCCTTGGTGGTTTGGATCTCTGTGTCCCTTGGTGGTTCGGATCTGTGTGTCCCTTTGTGGTTCGGATCTCTGTGTCCCGCGGGAGGTTCGGATCTCTGTGTCCCGCGGTGGTTCGGATCTGTGTCCCTTGTTGGTTCGGATATCTGTGTCCCTTGGTGGTTCGGATCTCTGTGTCCATTGGTGGTTTGGATCTCTGTGTCCCGCAGTGGTTAGGATCTCTGTGTCCCGCGGTGGTTCAGATCTCTGACCGTGTGTCCTTTGGTGGTTTGGATCTTTGTGTCCCTTGGTGGTTTGGATCTCTGTGTCCCTTGGTGGTTCGGATCTCTGTGTTCCGCGGTGGTTCGGATCTCTGTGTCCCGCGCTGGTTCGGATCTCTGTGTCATGCGCTGGTTCGGATCTCTGTGTCCTGCGGTGGTTCGGATCTCTGTGTCCGCACTGGTTTGGATCTCTGTGTCCCTTGGTGGTTCGGATCTCTGTGTGTCGCGCTGGTTCGGATCTCTGTGTCACGCGCTGGTTCGGATCTCTGTGTCCTGCGGTGGTTCGGATGTCTGTGTCCGCGCTGGTTTGGATCTCTGTGCCCCTTGGTGGTTCGGATCTCTGTGTGTCACACTGGTTCGGATCTCTGTGTGCCATGGTGGTTCGGATCTTTGTGTCCCTTGGTGGTTTGGATCTCTGTGTCTCGCAGTGTTTCGGATCTATATGTCCCACAGTTGTTCAGATCTCTGTGTTCCGCGGTGGTTCGGATATCTGTGTCCCTTGGTGGTTCGGATCTCTGTGTCCATTGGTGGTTTGGATCTCTGTGTCCCTCAGTGGTTAGGATCTCTGTGTCCCGCAGTGGTTCAGATCTCTGACCGTGTGTCCTTTGGTGGTTTGGATCTCTGTGTCCCTTGGTGGTTTGGATCTCTGTGTCCCTTGGTGGTTTGGATCTCTGTGTCCCTTGGTGGTTTGGATCTCTGTGTCCCTTGGTGGTTCGGATCTGTGTGTCCCTTTGTGGTTCGGATCTCTGTGTCCCGCGGGAGGTTCGGATCTCTGTGTCCCGCGGTGGTTCGGATCTGTGTCCCTTGTTGGTTCGGATATCTGTGTCCCTTGCTGGTTCGGATCTCTGTGTCCATTGGTGGTTTGGATCTCTGTGTCCCGCAGTGGTTAGGATCTCTGTGTCCCGCGGTGGTTCAGATCTCTGACCGTGTGTCTTTTGGTGGTTTGGATCTTTGTGTCCCTTGGTGGTTTGGATCTCTGTGTCCCTTGGTGGTTCGGATCTCTGTGTTCCGCGGTGGTTCGGATCTCTGTGTCCCGCGCTGGTTCGGATCTCTGTGTCATGCACTGGTTCGGATCTCTGTGTCCTGCGGTGGTTCGGATCTCTGTGTCCGCACTGGTTTGGATCTCTGTGTCCCTTGGTGGTTCGGATCTCTGTGTGTCGCGCTGGTTCGGATCTCTGTGTCACGCGCTGGTTCGGATCTCTGTGTCCTGCGGTGGTTCGGATGTCTGTGTCCGCGCTGGTTTGGATCTCTGTGCCCCTTGGTGGTTCGGATCTCTGTGTGTCGCACTGGTTCGGATCTCTGTGTGCCGTGGTGGTTCGGATCTTTGTGTCCCTTGGTGGTTTGGATCTCTGTGTCTCGCAGTGTTTCGGATCTATATGTCCCACAGTTGTTCAGATCTCTGTGTTCCGCGGTGGTTCGGATATCTGTGTCCCTTGGTGGTTCGGATCTCTGTGTCCATTGGTGGTTTGGATCTCTGTGACCCGCTCTGGTTCGGATCTCTGTGTTCCGCGCTGGTTCGGATCTCTGTGTGCCACGGTGGTTCGGATCTCTGACCGAGTGTTTTTTGGTGGTTCGGATCTCTGTGGCCCGCGGTGGTTCGGATCTCTGTGTCCCGCGGTGGTTCGGATCTCTGTGTCCCTTGGTGGTTCGGATCTGTGTGTCCCTTGGTGGTTTGGATCTCTGTGTCCCTTGGTGGTTCGAATCTGTGTGTCCCTTGGTGGTTCGGATCTCTGTGTCCCTTGGTGGTTCGGATGTCTGTGTCCCTTGGTGGTTCGGATCCCTGTGTCCCTTGGTGGTTTGGATCTCTGTGTCCCTTGGTGGTTCGGATTTCTGTGTTCCGCTGTGGTTCGGATCTCTGTGTCCTGCGCTGGTTCGGATCTCTGTGTCACGCGCTGGTTCGGATCTCTGTGTCCTGCGGTGGTTCGGATCTCTGTGTCCGCGCTGGTTTGGATCTCTGTGTCCCTTGGTGGTTCGGATCTCTGAGTGTCGTGCTGGTTCGGATCTCTGTGTCCCTTGGTGGTTCGGATCTCTGTGTCCCTTGGTGGTTTGGATCTCTGTGTCCCGCGGTGGTTCGGATCAGTGTGTCCCGCGGTGTTTCGGATCTGTGTGTCCTTTGGTGGTTCGCATCTCTGTGTCCCTTGGAGGTTCGGATGTCTGTGTCCCTTGGTGGTTCGGATCTCTGTGTCCCTTGGTGGTTCGGATCTCTGTGTCCCTTGGTGGTTTGGATCTCTGTGTCCCGCGGTGGTTCGGATCTGCGTCCCTTGTTGGTTCGGATCTCTGTGTCCCGCAGTGGTTAGGATCTCTGTGTCCCGCGGTCATTCAGATCTCTGACCATGTGTCCTTTGGTGGTTTGGATCTCTGTGTCCCTTGGTGGTTCGGATCTCTGTGTCACGTGCTGGTTCGGATCTCTGTGTCCTGCGGTGGATCGGATCTCTGTGTCCACGCTGGTTTGGATCTCTGTGTCCCTTGGTGGTTCGGATCTCTGTGTCGCGCTGGTTCGGATCTCTGTGTCACGCGCTGGTTCGGATCTCTGTGTCCTGCGGTGGTTCGGATCTCTGTGTCCGCGCTGGTTTGGATCTCTGTGTCCCTTGGTGGTTCGGATCTCTGTGTCCTTTGGTGGTTCGGATCTGTGTGTCCCTTGGTGGTTCGAATCTGTGTGTCCCTTGGTGGTTCGGATCTCTGTGTCCCTTGTTGGTTCGGATGTCTGTGTCCCTTGGTGGTTCGGATCTCTGTGTCCCTTGGTGGTTCGGATCTCTGTGTCCTGCGGTGGTTCGGATCTCTGTGTCCCGCGCTGGTTTGGATCTCTGTGTCCCTTGGTGGTTCGGATCTCTGTATGTCGCGCTGGTTCGGATCTCTGTGTCCCTTGGTGGTTTGGATCTCTGTGTCTCGCGGTGTTTCGGATCTCTATGTCCCACAGTTGTTCAGATCTGTGTGTTCCGCGGTGGTTCAGATATCTGTGTTCCTTGGTGGTTCGGATCTCTGTGTCCATTGGTCCATTGGTGGTTTGGATCTCTGTGTCCTGCAGTGGTTAGGATCTCTGTGTCCCGCGGTGGTTCAGATCTCTGACCGTGTGTCCTTTGGTGGTTTGGATCTCTGTGTCCCTTGGTGGTTTGGATCTCTGTGTCCCTTGGTGGTTCGGATCTCTGTGTCCCGCGGTGGTTCAGATCTCTGTGTCCCGCGCTGGTTCGGATCTCTGTGTCCTGCGGTGGTTCGGATCTCTGTGTCCCGCACTGGTTTGTATGTCTGTGTCCCTTTGTGGTTCGGATCTCTGTGTGCCGCGGTGGTTCGGATCTCTGACCGTGTGTTTTTTGGTGGTTCGGATCTCTGTGGCCCGCGGTGGTTCGGATCTCTGTGTCCCGAGGTGGTTCGGATCTCTGAGTCCCTTAGTGGTTCGGATCTGTGTGTCCCGCGCTGGTTCGGATCTGTGTGTCCTTTGGTGGTTCGGATCTGTGTGTCCCTTGGTGGTTCGAATCTGTGTGTCCCTTGGTGGTTCGGATCTCTGTGTCCCTTGGTGGTTCGGATGTCTGTGTCCCTTGGTGGTTTGGATCTCTGTGTCCCTTGGTGGTTTGGATCTCTGTGTCCCTTGGTGGTTCGGATCTGTGTGTCCCTTTGTGGTTCGGATCTCTGTGTCCCGCGGGAGGTTCGGATCTCTGTGTCCCGCGGTGGTTCGGATCTGTGTCCCTTGTTGGTTCGGATATCTGTGTCCCTTGGTGGTTCGGATCTCTGTGTCCATTGGTGGTTTGGATCTCTGTGTCCCGCAGTGGTTAGGATCTCTGTGTCCCGCGGTGGTTCAGATCTCTGACCGTGTGTCCTTTGGTGGTTTGGATCTTTGTGTCCCTTGGTGGTTTGGATCTCTGTGTCCCTTGGTGGTTCGGATCTCTGTGTTCCGCGGTGGTTCGGATCTCTGTGTCCCGCGCTGGTTCGGATCTCTGTGTCATGCGCTGGTTCGGATCTCTGTGTCCTGCGGTGGTTCGGATCTCTGTGTCCGCACTGGTTTGGATCTCTGTGTCCCTTGGTGGTTCGGATCTCTGTGTGTCGCGCTGGTTCGGATCTCTGTGTCACGCGCTGGTTCGGATCTCTGTGTCCTGCGGTGGTTCGGATGTCTGTGTCCGCGCTGGTTTGGATCTCTGTGCCCCTTGGTGGTTCGGATCTCTGTGTGTCGCACTGGTTCGGATCTCTGTGTGCCGTGGTGGTTCGGATCTTTGTGTCCCTTGGTGGTTTGGATCTCTGTGTCTCGAAGTGTTTCGGATCTATATGTCCCACAGTTGTTCAGATCTCTGTGTTCCGCGGTGGTTCGGATATCTGTGTCCCTTGGTGGTTCGGATCTCTGTGTCCATTGGTGGTTTGGATCTCTGTGTCCCTCAGTGGTTAGGATCTCTGTGTCCCGCAGTGGTTCAGATCTCTGACCGTGTGTCCTTTGGTGGTTTGGATCTCTGTGTCCCTTGGTGGTTTGGATCTCTGTGTCCCTTGGTGGTTCGGATCTCTGTGTCCCGCGGTGGTTCGGATCTCTGTGTCCCGCGCTGGTTCGGATCTCTGTGTTCCGCGCTGGTTCGGATCTCTGTGTGCCGCGGTGGTTCGGATCTCTGACCGAGTGTTTTTTGGTGGTTCGGATCTCTGTGGCCCGCGGTGGTTCGGATCTCTGTGTCCCGCGGTGGTTCGGATCTGTGTGTCCCTTGGTGGTTTGGATCTCTGTGTCCCTTGGTGGTTCGAATCTGTGTGTCCCTTGGTGGTTCGGATCTCTGTGTCCCTTGGTGGTTCGGATGTCTGTGTCCCTTGGTGGTTCGGATCCCTGTGTCCCTTGGTGGTTTGGATCTCTGTGTCCCTTGGTGGTTCGGATTTCTGTGTTCCGCTGTGGTTCGGATCTCTGTGTCCTGCGCTGGTTCGGATCTCTGTGTCACGCGCTGGTTCGGATCTCTGTGTCCTGCGGTGGTTCGGATCTCTGTGTCCGCGCTGGTTTGGATCTCTGTGTCCCTTGGTGGTTCGGATCTCTGAGTGTCGCGCTGGTTCGGATCTCTGTGTCCCTTGGTGGTTCGGATCTCTGTGTCCCTTGGTGGTTTGGATCTCTGTGTCCCACGGTGGTTCGGATCTGTGTGTCCCGCGGTGTTTCGGATCTGTGTGTCCTTTGGTGGTTTGGATCTCTGTGTCCCTTGGAGGTTCGGATGTCTGTGTCCCTTGGTGGTTCGGATCTCTGTGTCCCTTGGTGGTTCGGATCTCTGTGTCCCTTGGTGGTTTGGATCTCTGTGTCCCGCGGTGGTTCGGATCTGTGTCCCTTGTTGGTTCGGATCTCTGTGTCCCGCAGTGGTTAGGATCTCTGTGTCCCGCGGTCGTTCAGATCTCTAACCATGTGTCCTTTGGTGGTTTGGATCTCTGTGTCCCTTGGTGGTTTGGATCTCTGTGTACCTTGGTGGTTCGGGTCTCTGTGTCCCGCGGTGGTTTGGATCTCTGTGTCCCGCGCTGGTTCGGATCGCTGTGTCACGCGCTGGTTCAGATCTCTGTGTCCTGCGGTGGATCGGATCTCTGTGTCCACGCTGGTTTGGATCTCTGTGTCCCTTGGTGGTTCGGATCTCTGTGTGTCGCGCTGGTTCGGATCTCTGTGTCACGTGCTGGTTCGGATCTCTGTGTCCTGCGGTGGTTCGGATCTCTGTGTCCGCGCTGGTTTGGATCTCTGTGTCCCTTGGTGGTTCGGATCTCTGTGTCCTTTGGTGGTTCAGATCTGTGTGTTCCTTGGTGGTTCGAATCTGTGTGTCCCTTGGTGGTTCGGATCTCTCTGTCCCTTGTTGGTTCGGATGTCTGTGTCCCTTGGTGGTTCGGATCTCTGTGTCCCTTGGTGGTTCGGATCTCTGTGTCCTGCGGTGGTTCGGATCTCTGTGTCCCGCGCTGGTTTGGATCTCTGTGTCCCTTGGTGGTTCGGATCTCTGTATGTCGCGCTGGTTCGGATCTCTGTGTCCTTTGGTGGTTTGGATCTCTGTGTCTCGCGGTGTTTCGGATCTCTATGTCCCACAGTTGTTCAGATCTGTGTGTTCCGCGGTGGTTCGGATATCTGTGTTCCTTGGTGGTTCGGATCTCTGTGTCCATTGGTCCATTGGTGGTTTGGATCTCTGTGTCCTGCAGTGGTTAGGATCTCTGTGTCCCGCGGTGGTTCAGATCTCTGACCGTGTGTCCTTTGGTGGTTTGGATCTCTGTGTCCCTTGGTGGTTTGGATCTCTGTGTCCCTTGGTGGTTCGGATCTCTGTGTCCCGCGGTGGTTCAGATCTCTGTGTCCCGCGCTGGTTCGGATCTCTGTGTCCCGCGCTGGTTCGGATCTCTGTGTCCTGCGGTGGTTCGGATCTCTGTGTCCCGCACTGGTTTGTATGTCTGTGTCCCTTTGTGGTTCGGATCTCTGTGTGCCGCGGTGGTTCGGATCTCTGACCGTGTGTTTTTTGGTGGTTCGGATCTCTGTGGCCCACGGTGGTTCGGATCTCTGTGTCCCGATGTGGTTCGGATCTCTGCGTCCCTTAGTGGTTCGCATCTGTGTGTCCCGCGCTGGTTCGGATCTGTGTGTCCTTTGGTGGTTCAGATCTGTGTGTCCCTTGGTGGTTCGAATCTGTGTGTCCCTTGGTGGTTCGGATCTCTGTGTCCCTTGGTGGTTCGGATGTCTGTGTCCCTTGGTGGTTTGGATCTCTGTGTCCCTTGGTGGTTTGGATCTCTGTGTCCCTTGGTGGTTCGGATCTGTGTGTCCCTTTGTGGTTCGGATCTCTGTGTCGCGCGGTGGTTCGGATCTCTGTGTCCCGCGGTGGTTCGGATCTGTGTCCCTTGTTGGTTCGGATATCTGTGTCCCTTGGTGGTTCGGATCTCTGTGTCCATTGGTGGTTTGGATCTCTGTGTCCCGCAGTGGTTAGGATCTCTGTGTCCCGCGGTGGTTCAGATCTCTGACCGTGTGTCCTTTGGTGGTTTGGATCTCTGTATCCCTTTGTGGTTTGGATCTCTGTGTCCCGCGGTGGTTCGGATCTCTGTGTCCCGCGGTGGTTCGGATCTCTGTGTCCCGCGCTGGTTGGGATCTCTGTGTCCGCGCTGGTTCGGATCTATGTGTCCTGCGGTGGTTCGGATCTCTGTGTCCCGCACTGGTTTGGATCTCTGTGTCCCTTGGTGGTTCGGATCTCTGTGTTCCGCGGTGGTTCGGATCTCTGTGTCCTTTGGTGGTTCGGGTCTCTGTGTCCCAAGGTGGTTCGGATCTATGTGTCCCGCGGTGGTTCGGATCTCTGTGTCCCGCGGTGGTTCGGATCTGTGTGTCCTTTGGTGGTTCGGATCTGTGTGTCCCTTGGTGGTTCAAATCTTTGTGTCCCTTGGTGGTTCGGATCTCTGTGTCCCTTGGTGGTTCGGATCTCTGTGTCTCGCGGTGGTTCGGATGTCTGTGTTCCGCGGTGGTTTTCATCGCACATTATTAATCTCAACATCCTCTTTTATTCAGTGAAAAGTTAGTTGCAAGTTCCGCGAGTATTTACATTAACCTGATCTTGATGGTGTTGTCGCTGTCACCAAAATAACCATGACCCTTGTTAGGAATTCAACCCACAACTGCATGGATCGTTGGAGTCGCAACCAACGGGATAATGGAGAAAACCAAATTGCAGCGATTAGTGTTACCGCTAATTTACCGGCTTGGACATTGCGGTTGTTAAACAAAAGGTTGGAGAACCGGGCCGCACATTGATCATTGGGGGGGGGGCGGTGTGTGTGTGTGTGTGGGGGGGGTGGGGTTTGGGGCGGGTGTGGGGGGTGTGTGTGTGTCACTGATGGTGAGTGTAACACGCAGTTTGCACTCCACAACAAGATGGTTCAATTGTGTTTTGGACAAAGAAAACGCCGCACTATGTTTGTGACGTCATGTCGAAGTAGAATATGAAATGAGGATTCTTTTTCAGCTGAAAGTTTTAAATATTTGTTTTGAGTGATTTTTTAAGTAATGAAGTTGTAAAAAAAGGGGAAGAGAGTCATTCCGTTGGATGACTTTTAGTTCAGGCTGAGCACTTCGTTCATTGACTGATTACCCCCAATTTTTTGCTATCGGTACAGATGCGGGAGAGAGTAATTGAAGTCGGTCCTAATGAATAAAACAAAGAATGTTTACTTTACACTTGGGAAGAGCAAGCCAAGAAAAGCGTTGCTGTTCTAAGGAACGTGATTAATCTCAATCCCCCATGTGGAGTGTCTATGGCACTGGATAAACTTTGGGAGATGTTGCTCCTTTGGAGGCGATATAAATACCATGCCGTGCTTTACCACACCGTGCTATACCATGCAGCACCATGCCATGCTTTACCACGCAGCACCATGCCATGCTTTACCACGCAGCACCATGCCGTGCTTTACCACGCAGCACCATTCCGTGCTTTACCACGCAGCACCATTCCGTGCTTTACCACGCAGCACCATGCCGTGCTTTACCACGCAGCACCATGCCATGCTATACCACGCAGCACCATGCCGTGCTTTACCACGCAGCACCATGCCGTGCTTTACCACGCAGCACCATGCCATGCTTTACCACGCAGCACCATGCCATGCTTTACCACGCAGCACCATGCCATGCTTTACCACGCAGCACCATGCCGTGCTTTACCACGCAGCACCATGCCGTGCTTTACCACGCAGCACCATGCCGTGCTTTACCATGCAGCACCATGCCGTGCTTTACCACGCAGCACCATGCCGTGCTTTACCACGCAGCACCATGCCGTGCTTTACCACGCAGCACCATGCCGTGCTTTACCACGCAGCACCATGCCGTGCTTTACCACGCAGCACCATGCCGTGCTTTACCACGCAGCACCATGCCGTGCTATACCACGCAGCACCATGCCGTGCTTTACCACGCAGCACCATGCCGTGCTTTACCACGCAGCACCATGCCGTGCTTTACCACGCAGCACCATGCCGTGCTTTACCACGCAGCACCATGCCGTGCTTTACCACGCAGCACCATGCCGTGCTTTACCACGCAGCACCATGCCGTGCTTTACCACGCAGCACCATGCCCTGCTTTACCACGCAGCACCATGCCGTGCTTTACCATGCAGCACCATGCCGTGCTTTACCACGCAGCACCATGCCGTGCTTTACCACGCAGCACCATGCCGTGCTATACCACGCAGCACCATGCCGTGCTTTACCACGCAGCACCATGCCGTGCTATACCACGGAGCACCATGCCATGCTATACCACGCAGCACCATGCCATGCTATACCACGCAGCACCATGCCGTGCTATACCACGGAGCACCATGCCGTGCTATACCACGCAGCACCATGCCGTGCTATACCACGCAGCACCATGCCGTGCAATACCACGCAGCACCATGCCGTGCTATACCACGCAGCACCATGCCGTGCTATACCACGCAGCACCATGCCGTGCTTTACCACGCAGCACCATGCCGTGCTTTACCACGCAGCACCATGCCGTGCTATACCACGCAGCACCATGCCGTGCTATACCACGCAGCACCATGCCGTACTTTACCACGCAGCACCATGCCGTACTTTACCACGCAGCACCATGCCGTACTTTACCACGCAGCACCATGCCGTACTTTACCACGCAGCACCATGCCGTACTTTACCACGCAGCACCATGCCGTGTTTTACCACACCGTGCTATACCATGCAGCACCATGCCATTCTTTACCACGCAGCACCATGCCGTGCTTTACTACGCAGCACCATGCCATGCTTTACCACGCAGCACCATGCCGTGTTTTACCACGCAGCACCATGCCATGCTTTACCACGCAGCACCATGCCGTGCTTTACCACGCAGCACCATGCCGTGCTTTAACACGCAGCACCATGCCATGCTTTACCACGCAGCACCATGCCATGCTTTACCACGCAGCACCATGCCGTGTTTTACCACACCGTGCTATACCACGCAGCACCATGCCGTGCTTTAACACGCAGCACCATGCCATGCTTTACCACGCAGCACCATGCCATGCTTTACCACACAGCACCATGCCATGCTTTACCATGCAGCACCATGCCATTCTTTACCACACAGCACCATGCCATGCTTTACCACGAAGCACCATGCCATGCTTTACCATGCAGCACCATGCCATGCTTTACCACACAGCACCATGCCGTGCTTTACCATGCAGCACCATGCCATTCTTTACCACGCAGCACCATGCCATGCTTTACCACGCAGCACCATTCCGTGCTTTACCATGCAGCACCATGCCATGCTTTACCACGCAGCACCATGCCGTGCTTTACCACGCAGCACCATGCCGTGTTTTACCACACCGTGCTATACCACGCAGCACCATGCCATTCTTTACCACGCAGCACCATGCCATGCTTTACCACACAGCACCATGCCGTGCTTTACCACGCAGCACCATGCCATGCTTTACCACGCAGCACCATGCCGTGCTTTACCACGCAGCACCATGCCATGCTTTACCACACAGCACCATGCCATGCTTTACCACGCAGCACCATGCCGTGCTTTACCACGCAGCACCATGCCATGCTTTACCACGCAGCACCATGCCATGCTTTACCACACTGCACCATGCCGTGTTTTACCATGCAGCACCATGCCGTGTTTTACCACACCGTGCTTTACCATGCAGCACCATGCCATGCTTTACCACGCAGCACCATGCCATGCTTTCCCACACAGCACCATGCCGTGCTTTACCACGCAGCACCATGCCGTGGTTTACCATGCAGCACCATGCTGTACCACGTCGAGCTTTACCACGCAGCACCACGTCGAGCTTTACCACGCAGCACCATGCTGTACCATGCTGCGCCTCACCCCCAGCACCATGCCGTGCTTTACCATGCTGCACCACGTCGTGCTTTACCACACCTTGCTTTACCACGCTATTCTTTTCATGAACTACATGCCACCATTAATATTGTCCCGTTCATGTCATTCGAATCCCGGTCGATCGCTGAATTAACGCCGGGGGGGTTGACTCAGCCTGTCATCCTTCCGAGGTCGGCAAATTGAGTACCAGCTTGCTGGGATGAATGATCACGGTGTGTACCCCGATTTAGAATAGGTACACCGTATCCCTGCGCATCGTAAGAGGCGGCCAAGGGTTGGCGTCAGGAAGGGCATCCGGCCATAAAAACATTGCCTCAAACAGGGAACCATGATTGTCATGGGGCCCGCAAGGCTAACCCCCGCTCTAGCGGGGAAAATGGCCTTAAAACGATCATTCATTCATATTCTTTCACTTCATGTCATTTGTTGTAACTTGTCTTCCCTTTTACCGTTTCTCTATGAACAATTTATTTATTTTGTATGCTCCTTTATTTACTTTCAAACTGGGAATACTAACACCACCCAGGTCCTGAAACAACAGGAATGAGAGGAATTTCGTTTTAATCCATTGATATCACTGTAATCCAGAATCTCGAGAAACTAATCAGAGTTCTTCAGGAGTGTGATTGGTGGATTTGAGATGGAGTGATGGAAGTGCAGGCGCCAAGCCCGCGATGGCTACGGAGGGAGAGTGTGGAACGGACAGGCGGCCGATAAGGCGGAGTGATGGAGGGAGAGGGAGGCCATGGGGGCACGGCGTTTATGTAACCCTGCTCGCCGCTCTTCGACCTCATCCACCCGTGAAATGGCATCTTTTCCCTCAAGGGTCAGGAATATAGCCACCATCTTTATACGGACGGGACCACACTCCCACCCAGATAACACGGATGGGTTTTATACTGTACAGTATATAAGGCATTGTACTGTATATTAGGCCTCATACTGTATATGAGGCCTCATACTGTATATGAGGCCTCATACTGTATAAAGGGCCTCGGACTGTATATCAGGCCTCATACTGTACATGAGGCCTCACACTGTACACGAGGCCTCACACTGTACACGAGGCCTCACATTGTACACGAGGCCTCACACTGTACACGAGGCCTCACACTGTATAAAGGGCGTCACAGTGAAAATGAGGCCTCGTATTGCATATAGGGCCTCGTACTGTATATGAGGCCTCATACTGTACATGAGGCCTCATACTGTACATGAGGCCTCACACTGTACACGAGGCCTCACACTGTACATGAGGCCTCACACTGTATAAAGGGCGTCACAGTGAAAATGAGGCCTCGTATTGCATATAGGGCCTCGTACTGTATATGAGTCGTCGTACTGCATACGAGGCCTCGTAATGAAAATGAGGCCTTGTCATGTGTCTAAGGCCTTGTACTGTATGTAAGGCCTCGTATTGTTATGTAGGGCCGCATACTGTATATACGGCACCATACTGTATATGAGGCCTCATACTGTACATAAGGCCTTGTACTGTATATAATGCCTCATACTGTATACAGTCGTGGCTAAAAATATTGGCACCCTTCCACCTTTTTCAAATAATGCACCATTTATTCCAGAAAATTGTTGAAATTAAAAAATATTTTGGTATCGACATTTGTATTTCTTTGGTTTGCAGTGAAACAAAACAATAAAGGTGAAAAAATTACTAAATCTTAGCTTATTCCACACAGAAATCATAAAATGGCCCGGACAATATTATTGATTGGCACCTTTCAGAAGTTGTTAGAAATAATTAGATTTCAAGCAGGTGATTCTCATTTATTTTGGAATTGAACTCACCTACGGTGAGTTGCAGGTGCCTACAATATAAAAATCACTCATTCAACCAGCTTGAATAGAGAAAAGGAGAACATTCGTCTGTTTTGTGTCACTGCGTGTACCACAATGACCATGGAGAAAAGAAAGAAAACCAGAGAATTGTCTGAGGAGGTCAGACACAAGATTGTAGCCAAACACGGACAATCCCAAGGCTACAAGTCCATCTCCAGAGACCTTGATGTTTCTGTGTCCACCGTACGCAATGTTATCAGGAAGTTTAAGGCCCATGACACTTTAGCCAACCTCCCTAGACGTGGCCGCAAGAGAAAACTTGATCGAAGATTGCAGCGAAGGATTGTTCTTCAAATGATGGAGAAAGCACCTCAATCAACTGCCAAACAGATTCAAGCTGACATTCAGACACAAGGTACTACAGCTTCAACTCACACCATCCGTCGCCAACTCTATGAAAGGGGGTTCTATGGTAGGAGACCGAGGAGGACCCTACTGCTGAGAAAGCCCAACTGGATTTTTCCAAAGCACACCTGAACAAGCCAAAATTCTTCTGGGAGAATGTCCTGTGGACAGATGAGACCAAATTAGAGCTTTTTGGTGAAGAACATCATCTCTATGTTTACAAAAGACAAAATGAAGCCTTCAAAGAAAAGAACACCTTCCCTACAGTCAAACATGGAGGAGGTTCAGTGATGTTTTGGGGTTGCTGTACTACCTCTGGCACTGGGTACCTTGAATGAGTGCATGGCATCATGAAATCAGGAGATGACCAAGGCATTTTGGAGTGCAATGTTCAACCCAGTGTCAGAAAGCTGGGTCTCCATCGAAGGTCATGGGTCTTGCAGCAGGACAATGAGCCCAACACACTTCAAAAAGCACCCAGGAATGGTTCAAGACAAAACGCTGGACTGTTCTGAAGTGGCCAGCAATGAGTCCAGATCTAAATCCCATTGAACACCTGTGGGGAGATCTGAAAACAGCTGTTGGGAGAAGGCACCCTTCAAGTCTGGGAGAACTGGAGCAGTTTGCACAAGAAGAGTGGGTCAAACTACCAGTAGAGAGATGGAGGAAGCTCATTCATGGCTATAGGAAGCGCTTGTCTGCAGTTATTTAGTCCAAAGGCTGTGCTACCAAATATTAAGTCTAGGGTGTCAATAATTTTGTCAATGCCATTTCTTTTTATTTTATAATTTAAAAGGATATTGCTACGTCTGTGGGGGTAGGAGATGAAATACCGAACCATAATTGGTATACGTACCGTGCTGATTGGTGAACATACCGTGCTGATTGGTGAATGTACCGTGCTGATTGGTGAACATACCGTGCTGATTGGTGAATGTACCGTGCTGATTGGTGAACATACCGTGCTGATTGGTGAATGTACCGTGCTGATTGGTGAACATACCGTGCTGATTGGTGAATGTACCGTGCTGATTGGTGAATGTATCGTGCTGATAGGTGAACGTACCGTGCTGATAGGTGAACGTACCGTGCTGATAGGTGAACGTACTGTGCTGATTGGTGAACACTGAACAGTCCGTGCTGATTGGTGAACGTACCGCGCTGATTGGTGAATGTACCACGCTTATTGGTGAACGTACTGTGCTGATTGAACGTACCGTGCTGATTGGTATCCGTACTGTGCTGATTGGTGTATGTACCGTGCTGATTGGTGTACGTACTGTGCTGATTGGTGAACGTACCATACTGATTGGTGTACGAACCATGATTGGTGTATGAACCATGCTGATTGGTGAATGTACCATGCTGATTGGTGTACGAACAGTGATTGGTGTATGTACCGTGCTGATTGGTGTACGTACTGTGCTGATTGAACGTACCATGTTGATTTGTGAATGTACTGCGCTGATTGGTGAACGCACCATGCTGATTGGTGAACGTACCATGCTGATTGGTGAATGTACCATGCTGATTGGTGAATGTACCATGCTGATTGGTGAACGTACCATGCTGATTGGTGAATGTACCATGCTGATTGGTGAATGTACCATGCTGATTGGTGAATGTACCACGCTGATTGTTGAACGTACCATGCTGATTGGTGTACGAACCGTGATTGGTGTATGAACCGTGCTGATTGGTGAATGTACTGCGCTGATTTGTGTACGAACCATGATTGGTGTGCGTACCGTGCTGATTGGTGTATGTACTGTGCTGATTGGTGAACGTACCACGCTGATTGGTGTACGAACCATGATTGGTGTATGAACCGTGTTGATTGCTGAATGTACCGCGCTGATTTGTGTACGAACCATGATTGGTGTGCGTACCGTGCTGATTGGTGTATGTACTGTGCTGATTGGTGAACGTACCACGCTGATTGGTGTAGGAACCGTGATTGGTGTATGAACCGTGTTGATTGCTGAATGTACCGCGCTGATTTGTGTACGAACCGTGATTGGTGTATGAACCGTGTTGAATGGTGAATGTACTGCGCTGATTTGTGTACGAACCGTGATTGGTATACGTACCATGCTGATTGGTGTACGTACCATGCTGATTGGTGTATGTACCGTGCTGATTGGTGAACATACCGTGCTGATTGGTGAACGTACCATGCTGATTGGTGTATGTACCGTGCTGATTGGTGTATGTACCGTGCTGATTGGTGAACATACCGTGCTGATTGGTGAACATACCGTGCTGATTGGTGTACGTACCATGCTGATTGGTGTATGTACCGTGCTGATTGGTGTACGTACCATGCTGATTGGTGTACATACCATGCTGATTGGTGAACGTACCACGCTGATTGGTGTACGTACCACGCTGATTGGTGTACGAACCATGCTGATTGGTGTACGTACCATGCTGATTGGTGAACATACCGCGCTGATTGGTGAACGTACCATGCTGATTGGTGTACATACCACGCTGATTGGTGTACGTACCATGCTGATTGGTGAACATACCGTGCTGATTGGTGTACGTACCATGCTGATTGGTGTATGTACCGTGCTGATTGGTGTACGTACCATGCTGATTGGTGTACATACCATGCTGATTGGTGAACGTACCACGCTGATTGGTGTATGTACCACGCTGATTGGTGTACGAACCATGCTGATTGGTGTACGTACCATGCTGATTGGTGAACATACCGCGCTGATTGGTGAACGTACCACGCTGATTGGTGTACGTACCATGCTGATTGGTGTACATACCATGCTGATTGGTGAACGTACCACGCTGATTGGTGTACGTACCACGCTGATTGGTGTACGAACCATGCTGATTGGTGTACGTACCATGCTGATTGGTGAACATACCGCGCTGATTGGTGTACGTACCATGCTGATTGGTGTACGAACCATGCTGATTGGTGTATGTACCATGCTGATTGGTGAACATACCGCGCTGATTGGTGTACGTACCACGCTGATTGGTGTACGAACCATGCTGATTGGTGTACGTACCATGCTGATTGGTGAACATACCGCGCTGATTGGTGTACGTACCATGCTGATTGGTGAACATACCGCGCTGATTGGTGAACGTACCACGCTGATTGGTGTACGAACCATGATTGGTGTACGAACCGTGCTGATTGGTGTACCGTGTACGTACCGCATGTTTACCCTTGCTGATGCCGTGCTGATTGGTGTACCGTGTACGTACCGCATGTTTACCCTTGCTGATGCCGTGCTGATTGGTGTACCGTGTACGTACCGCATGTTTACCCTTGCTGATGCCGTGCTGATTGGTGACGGTGTACCGTGTACGTACCGGCATGTTTTGTAGGGTTTCTTTTTCCTTTCATTTCCTTGTTCAGAGACGGTGAAATCATCATCTGACCAGATCTGAGGTAAATTCCCACCGAAATTTTCACAGCGAATTCCCTGTGGATTAAATTCCCCACAAAGTCAAATCCTATCGGAGTTCATACTTCATCCAGTCATTTTCTTGGCGTATAAATTTATCAGATACTTCAGTACTATTGTCGTCCTGAAAACCGTTCCTGGAATCGTACTCTGTACCATTGATACTAGAGCAGAGCAAGATGAACCACTAGGCCGTAAACCCATATAAAAGAGTGAAGTACGCACTGAGGTGGAGCGGCCGCCATTTTAATAAGCAACTTACCTGCGGCGCTCCATCACTACCGCGTCACTGACGTAACACAGAATGGTGAAGGATTTTCTTTTTCCTTTTGGTGCAAAGGAGGGGAAGGAATATCAATTTAAAGGCAGTTTTTTTCTTGTTAGTTTACGTGTGTAAATCAATGGGGTTAATTGCATTATGAGTGAAATGTCTTACTTTGTTGACTTTTTTTTTTTTTGTATACAAGATCGAGGTTCGTGCAAGAGCTAACATCAATCACACAAAAAAAAAACCGACACACAAAACTTTTAAAAAGGGAGCGGGAGACAAGATGGGGAGGGAGAGGGAAGCACACAAGTACAACAGCAGAATGACCTAATGGTAGAATCACCGGTGTTTTTGTAACAAGAAAGGAATGAAAAAGAACAAAAAAACAACAATTTGCTTTAAACTGCAACTTGCAAATTTCTCGAACAGTGTTGACTTGTCTCCTTGGTGATGTATATTTGCTTTTCTGTTTAATTTGAAAAAAAAATTCTAATAATCTGTTTTGAGGGTGAGGGATGGGTAGGAAGTTAAAATATATGGCATCAGTCCATACTCCCCTTCTTTTGTATTCATGTTCAGACTTGTGGTGTCCACAGATCTCCCCTCCCCACAAACACACACACATTATAATGCCAAGGAATGTGCACAATAACAGCAAAACTTTCAGTCTCTACAGTTTCATTCACATAATCGAGATTATATCCGCATCAATCCTCTCTCATTCCGTAATCACTCAATCTTGGCAGGCTTTTCTCTCTACGGTCTTACATTTACAAAATACCACAATCATTTTATTTACTACACTCACAACTTTTTCAGAGTGCATCGACCACCACCTATCTTCTTTAAACCATCCATCAAATACTTACTAAGAAGAAAATAACTTACAAAATCTCCACTATTCACATCCTTCAATTTCAAGCATCAACTTTACCGTTTCTATTGATACAAACAAAATGATGAACCAAAATTTTCAGTCAAGTGTATGTAAATTGACCTTAATTTCTTTCTTCCGTATAAGTTCTGCTTCATCAAGATGAAGATGACCACACTGCCCTACATGTATCCCTACATGTGCCCTACATGTGCCCTACATGTGTCCATACATGTGCCCAACATGTGCCCCTACATGTGCCCTACATGTGTCCCTACATGTGTCCCCACATGTGTCCCTACATGTGTCCCTACATGTGCCCCTACATGTGCCCCTACATGTGTCCCTACATGTGTCCCTACATGTGCCCCTACATGTGTCCCTACATGTGTCCCCACATGTGTCCCTACATGTGCCCCTACATGTGCCCCTACATGTGCCCTGCATGTGTCCCAACATGTCTCCCCACATGTGTCCCCACATGTGTCTGCACGTGTCCCCACATGTGTCCCTACATGTGTCCCCACATGTGTCCCTACATGTGTCCCTACATGTGCCCCTACATGTGCCCCTACATGTGTCCCTACATGTGCCTTACATGTGCCCTTACATGTGCACATCGTCCAACGTCTTTACGAGAACCACTTGCAACTGTCCATATATTGGTGCCTATTTGAGCGACACCTTTTGAACGTTTCTACACTTCCTCTAGACAGGGACATGATGGATACGTACAAATGTTGCAACTATTCTGGATTTCCCTCACTCACTGCAGCCATGCAAACCCCCTGTAGACCTCAAGATGATGGCTTCATTGAGCAGGAGACAGATATTGTTTCTCGTCATCTTAGATTCACTGAATTCAGTACGAAACGCTTCCTCCTCACAGTGTGAACAAAAAGCGAGGAACTCATCTGATGGGATTTATCAGAGATCGAAAGTTGGACTTGGATGTGGTATTCCCTGTTGTGAATGAAGAGCAAGGCGGGATCATCCAATTCAGCACCACTTGTTAGAAGAGTCTTTCTGCAAACCAGACACGATGACAGCAATTCGTGTTTATTGAGGATTCTGCGACACAGGTAACCAGAGATGTATGCTGGTGTGTTCTGCTGAGGATGCCTGAGTTGAACTTTAGTGATTGCAACCTTTATTCTATCTGTGCTGAACAGGTGTAACAAACTGCACTGATCGACTGATTATTACTTGCGAAAATCGAAGATTTTTCAAGTATATTGGTCGGTTGCGTTTGTGGTTCTGTCTGTCTGTCTGTTTGTCTGTCTGTTTGTCACCGGCCTACAAGTCACAATTCAAAACCGATCGTCACGAAACTCAACCAAGTTGCATAGGTCGTCCCAATTGAGAGGCTTATTGATTTTGAGGTCAAAGGTCATCTTGAGGTCAAATTTCTAAAATCGCCATTTTAAATACGATTGACTGGAAAATTGAATAGCATTTGTATATTGAGTCACTAAATTGGTAAATGAAGTATTTTTGAGGTCAAAAGGTCAATGGTCAACTCAAGGTCAAACTTCCACAATCATCACTTTACATCTGAAAAACCGTCAGTTTTTATCTGATTTACTTGGAAATTGAACGACATTTCCATATTGCCTCAATGAATTTGGAAACCAACTATTTTGAGGTCAAAAGGTCAAAGGTCAACTGAAGGTCCAACTTCAAAAATCATAAATTTTCATCTGAAAAACCCCTGTCAATTTTCATCTGATCGACTTGGAAATTGAACAGCATTTGCAAATTGCGTCACTAAATAGGAAAACGAACTATTTTTGAGGTCAAAAGGTCAAAGGTCAACTCTAGGTCAAACTTCCAAAATCATTAATTTTCATCTGAAAACCCATAAATTTTCATCCGATTGACTTGAAAATAGAACAGCATTTGTGCATTGCCTCAATAAATGAGAAAACCAACTATTTTTGAGGTCAAAAGGTCAAAGGTCAACTCAAGGTCAAACTTCTAAAATCGTCATTTTTCATCTGAAAAATCGTCACTTTTCATCCTGTTGACCCGAGCTTTGATCAAGATCGTAAATGTTAATCTTCATGAAATGGATAATTTGCTGTATGAATGGAAACTTTTTTGGGGGGGGGGGGCGGGGGGGATTTTGCAAGTATCGTGCTCCGCATGACGTCTTCTTGTTTTCTTGTTAGTCCGATTGACACGAAATTTTACCATCGGAGCGCCTCTGCCTGTAGAATTTTTTTAATTCATAATTATGACGTCATAGGTCATGTGGTACAAACGCCATCTTGGAAAAACGTTACACCTCTATATCTCCCAAACCGCTCAATGGAAAACGTTGAAACAAGGCTCATTTTCAAGTACTCACCATGGAGAATAAGATATGATGATGACTTCACCAGTACCTTATATATGACGTCATAATTCGACAAGTACAACGCTTGATCTGATGAGTATGAAAAAATAATTTTCCTCTGCAACTGTTAGTCCGATAGACACGAAATTTGTACCATAGGAGCGTCTCCTCTTGTGGAATATTTTAATGATAACTATGACGTCAGAGGTCATGTGGTACAGGCGCCATCTTGGAAAAATCGAAAAATTTTATTCCTCCATATCTCTGAAACCGCTCCATTGGAAAATTTAAAATGTGGCTCATTGTAAAGGACTCCCCATGGGGAATAAGATATTGTTACGGTTCACTGCCGCCCTTCTTCCCCTTACCAAGGGGGGATTAATCCCCTTGTCCTTTCTGGGCTTGACGGAACCGAGAGACTTGAAACGCCTCTTCCGGGCAAAATGCAAGGTAGGGTTTTGGGACCAAGTCTCGCTCGTACCTAAATCCCTGTGCCGCAACGGAAGCGAGGAAGCAAGCCTTGCACGAGCCACGTGTGATTTCGGTACACCGAGCGGATTGAGTACCACGTGGTCCATGCAATTTAGGTAGTGGAACCCGATTTGAGCGGTTCTATTCGTACCACGCTTAGCCAATGAGGAAATCACAGGAACGATCAAATGGAAAAAGGAAGAACACTGGTTTAATTATGATTCCCACACATCTATCTATAATTCCAGTAATCTCTGTGTGTTTGTTTGTCTGTGACCGCTGTTTCTCGACAACCACGGGTCCGATATACTTTAAACTTGCCAGGTATATTGCTGGGGACCCGAGGATGTGCCTTTTCAGGGTTTCATATTAATCGGACAAGTAGTTACCGAGCTATGTCCAAAAAACGATTCAACCAATCAGAGAGCAGCGAGCTATCACGTGTGCCGAACGTGCCGAACAGACTCTGCCTCGGACGGCACATTTGAGAGCGTATTCATTTATTTCACGTTGGCAAACTATGTTGGCGTTAAACTATGTTTTAAAACTAATTAAAACTAATTTGTGATTCTTTCGCTTTCCTGCGCGTTTGTGCACGCTATGGCGATTTCTTTACCAAACTCCGCAAGCCGTTCGCTTTGGACCAAACCATTTCATGTAAATAGAGGGGGGGGATTGTCACCGTACTCGCAAGCCGTTCGCTTTGGACCAAACCATTTCATGTAAATAGAGGGGGGGGGATTGTCACCGTACTCGCAAGCCGTTCGCTTTGGACCAAACCATTTCATGTAAATAGAGGGGGGGATATAATTTTAGATATATATATAGTACGGGCATGCCCTAGTATGTACAATGTTCGGGACGCAGAGACACAGAGCAGCACTTAGTCAGTCTTATCTTATCCCCCAGACTCGGGCCCATCACACTCACACAGGGAATTGCAGATGGGTTGATGTTCCAGCCAGACCTGTTGACGTGGTCGTCCAGGAACGGCCCCGTCCGGCTCTCATGGTCCCAGCACGTCCCGCGAAGATGGCAGCAGGTGGTGGAAGGAACCTTGTAGCGCGTCTCCCGAACAAGAGCAGCCGATGAGGTAGAACGGCAAATACGCGTCTCTCAGTGTGGCTGGCGATTACACAGCTGTTATCACTCGTGCGACTTAATGCACTGTACGTGGCTCGGCCTCCACCTCAACCGAGCGTCACTTTATAATAGCGTGTATTCCGGTTCATGCGCGTCTTTCTTCACCGCGTATCTCTCAATGTTCTTTGATGCTCTCAACTCCTGCTCGTCAACGATTCCTCCTGGTTGGTCAGTGCGCGCGAGTCCTCTCGGGGGCAAGTCCTCCCGCGCTAGTCCTTTGTTCAACAGCGAGTCCTTGCGAGTCCTCCCGTGCTAGTCCTTCAGTCCTCTTGGGGGCTTTGTGTGATGGGTTATATAGATACGCCCCGAACCTTCCTGAAACCTCTCGAACCTTCCAACCACGCCCTGTGACGCAGTGCTGCCGCCACAACCTCTGAGCCCTGATTGGCGGCTCGTGCTTACCGTCAGCTCCTCTGCCGCCCCTCATTCGGCTCCGCCCCGACCCTCCTAGGCCTGCCTCATGTTAATTCGCCCAAAATGAACCAAAGTCAGCGCAAAGGGGCATGAGGCTAGGGAGGCGGGATAGTCAGTAGAAGTAGGACCTATTCTCCTTACTCTACTCAACGCAGAACTAACATAGGAAAAGGACTAAGCTCACAAATACTAAGAAATAACTACACTATCGCGAGGCTACATGTTGCTGGTGTGACTAACTATGAGGGGGAAATTTTAACCTTTATTATACTGACTGTACAAAACGCAAAACCGCAACAATATGTTATTTATGATGTCATCAGTACTTTATATATGACGTCATAATTCGACAAGTAGAACACTAGATTTGATCAGCATGAAATGTTTTTTCTCTGCAATTCTTGGTCCGATTGACACAAAATTTTCACCATAGGAGCCACCTCCTCCTATATAATATTTTAATGATAATTATGACGTCATAGGTCACGTGGTACAGGTGCTATCTTGGAAAAACTTCATACGTCTATATCTCTGAAACCGCTCAATGGAATTTTTTTTAACATGGCTCATTGTCAAGTACTCCCCAAGGGGAATAAGATGTGTTCATGATGGTCATCGGTACCTTCGTTATGACGTCATAATTCGACAAGTATAACGCTTGATTCGATCAGTTTGATATTTTTTTCTGCAACTGTTGATCTGATGGACACGAAATTGTCCCCATAAAAGCGCCTCCGCCTGTAGAATATTTTATTGATAATTATGATGTAATAGATGACGTGGTACAGGCGCCATCTTGGAAAAACTGAAAAACGTTACACGTCTATCTCCAAATCCGCTCCATGGAAAAAATTGAAACGTGGCTCATTGTAAAGAACTCCACATGAGGAATAGGTGTTGTTAACGATGATGTCATTGGTGTCGTAATTATGACGTCATAATTTGACAGGGACAATTTTTTTTTTTTTTTTTTTTTTTTGTTGTATACTGAATCGAGGCTCGTGAAAGAGCTAACATTTATTTCACAAACAAATCAACCAGACAAACAAAATATACAAAAAGAGGGAGCGGAAGACAAGATGGGGAGAGAAGGGGAAGCACACAACCACAACATTTGAGAGCAGGAAGAAGTGTGGGAGGGAGAGGGCTTGGGGGGAGGGGGCGTGGGAAGGGGGGGGGGGGGAGAGGTATAAAACACAAGGGGACCGAAATTAGCGGGGGTAGAAAAGATCAAGGTTTTGGATGGGGGAGGATAAGAGATGGTGGTGAACAGCTGTTTTAAAGACCTGGAGGGTGGAGTGGGATTGAAGAGAGTGAGGGAGTTTGTTCCAGAGGTGGGAGAAAAGAGGAATGAAGGAGTGAAGGTGAGCAGAAAGTCTTGATTTTGGCAGTTTAACCATAAGAGGGTTGCAGGCAGATCTTGTGCGACCTGTAGGAATATTTGGGGGACAGAGCCCAGAGAGAGCTGGGGGGGCAAGGCCAGAGAGGAGTCGGCAGAAGTCGGAGAGACCACCAACCTGCCTGCGGTGAGTGAGTGAAAGGCCCTTGGAGTTAGCTTCATCACGGGAGATTCCAATGATTCTGAACGCTTTGGTTTCAACAGCGTGAAGACGAGAAGAATGCTTCGTCTGATCAGTTTGAAATTTATTGAGCGTGATCTTTGCAACAATTATATTAGAGAATATAAAGTTATGATGTAATCGCTCACGTGGTCTGGCATCCATATTGGATCAAATAAGAAAACAACCTTCAAAAGCAGAAGAGATGGCTCACACCAAGTTGACTGCACAGGGTAAATATTCTAAGAATGCAATCTAGTTCTTAATTATGAGTTCCCTTACAAGAACCTTGATGTAGGAGGACGTCATTAGGCCTATCAAAGCCTGTGTTATTACCAACCTATGGTTGTTTTCAGTGCTCTATCTTTTTTTAAATGCTGAATGTCAAGCAAGTAGGCAGCACGTACCATTTTAAAAGTGTTTGGTATGATTCGGCCAGGATTCAAAGCACCGACCTCCCAGACTCAGAGACGACACTCTAACGGTTTTAATTTTATGACAATGTTATGAATTTTTTTTAACTCGAACGATTTTAATTTAATGACGATTTAATGATTTTTTATTTATTTATTTTATTTTATAACTGACGATTTTATGCACTACACGCCCACACAGACATTTATTTAAATTACTTTTTTGCACTTCCTTCCTTGAAACACCTGCATTACCTCTGCCACCGAAGGTTGACAAAGGTGATGTTTTTTCACCCCTGTATGTCTGTTTGTTTGTGAACAGAATATCTCAAAATGTTATGGACAGATTTGGACCAAATTTGGTGGAGAGCTTGAGTGTGTGAGAGGGACGAAATGATGATTGGAGGTTTTGGTGGAGATTTGAATCCGGATCCGATAATTTTTAAGTGATTCTTCACCTTTGAGAGATAGGCCTGAAAAAACGCTATATAGCATGATATTTCAAAAACTTGTGGATGAATTCGGAACGAAATTTGGTGGAGAGCTTTGGTATGTGACAGGGATAAATCGATTCAATTTTGGTGAAAATCTGGATCGGGATCCTGATCTGAGAATTTAAAAGTGATTTTTCACCATTGAGAGATCGGGCTAAAAATGATATTGTCGCGTGACTCCCCCTTGGTTAATACCGGGGAAATCACGGATAGCCAAAGCGAGCTTTAACTCCAAAGGCGATGCCCAAATGCGGATTTCACTATATATGCGCGGGAGGAAGAAAGAAGAAGAATAAGAATCTGGAAGCTTTTACCTGACGCGATCTTGCTGGGCAGTCTTCAAAGCCTGCAAAAAGTAACTCAAACGAAAACCGGATTTAAAATGTACAGTGAAAATAATACAAGGCTTTATTGCCACGGATGCCGATAATACAAAATAAAACGCGCGATAATTAATGTCCTAAATTGGGATGTCCCCACACCAGACTTATAACACACATGAGGGGACAATATATGAAAAATAAAAGCGTCGTGTGTGTGTGTGTGTGTGTGTGTGTGTGTGTGTGTGTGCTTAGCTCAACCACTCGGCGTCTCGTCAGGGTTCGTCGGCTCGTCCAGTCCGTTGGCGGGAACCGCCCTGTCATTGGCTGGAACCGCCCATTCCCGCGCTGCTAGGCTTCCGTTCACTCGTGTGCTCGCGGCACGTCCATGCCCCCTCCAGGCAGGTCGCGTGAGTGAGTGAACAATCCGCAGCTCCCCTCGTTCCGACCACAGGTCACGTCCCGTACACCATCGCTCGCCAATGTCCAGAACCAAGAGGAGAGAGTCGATGGAAGAGGAATGCGTGAGGGGCAAGCGGGAGAGAAGGCAAGAGGGCAAGTCCAGGGCAAGAGAGAAAAATGTCCGTCAGAGCGTGCTTTTATCGACCGAGTCCTGACGTCATCAGTCCTTTTCACCAACCCCCACAGGCCACCCGCACTTCACCCAGTTCTCCACCAATGGCCACGTCGCTTCTCTCTCATGCCATTGGTCGGTGGCCAATCAGTGCTTCACTTCCTTCCACCAATCAGCAGGTTGCTTCTTGCTCCGCCCCTGGCCAATCACAAGTCCTTCCTTACTCTGGCTTTTGGTTGATCGACTCCTGCCCAATAGTGAGTCCTTCTGGGCATGGCTCCCGGCCTGCCTGTGCTATGTGTGTCTGCCAAGTCGGGGTTGTCAGCCCAAGTGCGTCATCTGGGTTCCGGTTAGTTTTATTGTTGTGGGGAATTTAATTAGTATGTGTGGTGCCTTTGGGCCTGCCTCGTGTCTATGTGCGTTGCCATATGGGATGAAGGATAAATCACAAGGTCTCATGAACAGGGGAATTAGCCTAATCCCTATGATAATCAGCACAAGGCCATCCTCGTATGACCACAAATATACAAGCTTAATCTGACATCCGGGCTGAACAGGTTCCTGACTTATGTACATCGAAATGGTTCTTCCTACCCCCGATCTTCGGAGCATCTACCTATACAGATCTATCTGAATCTATATATTACTACCCCAAAATTCAAAACAATATTTAACACGATATCTCAAAAAGTTGTGGACCGATTCAAATTAAATTTGGTGGACAGGTTGGGTGCGTCACAAGAACAAGCCGATTGGATTTTGGAGTCCCGGATCCAAATCTGGCCTATGAGTGGAATACAAAACATAAACTGTTCAGCCTGGTGGTGGTATGCTCTCTACTGAGTTGTAGTTTTATACTTGGATGAGTGTTTAATACCTCTTCATGATGGTTGTACACCAACGCAAGTCCGGGGCCAAATCTTCCCCTTTCTTTCCTGCTGCCCGGATTTATTAGGGCAGCCGCAATCACGGTGAGAGTGTCGATCAGTCTCCATGGAGCGGCCCTTTCCCTCTTCTCTCTCTCTCTCTCTCTCTCTCTTGCGCCCCCTGCTGGTCGTTTGTATGCTGGTTGTACTGTCATGGCGTCTGCTTGTGGACACGGAGGTATATAATATGGAGAGCCAATTGGCCACCTCGCAGCATTAGCCACCGTGAAGCCACCGGAAATAGTCTGGCGGCCATATTGGGAAGCCGATCGTAAGCCTGTCAAAGCAAAGGCGTGGCGCACTGATGATGCAGCTGGAGCGAATTTTAGGACCGCCGACTATTTAATTAATATAGAATACTAATATTTGAACTGATATTCGGGCTCAGAATCCCGTTCTTTAAGGAAATGGTGTTCATTAAGTTTGAAGTTGGTTCTAGACGCATTTTTCCTGGGGAATCCAATGGTTTAGAGCTTGTTTGAAAAAAAAGTGCCCAAAATTACCGCTCGGTGTTCTTTATCGTTCTTCTCATGACCCAATCACCCACTAGTAGGAATAAGAATCCTGACATGTTACACCCCTGTTTAACTCCTGTCTTCACCTTGAACCATTCTGTTGTTTCACCTTGGTCGACGACCGCACATTGAAAGTCTTGGTAAAGGGCTTTTACAAGGTTCACTAATTTTCCAGGTATGCTGTATTTCTTCATTATGACCCAGACTTTCTCTGGGCAAGGAGTCGAAAGCTTTCTAGAAATCTATAAAATTGAGGTACATCGTCGTTTGCCATTCTTTGGCTTGTTCTATAATATTCCTCAATATAAAGATCTGATTTGTTGTCATGTTATATGATGTTACTTAATTCAGTCATTATATTGTAACTAAGATGTGTATGTTTCTATTACCGAGATGTTAGAAACCACGCAGATATAATGATAACCAGAGTTTATTCTACACTGACATGGGTCAGCAACACATCAACAGTGAGTCAGTCACATAAATGACATGAAACGCTGTCATGTAGTTAACCCACACAATTCACAGTTAACCCACAAAACACACCCACACCATGTAGAGATGAGGTCGCTCTTATATTTCAGCTTGCTCTGGTGTTGCCTCACTGGTGAGCAAACAGGACCAGTTTGCAATATTTTTTCCTGATGCGCTCTTCCTTCATGTCATCATCGAGTGTTCTCACAACATGATGGAAACGTATCTTGCTGTACGATTGTGATACAGAATGTATTAAAGCAAACACATGGTTGCTGTCTGCCTCACAGTCAAACATGTGCCGATCCAAGGAAGCAAATGTAGACCGACCGACCTCAGAAAGGACAGAAGTGGAAATTGCCGCTCTTATCCCACTTTCACGAGGCATTTTGCCATTGCTTACAGCCAGGAGCCTCTTGACACAGCGTTCAGTCGCCTCACAGACACGAACAACACTGTGCGAGGGAACTATGAGGCCACCCCTGTTCTTGGTAACAATCAGGCTGTACATTGGTGTGGTTTGCCATTCTTCGTTGTTACTGGTCAATGCAGAAAGACATTGGCTACACTTCAGAGTCTTCCTCACCATCCTCACCACATAGCCGGCAATATAGCCAACACATGACTCTGTAAAGATGGAAAGTTGCTCAAAATTTGGAATATCCGCATAGTCGTGGTCCTCTTTTGCCGGCGATCTCAACTCCAGGTCGTATCGTCTGGCCACCAACATGTCGTGACTCTCGTCAGGCACAGCCTGCTTTGCAACGCACTTGAAGGAAGCCGCATTCAGGATTCTGGTTGAGTCCTGTGCAGAACAGTTCCCACTTGCAGACTTGATGTCATGTCGCATCAAGAGGCGCTTATATGCGGCAACAAACTGCCGGGCCGTTGGGTTATTCCCACTTCCACATGCAATGCGGACCGCTCCAAAGAAAAGTTCAATGTGGTCTTGGCTCATTTTGTACGTGAGCAGGTATCGCAGGGGAGATGAGGCAGGTTTGACATATGTGAAATACAAAATTTTGACACTCTCTATGCAGATCATGAAACCAATGAAGGGGGTTTTCAAACGCGTATTGGTCATAACTTGACCATTCATGTTTTTGATGTTGGACAAGTAACTGTAGGCAGTATCCAGGAATGGCAGGAAAAGTCCTTCTCGTGATGTCATGAGTGGTGCCTTGTAGTTTCGTGCCAATGGATTGCGAGAATTTAGAATGTCAAACAGTTTGTCCAATGTTTCAATGTATTGGCAGGTAGCCTCACTGCCCTGAAATTCTGATAGTTGCAAAGTGTCCCTGCAAAACCGAATTGCATCTGCCACACTAGTGCTCAATGTCTGAGCAGCTGTGTCCACCTTCATGACATTGCTCTTCCACTCGATGTGTTTCCGGGAGAGCTTATTTCCCAGACGCAAGCCTTCCCTCTTCTGCAGATCAAAGAGTGCCTGGATGTATTTCCACGCGATGACTTTTTTGTTGCCATCCTCCATCATTTTCATGGATCCAAGACAGTTTCTTGCAAGTTTAAGCATGTGACATGCATCGAGTACAACACAAATTTTCTTTTCGGGATTTGCTGGGTGGGGAAATGTTGGTTTCACATTCTGCGGCGTGATGTCGACACCTAGCTCACGTAACATTGTCAAATGAGCGGACGGTCCATCGCAAGTTAAGGAAACCACCTCTGCACCGATATCATGCAATTTTAGTAGACATTGTGTCACCAAATTCGCCTGTTCCTTCCCCGACAATCCATTTATCATAAAGTATGCTACAGGCACTTTCCAACTGTCATTCAGTGCAACCAGCATGAAAACCAGTGCGTTGCTGGCCTGGGGAGCACTGTCATCTTGGACTCCGTTTCCGATGTCGACGTACCCCAATACCTTGTCCCCTAAAAAGTCAATTGCCTTCATGATGGCCATCTCGTCTAACATCAGGCTACACAGTGTTCTCTTGCCAGTCTCCTTCTCTGTTTTAAACCGGCTCTCTAGTGCTTGGAATACAACTGCACTAAAACCAGGTGAACCATCAATTGCGCTGTACCATTTCCGGATTGTGGATGGACTTGGCAGTGCCAAGTCGAATGTCTCTCGAACATAGTCGTATCCTTTAGCAGAATAAAATTGAAGAGTGAGTGCGAAAGCTTTGATGACTGGATCGTATTCATCGTATTCAAACACGGACGCAGACACAATCGGCTTCCCAATATGGCCGCCAAGCAACTTCCGCTAGCTTCAGCCGACAGCCGTCATTGGCTCTCCAGTTTATTATATACCTCCGTGCTTGTGGAGGCCTGTGAGTGCTCTGTGTTGTTGCTCCATCCCCCCCCTCCCCCCTCCCGTTTTCCCCCCTCTGTGTCCTTGTACCTGTTCGTGGAGTCTTCCTGGTGATTCCCATATACGTTGAGACGGGAGAGAGAGCCGGAGAGCACAGGGTGATCGCTGGTAAGGGTTCGCCGTTTTTGGGCGTCGCCCGATCGGTGTTTGCTCCTTCATCTTAAACCTCTATTTCCTTTTTTTCCTTTCGTTTATCCTTCCTTCAGTTTGTTTTGTTGCCTCCCTTTTCCGAAGTTAGGGAAATCGGAGAGGTCTGATTGCTTCCCATTCCCGGAGTTCGGGTAGGGAAGATTGTATTATATATTCACCCTCCCCGAGTTGGGGAGGGGTTGTAAGTGCAGCTGTTCCAGCATGGCAGCTGCACTATCTCGATTTACGGCCTTTCAGAGCCTGACCCGTAAGCACGGGTTCTTTTGTGTACCTCCGGAACGTGAGGTTAGTGTCGAGGACGTTGTCCTCGCAACCGGTCGTGTTGTCGGGATCGACAAGGTTGTTGCCGCTTCGCGGATGAACAAGCGGATCGTTATTTTTTTGTCCGACGTGGATTGTGTCCCACAAATTGTCGAACAGGGTTTGACAATCGATCCAGATTTATTTGTAATGATTTCCCCACTAGATAGCCCAGCGATAAAAGTCGTGATATCAAATTGCCCCCCATTTGTATCCGACGATGTACTAATTAAAGAGTTGTCCCGATACGGTACCATCGTGTCTCGTATCTCCATGATTCCCTTTGGGTCACGAAACAACGATTTAAGGCACGTGGTTTCATTCCGGCGGCAAGTGTTTATGATTTTAAAAAATTCCCAGAAGGATTTAAACCTTATAATAAAATTAAAACATCAACAGAACGAATATACAGTGTACGTGTCCACCAACGTTCTAAAATGTTTTGGCTGCGGACAATTTGGGCATGTTAAGCATGACTGCCCCCGAAAAGAGAATTCTCCACAAGTGCAACCTCCCCTCCGAACCGGGAATAAGCAACCCCCCCACCTTCCCACCACCGGTCCAAACCCTTCCACCACTGACCCAAGCCTTCCCACCACCGAACCAAGCCCTCCCGCCGCCGAACCAAGCCCTCCCACCACCGACCCGAACCTTCCCACCATCGACCCAAGCCTTACCACCACTGATCCCAATCTGTCCACCACCGACCCAAGCCCTCTTACCACCAATCCAAACCCCCCCGCCGTACCCCCTTCCCCTCCCCTTGAAACAGGGGCCCCTCCCTCTACTGAAGGATCTAATTGCAGCCATCTCCTGTTAACTATAGATCTCACCCCCCAGGCGACATCGTCCAATCACAGCTTGTTGCCTGCTATAACTGATCCTACCTCTCCCGCCGTGGTAGCCGATGGGAATCCCCTCCCGATGATCACGTCCTCCCTCCCCCCCCCCCTCCCCCCAAACCCTTGCAATCTCTTCCCACTAACCAGGACGAGTTTCAATTAGTCTGCCCAAAAGGAAAAAGACATCTGCAAACAACAGATGAAAACGGTCATCTCTTTAAAAAACCTACAACTGAAAACCGACAGCCCCCCGTCTCTGGCCTAGATTTGTCCCTCGTCACAGAAAATCGTTTCTCGGTATTGGAGGACATAGATGTGGATGAATCCTCGCCCTTGTCTACTGACCTAGAAACTGATATGGTTGAACCGCAAAAATTAGTACCCCCCCCCTGCTCCCCTGAAGATGCCCTCCCCGTCCCCCCCCCCCTCTATGGACTATGCCCCATCCGATAACGTGGAGGGATGTGATGACGGTGAGGAGATAAATGATGAAAACCAGTGTGACACACCATCTGAGCCATCTGATATAGATGACTCTGTTAGTGAATGTGGTAGCCTCAAGGAAGAAGAAATCCCTCCAATCCCTCCCTCCGAGATAAAAAGGTTTCTTAAGGACACATTCCGAAAAAGGAATGTTGTAATAGAAACCTTTTTTCCGGAGCTACCTGATTTTATACATTCCGCTAGACTGATGGTAAAACGGCCCCACGTTTTAAATTTCAATTCCTCCCAACGTCACCGTTTAAAGAAGTGGTCGCAAAAAGCTAAGAATGAACTGCTATCAAAAAATTGAGTGGTGGTCACTCCTCCTTATAGCTGTAATGAGTTTTTCCATTTGTAGCTTGAATATTAACGGAGGATGTAGCTCTGTCCGCAAAGTTCAAGTAAGGGATTTTTTATTACAGAAGAAAGTTGACATTGCCCTCTTACAAGAGACCCATGCCAACGACTACTGTGTCGCAGAGTGGTGTAGGCTCTTCCCCGGCCTGTCCTTCTTTAGTAACGGTGACTCCCGCAAAGGCGGTGTCGCAATAATTCTTAGCCCCTCGTTTTCGCCTTCATCGCTTAAATTCGACGAAATACACAAGGGATCCCTAGCATCCCTAGAATTCCACTACTGTGGAAAATTCTATACTATTTTTAATATCTATGCCCCAAGTACGCCTGTAGCTCGGCGAGTTTTTTTTAATGACCTTGGGACACACCTAACGTCCCTCGACAGCCAAAACGCCCTAAAAAACCGAGACAATCATGTTTGTATTGGTGGAGATTTTAACTGCACCCTTCAACCCCAACTAGACAGGAACAGTGCAGAGCCCCATCCTGCCTCCACAATCCCTCTCACCAAATTTTTAAAACAAATGAATTTGACAGATATATGGCGGGTACAGCACCCATCAATCAGGCAATACACATGGTGTCGATGCATTCAGGGTAATATTGTACTTGCTCGCTTGGACAAGTTTTATATTAATCCTCCACTTGAACGCCTCGTTCTGTCATCCAAAATTTGCCCATCAGGATTCTCGGACCACAGCGCAACATTTCTCAATTTCTGCCCCCTGCCCGAAACACAAGAGTGCTTTTTGGAAATTTAATAACAACTTACTTGATGATAGTACCTTTAAGGACATTTTTCCAGAAATTTGGAATATTCTGGTTGCCTCCCAAGGGAATTTCTCAAACCTCAGACAATGGTGGGATAATGCCAAAACGCACATCAGACTATTCTGCCAACAATATCGTGCGTATGGTGTTCAAGAGGAAAGAAAAACCACAACCTTACTTGAAGATGAAATCCTGGAATTACAGGAACAGCTTCAGGGAACCGCAAGTGTGAGCTACCAGGGAATGAGGCAACAAATCCATGGAAAAACGGCCTTACTGAATTCCATATCCGAAAGGCGAGCACAAAATGCTTTATTGCGCCTGAAGATGAGGTACATACACGACCTTGATGCTCCAACCAAATTCTTTTTCAGCCTTAAAAGGGGGGCCTCTTCGTCAATGATTACACGCTTGCTCCATGATGGGGAACTCCTTTATGAAGATGGCAGAATCAGGGAATGTGCCCGGAAACATTTTAAACAACGGTTTATGCGGCATGACATTAACCAGGATGCAATATCGGAACTTGTTTCTAACCTTCCAACATTGGCGGAGGATCAGAAGCAGCAGTTGGAGGATCCTCTTAGGTTACCTGAGCTCACTGCTGCCTTGAAGGCCTTAGAACCTGATAAAGCCCCTGGACTGGATGGGCTGACAAGTGAATTTTTCCAGTTTTTTTGGGACACCATTGGACCTCACCTACTGCGGGTATTGAATGAATGTTTAGAGGATGGACAACTGCCGTGGAGTTGCCGGAGAGCAGTCACCACCTTAATTCCTAAGAAAGCGGACACTCAACTTATAGAGAACTGGCGTCCTATTTCTGTTTTATGTACGGATTATAAAATTTTAGCCAAAGCCTTGTCTAATCGAATGAAACCTTTTATGAATGTACTAATAGGAGAACATCAATCCTTTTGTATTCCTGGACGTACTATTTTTAATAATATCTTTCTTATCCGTGATACCATTCGGTTTTGTAACAATTTTAATATGAATGTTGGTCTGTTTTTTATTGACCAAGGAAAAGCCTTTGACTGTATTGACCACATGTACCTTTTTAGAGTTTTAGAGAATTTTGGGTTTGGACCTATTTTTATCTCGTACGTTAAACTTTTGTATTGTAATATATCCAGTGTTCTTAAAATTAATCAAGTATTGTGTAGCCCCATTGCTGTACAACGGGGAGTACGGCAAGGTTGCCCGCTATCTGGACTTTTATACTCTCTTGCCATCGAACCTCTTCTGCTCCAATTACGTACGCACATTTCTGGCTTCACTGGATCAATTCTTACCACACCGCTAAAAGTCTCTGCCTATGCAGATGATGTCTGTATTTATATAAAAAATAGTGCTGACGTCACTGCGGTGGCTCAAGCACTAAAAACATATTGTCAGGCTTGTTCAGGCCAGGTAAACTGGAAGAAGAGTGAAGCCCTTTGGATAGGACCTGGAGATTGCCCGCCAATTGTCCTACCAGGAGGAGTGAACTGGCAGAAAAGTGGCATTAAATACCTCGGTATTTTCCTCGGAGACAACACCTTTGAGCAACAGAACTGGTTGGGATTACCAGACAAGGTAATGGCAAAACTGGCCCGCTGGAAAGGACTTCTTTTTCAACTTTCGTACCGCGGAAGAACTCTCGTCATTAACAATCTTGTCGCCTCTATGCTATGGCATAAGATGATATGCCTACAACCGCCCGGGAGCCTTCTTATTACACTGCAAAAGAGCATTGTCGACTTTTTCTGGAGCGGGAAACACTGGCTCCAACCCCCCGTGGCATACTTACCACTCACTGAAGGTGGCCAAGGTCTTATTGATATCCGCAGCCGGATTATGGTCTTCCGGCTTCATATCGTGCGCCAACTTGTATATGGAGATGAAGCCCTACTCTGGAGGCCTCTGGCTAACTGCATATTACAGCTTACATGCAAGCTGGGTTACGACCGAGAACTTTTCTTGATGAACCCTCATCAAATCGATTCATCCTTGCTGCCCACCTTTTACCAAGGGGTGATGAACGCCTGGCAAGCCCTGTCCTTTTCCCGTGAAATGGCAACATACAACATGGAAATGTTGATGAATGAGCCCCTATGCTACAACCCCTTCCTGGAAAACAGCTTGAATAATAGGGGACTCGTTCAACGCTTTGTTGATGCCAAGCTGCTGCGAGTGAAAGACCTCATGACAGAGTCTGGGAGCTACCGGCTGAGTGCTGCCGCTGTGGCACAAAAAACCGGAATAAAATCTGTCAGGATCATCTCTCGGTTCCTTCAAGGGATATCCACAACGTATCGTAATACCTGCGAGGAACTTGGCCCTTCCCCCGAGGAAACAGCGGGTGACTTCCCCAAACTCCTAGTCTTCAGCCCGCCACTTAATCTGTCCCCTGGCCTGAACAGCCCTGATGATACTGCATTATCCCTTCCCGCCTTTCCAAAGAAAACTTTGTACAACGCGTACGTTAAAATTTTATACGCAAAAACATTTTCTGGGCACCCGAGGCTTCGATGGCGGGATGTTTTACCCCCAATACCCCCCAATTGCCCCAATTGGCGAAGTTTTTATCTTTTGCCTACTCCAAAGTATGTTGGAGATATTCAATGGAAACTTGTACACTGGATTTTACCTTATAATGTTTTACTGAACCGGTTTTCTACTGCTAACTCTAATCTATGCCCTTTCTGTGCATCCATTGAAACCCTACCGCATATATACCTTGAGTGTGAACGATTGCAACCTCTTTTTACATTCCTTCAGGAACGCTTTGTGAAGCTTGGTTCCCTCTTCAATCACAATGTTTTTATTTATGGTGTTTTAGGACCGTCTTCCCTTAGAAATGTGGTTTTAATGAATTTTTTAATTGGCCAGGCCAAGTTTGCAATTTATAAATCCAGAAAGAAAAAAATGGGAAACGCTTCTGACTCGTCATATGATGTACTGCTCACCTTTAAGGCTCTTGTAAATGCAAGACTAAAGCTAGAGTACCGGTTTTTAAAAATGAACAAGAATTTAACATGTTTTAAAGAAAAGTGGGTTTTTAATGATGTCATATGCACACTTGATGATGATGATTTGATAATAATTTTTCCTTGAGACCATTTTTATTGTGCTTTGTTTCTTTATGACTGAACATTACTGATTTTTTGTACTCTTGTAATAAAAGGAAGAAACAGTCAGTCTCTCTGTCTCTCTCTGTCTCTCTCTGTCTCCCTCTCTGTCTCTCTCTGTCTCTCTCTGTCGTTCTCGTTCTCGTTCTTGTTCTCTCTCTCTCTCGTTCTCTCTCTCTCTCTCGTTCTCTCTCTCTCGTTCTCTCTCTCTCGTTCTCTCTCTCTCGTTCTCTCTCTCTCGTTCTCTCTCTCTCGTTCTCTCTCTCTCGTTCTCTCTCTCTCGTTCTCTCTCTCGCGTTCTCTCTCTCTCTCTCGTTCTCTCTCTCTCTCTCTCTCTCTCTCTCTCTCTCTCTCTCACACTCTCTCTCTCTCTCACTCTCACACTCACTCTCACTCTCACTCTCTCTCTCTCACCCATATCAAGCCCCCATTTCCCCATTCCATCCATCAAAACTTTCCTTTGAAAACATAATCCCAGGGCACCTAGCCTCCCTAGAATTTGTTATTAATAGCACAAATTTTACTTTGTTGAACGTTTATGCCCCTTCAAATAGCACTGAGCGGCAACGCTTCTACGCTAGATTAGGGCCTTATATGAGGCAAATAGACCTGCACAGGTGTATTGTAATGGCAGGTGACTTTAACTGCACTCTACAACAAAACCTAGATAGGAACGGGTGCGGAACCCCATCCCGGACCAGCTAAATTATTAGCAGAGATAATAAGGGATTTTAAGCTTCAGGATCTTTGGCGGCAACAAAATCCCACGACGTATCAATTTACCTGGAGCAAGATCACAAACAACCAAATATCCCTAGCTAGGCTCGACCAGATCTATATAAATTCACCATTTTTTAATCTCTCTCCTACCACTGGAATTTTGCCTTCTGGTTTTTCAGATCACCATTTAATTACTGTGAATTACCATTCACATCTGTCCTTGAATCGCCATTCTTTCTGGAAGCTTAATGTCACCATCTTAGAAAACCCCTCCTTTCGGGCTGCTTTCAAAGATGTATGGTCTGTTCTATTAAATCAAAAACACCAGTTTACAGATCAGCGTTTGTGGTGGGACAACATAAAGGCCCAATGTAGAGGATTTTGTCAACAATTTTGTTTCCTAAGAACACAAGAGGAACGTAGAACAAAGGCTACTTTAGAAAAGGAAATTCTACAAATTCAAACAAATTTAAAAACTCACTCTTCTCCCCAACAAGAACTGAGACTGAAAGAAAAGAAAACTTTCCTTAATACAATAATTGAGAACCAAACCCAAGGGGCATTAAAAAGATTACGGTTTCAGCAGCTCAATCTTTTGGACACGCCAACCCGATACTTCTTTGATTTTGAATCGAAGGCTCCTCACCCCCAAATTACTGCTCTAAAACACCCTGACAATTCTGTCATCACTCACCCTGAAGGAATCAAGAGGGAAGCTAGACTCTTTTTCTCCAACCTTTACAAAACAAAAGAAGTTGACCTAAATGGTGTCTCTCACTTATTTGACGGTGTTTCCACCTTAACCCCAGAGCAAAGGCAGAGCCTGGAGAAACCACTCACACTTGAGGAACTCTCCATCGCATTAAAGAGCCTTGGCAAAGGAAAATCACCTGGCATCGATGGTCTACCGTCAGAATTTTTCGAATCTTTCTGGGACCTAATTGGCCCTGAACTGCTATCAGTCTTCCAGGAAAGCCTCGAAAAGAAGGAACTCCCGCTGAGCTGCAGAAGAGCAGTACTTACCTTGCTTCCAAAGAAAGGCGACCCTTTACTCATCTCCCAGTGGAGGCCAATATCACTACTATGTACTGATTACAAGATCTTTTCCAAAGCTATTGCCTTATGTTTTTCACCCTTCCTAAAGAACATTGTAGACATGGACCAAACATATTGTGTTCCTGGTCGTAATATCCATGACAGTATTTCTGTTATTCGCGATTTGATTGATGTTTGTGATATTCATCATGAAAGTGTTGGCCTTGTTTTCCTAGATCAGGAGAAGGCTTTTGATTACGTTTCGCATGAATACTTGTCCGAAGTCTTAAATCGATTTGGTTTTGGACCCTTTATTTTATCATGTATACATATGTGTTACTCAAACGTATCTGCCCTGCTAAACATAAATAATGAGCTTGTGCCCCCTTTTTGTATTAAAAGAGGTGTTAGGCAGGGCTGCCCACTGTCAGGTGCTTTGTACACCCTTTCCCTTGAACCCCTCTTAAACACGCTTCGAAAGTCTTTGACTGGTTTCACTGTGAGAGGTTTAAACCATACTATAACTATAAAGACTATTGCCTACGCTGATGATATATGTGTGTGTATCAAAAACTCTGATGATATTGCTAAGATGATGCATGCTTTAGCACTTTTTAACAGAGCCTCGTCAGCAAAAATCAATTGGAAAAAGACTGAGGCACTGTGGCTCGAATCCCTTTCCCAACCCCCATTCTCCCCATCCCCCCCCCCCCATTCACCCCCGCTTCTCCCCGCAAATATTGCTTGGAGAAGAGATGGGATCAAGTTTTTGGGAGTTTTTCTAGGTCCTGGAGATTTCATCAGGCATAACTGGGAAGGTTTGCCTGAACGCATTGAACTGCTTTTAATAAAATGGAAAGGCCTACTCCGCCAATTGTCTTACCGTGGCAGAGTATTGGTCATAAACAACCTGGTTACCTCCATTCTGTGGCACAAGGTCTTGGCTCTGCAACCACCTGCTGGGTTAATCAACGGAATACAGAAGAGCGTCACTCATTTCTTCTGGTCTGGAATGCATTGGCTACGACCGGAAAGATTGAATTTGCCGATACCTGAGGGTGGTCAAGGACTTGTCAATGTAAAATGCCAAATCATGGCTTTTCGTCTACGCACGATATGGTCCATTTTGCACGAGCCTGTTGTGCTTTGGAGGCAACTTGCATGCTGCATTTTGGGTCGTTTTGAGAATTTCGGTCATGCTAAGGAGCTTTTCCTAATGGACTTGACAATGTTTGATCTCTCTTCACTCCCCTCTTTCTACCGAAGTTTGTTAAAAGCATGGCAAGCTCTCAAAAGCCATCGGGATCATACTACGTACGAGAGATCCATGTTCTTCAACGAGCCACTGTTTTGCAACTCACTTTTTGAAGGTTTTGGAAGCAGCAGGGCCTTCATTCAAAAGTTTGTGGCTGCATCAATAACCAAAGTGTGCCACCTTAGAGACAATGCAAATGATAAGTGGCTAAGTGTTGCTGCTATTGCCTTGGCGACTGGCGTCAGATCATCTCGCCAACTAGACAGATGTCTAAGGGTGGTGCTTCGTGCCTTGGTACCTCCCAACCTTGGTTGGTTCGTCCTGTACCTCCCTTTGAGCCGAGCCTCTCTCCTTTCCCCAACCTTCTTTTGTCGGCCTCTGAAAACTTAGAGCCAATAAATTTTGGCTGTTCCTTTTCCTCTTCCAGTGGTAACCGCAAAACCTTATATCTCCAATGTTTAAAAGCTCTTTTCCCCTCCTTGTCTCCCCCAGCACCTTGCAAGTGGTCTGCAGTCCTGCCACACACTCCTCCTTTCTCCCCAAACTGGGGATGGTATTATAAAAATCCTGTGCCAAAACGTGCTGGTGATCTCCAATGGAGAATCGCACATTGGATAATACCCACAAATTCTCTCATTCACCGCTTTTCACAAGCGACAAGTGATCAGTGTCCCTTTTGTGGACAGAGAGAAACCTTGCCCCATGCGTATATTCAATGCAGTCGTTTAACTCCTCTCTTTGTTTTCTTGAAAGTGCTATTTGCACGTCTTTCCATTGATTTCAATTTTCCAATGTTTATTTTAGGTCCAAGTGGCCCCTTAAACATCCAAGCAACAATTCTTGCAAACTTCTTCATTTCCCAAGCAAAATTGGCAATTTACAAAACCAGAAAATCAAAGATAAAGAATGACTTGTACAGTACAGATACTGTAGCATGTCCAGAGCTTTTTGCGAAAGCCGGATAAAACTTGATTTTTACTGTAACTCGCTTTCCAGCCAACTTGAACTTTTTGAAAGAATGTGGTGTGTAAAGGATTTTTGTGAAATATCTGAGGGTCATTTGGTGCTTTCTCTCTAGTTTTTACTAAATATCCTTTTGTGTTTTTTTGGTAGCTTAACGGTTTGTTGGTTTTGACTTCCCCGATGGTAACATTGCATGTAACTGTTTTGTTTATTTTGTTTTGACTGTAAAAAATCTTCATTTTATACTTTTGTAATAAAAGGACATAAAAGTCAAGTCTCTCTCTCTCTCTCTCTCTCTCTCTCTCTCTCTCTGTCGCCACCTATCGGCTGTCGGTGCGTTGGGTGTAGCGTCATGGCGGCTGTGAGCAACTGCTCTGTGTTTTGGTGAGTCCGTCGTGAGTTTTTCCCCCTCTCCTGCCTTCCCCTGCCCCCCCTCCCTCTCCTTTTCCATCCTGTGTGCTTTGGCATTTGTTTTCATCTGTTCTACACCTTTGCCTTCGAGAGAGAGAGAGAGGATTGAGAGCGGGCCCATTTTGGGTGTGGCCTACTGGCGTTGACGGCGCGTTGTAAGCCTTTTTTGTGCTTATAATGCACGTTTATTATTTACTTTAGTTCGTTTATCTAGGTTTGATACCCTCTTGTCCGGCTCGGACAAGCGGGGGGAGGGGGGGAGGGGGGGGTATTTTCGCCGGAATGGCGAATGCTCGCTCTCGTCGCGATGACTTTGAAGGCTTAACCAGGAAGCATGCGTTTGTGTGCGTGCCTCCAGATGGAGTCCCTGTCGAGGACATCATCCTCGCTGTAGGGAGCATTGTTGGGGATGAAAATATATGTGCAGCTTCGCGTATGAAACAGAAAGTGGTGGTGTTCGTTTCGGACGAGGAACTCGTCCATGACGTGGTAAGTGCGGGAATAACCACGGAAAGCGGTCACTTTATGATGGCGTCGCCGCTATTAACTCCCGCGACGAGAGTGGTTATTTCCAACGTGCCACCATTTATCCCAAATGACAAGTTAATGACCGTGCTATCACAGTACGGTAAAATGGTATCGAGGATTTCAACAATCCCTCTTGGGTATCGGAATGAACGTGTTAAGCACGTAATGAGCTTCCGCAGACAGGTGTATATGGTCCTTCCAGACCGTGGGGACGACAAAGGCCTCAAGATCACTTTCAAAATTAATTTTGAAGAGGCAAATTTCCAGCTATACGCATCGTCCACCACCTTAACATGCTTTCAGTGTGGAGCGTATGGACATTTAAAACGTTCTTGTCCCAAAGCCTCGTGTGTCAGGTGCGGCAAGACGGGTCACACCGCCATAGTTTGTAAGGAGGAGGTTGCTCTGCTAATTAATACTCCCAGTGGGAGGGAGGTTAACGCTGCTCCACTAATTAATACTCCCAGTGGGGGGGAGGTTAACGTTGCTCCACTAATTGAGATTCCCAGTGGGGGGGGGGGGAGGTTAACGCATTTCCACCGCTTAAAATTCCTAATGAGGCTGAATCCAGTGTTCCAAGCACGAATGTATTTATTCCTCCTCAGCAAAATGTTGAAATGGACACTGATAGTAAATTGGGGACGAGTAAACGAAGGGCTCCGGATGATAGACTCATCTGGAGCAGGTAAAAAGGTCGTGCTCGATTTGCAGGCTGTTGGTGGAAAAACTCTTCAGGATGCACCTGGTGGATTCTCTCTACAAAGCATGGACCAAATAAATAAAGAGGAAAACCCAGAAAAGAGCATCAGGGTTCAGCCGCTAAAACAACGCGCTTCCATTACTCACACAGACGACGTTAATGATGTAAATAAATCAGGCAACGATTCCGTGAATGGTGCATCATTGATCCAAACGAATGTCGCCGAACAGGCTGACATCCATAATAAATCTGCCAATATAGCAGATAAGGGTGGAAACATAAATCCACAGGAATGTGGGAATAATGATTTCATGCCAATTGAGCAAATCAGTAATCAATGTGCTGATGCTTCCCAAACCCAGCACTGTGTGGACCCCCCAGACAAGGGAAGGCTAGGTTGCATAGCAGGAGAAGAAAACGGTATTGACCCAGACCCCATTGGACCACTTTCTGATTTATCAGAATCGGAAGAGGAGGTGGAGGTAACCGCATTATCACAATTCACAATTAATGGCAGATCAACCCCCAACCCCTCCCCATATTGTTCTCTCATTCCTCAATGAAACGTATAGACAGAGAAATGTCATCATTGGGGATCATTTCCCTGATTTGGCTCCCTTTATTCAGGCTGCAAAACTAGTCATAAAAAAATCTGAGGAACTAAACCTAACAAAATCACAGTTTCATCGTCTAAAGAAAATCATAACAAAGGCAAAGAGTGAGGACTCACAGCGTCAGACAAAATTTACTCATGAGTGATGAAGACGCTTAATCTTGCAACACTCAATATAAATGGTGGTGGGGCCAGTCACGTCCGCCAGATCCAAGTGAATAGTTTATTCAAACGGAAACAAGTTGATGTAATATTACTGCAAGAAACTCATATTATTGAGAAGGTTGAACATGACTGGTGCAGCATGTTCAAAGGTAAATGTTTCTTCAGTAATATGTCATCTGTATCTGCTGGAGTTGGGTTTTTGTTAAAACCAGGGCTTGTACCTGAATCTTGCCTCTTTCAGGAGGTGATTCGGGGACGTTTTGCCTCCCTAGAATTGGTGATCAATAGCCTGAAGCTTATTATTTTTAATGTATATGCACCAAGTGAGAGTACTGACCGTAAAGCCTTCTTTACTGAAGTGATAAACCATTTAAATTTGTTTGACCCCAATCAGTGCATATGCATGGGGGGAGATTTCAATTGTACGCTAGAGCCCAAAATAGACAGAAATTCACCGGAACCACATCCCGAGTCCCATGGTGACCTCTCCCAGTTTCTTTCAGGTGGGGCTTTTTTGGATGTACGGCGATTGATGCACCCAAATGACCGGCAGTTTACATGGTGTCGATGCTCCAATGGCCAAGTATCCTTAGCGAGGCTTGACCGCTGGTACATCACCCCACGATTAAGGAATATTGTAACCTCCTCAACTATTACCCCCTCCATCTTCTCTGACCACCAGATGGTCACGATGGGCCTATCTTTCCCTCAATTCAAACGGAGGAGCGCCTATTGGAAATTCAATACAAGTCTTTTGGATGATACCCTGTTTAAGGAAGCCTTTCGCATCTTATGGATAGCTATAGTTGGAAAAAAGCCCCTCTTTGCTTCCACTAACCTTTGGTGGGATAATATGAAAACTCATATATGACTGTTTTGTCAACAGTTTAATTCCCACATCACTCATGAAAGTCAAATCACATTGGCATGGTTGGAAACCGAAATTCTAAAACTGCAAAACAAAATGGCAGAGCAAGAAAATGAGACAAATTATAAATTGCTCCTTGAAAAAAGGACCCAACTCTGGTAACTATTACAGGAGAAGGCTGCAGGACTACTAGTTAGACTGAGAGTAAAAAGCATTAAAGTATCGGATAGTTCTAGCAAAGCCTTCTTTCACTTAGAAGCTGAAACGAAGCCTCCCCGGCTTATTTTATCAGTTAAGGACCCCAGTGGGAATGAAATTACAAATTCTGATGGGGTAAAAATCACTATTAGAAAGTATTATTCTGAACTATTTGCAAAAAAGATATATATGAGGATAAAATAAAATGTTTTACCTCCCATCTCCCAACCCTAACTGAGACTCAACGCCTGGAGCTGGATGTGCCTTTAAGCCTTGATGAGTTACAGCGTGCCCTGGTTGGAATGGAATCTGGAAAAGCTCCAGGAATTGATGGCCTGCCAGCTGCGTTTTACATGGAATTTTGGGCCCGGAACTATTGATTGTATTCCAAGAATCCTTGCGAAAAGGTGTAATGCCACTAAGTCTAAGGAGAGCAGTGGTGAGTCTTCTCCCAAAGTCAGGAGATCTCCGGCGGATGGAGAATTGGAGACCGGTTTCAATAATGTGCACTGACTATAAAATGTTTTCGAAAGCAATGGCAAATCGTTTGAAAAAAGTCATTGGTGATCTGGTTTTACCTGATCAGACGTTCTGCATCCCCAGTCGTTCGATTTACGACAACATTTTTTTCGTGCGGGATTTAATGTATGCTCGCCATGACCAAAATGATTTTGGAATATGTTTTCTAGACTTTGAAAAAGCCTTTGACAGCATTGACCATGTTTTCTTGTGCCATGTTATTGAAGCATGTGGGTTTGGGGTAACTTTCAGGGCCTTTATAACTCTATTGTACACTGACATCTCCAGTGTAATTAAGGTGAACAATGAACTGGTTCCCCCCATAAAGGTTCAGAGGGGGGTACGGCAGGGTTGCCCAGTCTCAGGTTTGCTTTTTGCGTTAGCAATGGAGCCATTACTTTGCACACTGAGAAAGAATATCTCTGGCCTGACCTGTTTTCCTGGAAGCCCACCAATGACTATATCGGCCTATGCAGATGATGTTTGCGTCATTATAAAAAACCACCAAGACATTGTTGCTCTTGTAAAGTCCTTAAGAACCTTTTTCATGGCTTCATCTCTGAAGGTTAATTGGACGAAAAGCAAAGCTCTTTGGGTGCCATACCTTAATAGTTGCCTACCTGTCTCAACACATCTGCCTGCTCTTCCAGAAAACTTAGAGTGGAAAGCAGATGGTGTTGATTACCTTGGTGTGTCCCTGGGCTCTACACAATTTGAGAAAAGGAATTGGGTAGGTGTGACTGGAGAAATAGACAGGAGGCTGAACCTGTGGAAAAGAACCCTACCGCACCTCTCATTTAAGGGCCGAGTCTTAGTGGCAAACAACTTGGTTGCTACAACGTTGTGGCATCGCTTTATTTGCCTGCAACCACCAGAAGTGCTGCTGGACAGGATACAGGCCAAACTTGTGGACTTTTTTGGGGGAGGCCATCATTGGCTGCGGCCAAACGTAATATGCCATACTTCATCTGAAGGTGGTCAGAGCCTTGTTCACGTGAGATCCCGTCTCATGGCCTTTCGCCTGTGCTCCATTCAACGCCTCCTATTTGGTGAAAACCTGCCAAACCATGCCTTGGCTTGCCATATTTTACAGCAGGCGGGTAGACTCGGCTATGGTCTCGAAGTATTCCTGACTCACCTTAAGTACGTGAATACATCAACGCTCCCCATATTTTACCAGAGCCTTCTCAGTGCCTGGGAAAGACTTTCCGTGAGCCGTAAAGCGGACACTTACTCCCCAGGGATGTTCGAGGTTGAACCCCTGTTCTTCAATCCTCTCTTCCCTGATGTTCTCAAGAGTCCTCATTTGTGCCAACGCTTTATTGAGGCAGGCATAAACAAAGTATGGCACCTTCGGCCAAACTCCATTGTCGGGTGGAGGAATGTGGAGGAAATTTCAACCATGACGGCGATTCGGTCCAACAGGACAATTGGAATGATTTTGAGGAAAGTTGTTCAAAAACGTCATCAGCTACAGAAACTTTGGACTTGGAATACTTTTGGACACCCCAACGAGTCCCCTTCCCGAAACTGATTTTTGACTGCTTTCCCAAGGAACTTCCACCTGTTAGCACAGGGACAAATGAATTGCACGCTGAGAGCAGCAAGAGCCTGTATAGGTGGTGGTTATCTCAAGTTCTTGGTATTTCTCCGCTAAATGGAGTAGCACGATGGAAGAGGCTACTCCCTGCCGGGCCCCCCAATGAACCTGTATGGGAATCAATGTATTGTAAGCTGATTAACAAAAGAACAGGTGATCTTCAGTGGCGCCTTGCCCACTGGATCATCCCATGCAATACATATGTATGGAATTTTGCCCCAATATCTGCATGTTGCCCCTTTTGTTCTGTAAATGAGTATGTTTTTCATTTTTTTATTGGTTGTGAAAGACTTTTTCCTTTATTTGAATGGTTAGACTTTGTGTCGTTCAAAATGAATTTCAGATTTACTTTTCGATCCTTTATTTTTGGGCTCAAAAAGAGACGGCAACACAACAAAGAATATGAACTGTTGTGCTTTTTTGTAGATACAGCAAAGCTTGCTACTTACCTGTCCAGAAAGGAGAAGCGGATTGGTATGCCCATTCATCAATGCAATGTCATGACGTTTTTCAATGCACTGTGTGCTGCAAGGCTAAAACATGAGTTTGAGTTTTCCAAGATCATGGGTGAAATTGATGGATTTGTAGAAAAATGGTGTTTGAAAAGTGTCTGTGAAGTCCGCCAAAACGAGTTGGTATTATTTTTCTCTTGATTGTTCATAATTTCTACACTTCGTAGTATTGCTGCAGAAGATTGCATTTGTTTTTGGTAAAATTTGAACTTATCAACGCTTGTATCTGTTATTGTTTCCTCGCTTTCATCGTTTTCTCTTGTGTTTGGATTTTTTGATTTTATACACTGTACATCCATGCACTTTATATTTTTTGGAATAAAAGGACGTCAAAAGTCAAAAAAAAAAAGTCTCTCTCTCTCTCTCTCTCTCTCTCTCTCTCTCTCTCTCTCTCTCTCTCTCTCTCTCTCTCTCTCTCTCGCTCTCGCCCCCTGCTGGCCGTTTCGTGTGTTGGGCGTGGCAAGATGGCGCGTGCTCGTGCTTGTGTGTTGTAGCTCCTGGCTCGTGTTGTTTTTCATCCTCTCCCCACCAACCTTTTTACCTTTCCCCTTCCTTTGGTTTTTTTCCTTTTGTACTCTTGTCGTGTATGTTGACCTTTTTCCTCCCTTCCTGCTTCGTTACCACCTGTCCCTCGTTTTTTTTCTCCTCCTTCGAGACAGAGAGAGGGAGAGCCAGCACGGTAAGGGTTTGTTTGAACCACGTTTTTTCCTAACGTGGTTTAAACCGTGCTTTCGTTTCTAGTTACTTAATATATATATATTTTTTTCTATTCTTTTTTTTTTTGGGATTATACAAATCTATTTGCTTTCACTTCGTTTCTCCTTTGACGATATGGCTAATAGGAGTAGCCAAAGGCCTGCCGATCGTGTTACCGATGAGGGTTTATCGCGTAAGCACGGGCTGTGCCTTGTCCCACCGGAGGGAGTTGAAATGGATGACATTTTGCTTGCGATTGGGGATTTGATCGACGTGAGTAACATTCGTGCCGCGTCTCGTATGAATCACAAAATTGTGGTTTTTGTTTCGCAAATAAGTCTGGCCGATATTGTTGTGCAGAATGGTTTGACCTTGGGAAACGATCTGTTTGTTCCTGTGTCGTCGATGGACACGCCGGCAGTTAAAGTCATTCTGAGCAATGTTCCGCCTTTCCTAGGTAACGAGGAAATCCTACACAAGCTAGGTGAGTTTGGCACTGTCGTCTCTCGAATCATTAGGGTTCCTCTACGTACGAGAAACGGCAGGTTGAAGCACGTACAATCGTTTAGACGTTTTTGTTTTGTTGTTCTAAAAGACGCAGCGAAGCAGTTGAACACCTCCCACACCTTTAAAGTAGGCGAGCATGAATATAGAATCTTCATGGCGACCGAGACCTTGATCTGCTACGGATGTGGAGCACACGGACACACTAAGCAGTATTGCCCAGACGCCAAGAAGACGTACGCTACAGCAGCTGGGTCGGCCCCCCCTGTAACTGATGCAGTGCCCCCCGTTCATGAGCCTGGTGGAGTACAGACGCCCACACCAGAAGACCAGGGTGTGGAAAGTGGTGGCGGTGTTGCTGAGGTTAGTGCAGCAGGGGTGCACCCAGTCGATGAGGACAAGAGGCTGCAACCTCAAGAGAATATGGTCTTTGAGGAGGTATTGATGAAAGGCACCGAGGCTAAGAGGAACCTAAAACGTACCTTTTTGAGCGCCGAGGTGGAAGACAAAGGTAGCAAAGTGATACTCGTACAAACAAACAGTATCTCAGACTATCCTGATGATTCTCAGCAAGCTGGGCAGGGTGGTGACGAAACAGAGGAGAGTAGGACTTCACCCCTTGCTCTTGTTGAAGAAAATCAATGCAGCAGTATTGGTTGTGATGATGGCACCATTGTCCCTTGTGACAACGAGCAGTCCCAGGGCCTGAGTGACAACGGTTGTTGCTCACATCCGGTTGAAACGACCAAGGATGATGGTCCAAGCAGACCTATAATAGGCAGCAGTGGTGGCACAGATGTGCCCCTTGTGATGCAACAAGAAGACTGCAGTGGTGATGACACAGAAGGTGTGCCTGCTCCTGACACACAAAAAAGGAGTTTCAACGTTGATGTGGTTAGGGAGCTGGATGAGGAAGCTCAAAGCCTTGTGTCTGTGAATGATCATCAGGGAGAAGAACAGATGGAAGCAACAAAGGAAAACGTCATCAGTTTCCTAAACGAGACGTTTAGGCAACGCTACGTTGTGATCAAAGACCATTTTCCCGATGTGAAAACTTTCATCAGGGCTGCAAGACCCCTCCTGCAAAGAAATGACCCAATGGAAATCTCGGAGGCCCAATTTCAGCGTCTTCGGAAAGCGGTCACAAAGGCGAATAAGGAATTGCAGGCGGAGGGTGAGTTACCTTTGTAAATGGCTTTGCGAAAGATATGTATCGCATCCCTGAATATCAATGGGGGTTGTACCCCCTTACGAAAAATTCAGACAATTCAGGCGATGGAGAGGGTGAAAGCCGACATCATCCTGATACAGGAGACTCATGCTACGAACACCCTGGTTGCTGAATGGGGAAAACTTTATCGAGGGCAGTGGAGGCTGAGTGGGTTTACCACACCCAAAGCTGGTGTTGCCATCGCCTTGAGTGATAGAATCCCTGCTCGGAAGATTGTCTTTAAGGAAATTTATAAGGGACATCTGATAGCGGTGGATTTCTATTGCAACACGCAAAGGATCATCATTGTGAACGTATATGCACCGAGTGAGCCCATGGAAAGAAGAGTGTTCTTTTCCACTCTGCATGACTTTGTAAAAGGACTGGATACAACCGCTTTCATCTGTGTTGCTGGTGATTTCAATTGCACTATCAATCCTTCCGTAGACAGGACCGGTCATGAACCCCATCCAGCTTCTATGAGGATTTTGGAGAACATCATCAAAAATCAGCATTTGAAAGATGTTTGGAGGTTGCAACACCCAACTTCACGGTGCTATACGTGGTGCAGATGCCATGATGGGAGGATATCAATGGCAAGGCTAGACAGATTCTACGTGAATAAGCCAATGCTAAATGTGATGGCCACAACCCAGATACTCCCAACTGGTTTCACAGACCATTACCTGGTTTCAATGGGTTTTAATTTGCCTCTGACCTCAGGGGGTAGTGCGTATTGGTCACTTAATACCCACCTGCTGAATGATATGAGATTCAAAGAGGCTTTTCGAGCCGTGTGGGAAAGAATTCGGTCCTCCAAATTTGAACATGCTAACCTTCGACTGTGGTGGGACCTCGCAAAGGGTCAGGTCAAATCGTTCTGTCAACAATATAGTCTTTATGCCACTAAATTGCAAAATCTCTCGATTGATTCATTAAAGGCTGAAATTGCAGCCCTGGAGGAAAACATTAATACGGCTGGGAAAGACACTACAGGTGACCGGCTGCTATGGACTAAAAAGGCAATGTTGACTGAACTGGTACGGCAGCGAGCAATGGGCACCCTGGTACGCATGAGAATGAGTTATTTAACGTTGGATATGCCAAATAAGGCCTTGTTTGGTTTGGAGAACTCTGTTAAAAAATCACAACAGATTCATGGGCTACGTGCTGCTAATGGGCCAATAGTGACCTCCCAACAGGAGATTAAGTCTGTTTTGAAGGTTTTTTATACAAACTTGTACTCCCCCCAGAGCATAAGTAATGAGACCTTGCAGGAGCTGACTACCGGGCTTCCAAGACTTGAGGAAGACCAGCAACGCACATTGAACATGTCAGTTTCGGCTGCTGAACTTGAAACTGCTATGCGGAGCTTGAAGGATGGTAAAGCCTCTGGGATTGATGGTTTGCCCGGAGAGTTCTATAAGACTTTTTGGAAACTTGTGGGACCTGACCTGCTTGAGGTATTTGATGAATGCCTTCATGTTGGAGAGCTTCCCCTGTCCTGCAGAAGAGCAGTCATTTGCCTGTTGCCAAAGGCTGGGGACACTCAACTAGTCGAGAACTGGCGGCCTGTCTCATTGCTGTGTGCGGATTACAAGCTTTTGTCGAAGGCCTTAGCAAACCGTTTGGGAACTGTGATCAGCTCTATTGTGCACCCTGACCAGACCTACTGTGTACCAGGAAGGTCAATTTATGACAATATTTTTCTGATAAGGGATATTATTTCTTGTAATAAGTACGTGCGTGCCAGTTTTGGGTTGTTGTTTCTTGACCAAACAAAGGCTTTTGATCGTGTTGATCATACATATTTGTTTTCTGTTCTGGAGCGGATGGGTTTTGGCGAAACTTTCATTTCCTATGTCAAGCTGTTATACACTAACACCTTCTGCATGATGAAAGTAAACAACAGTTTATGTCCCCCCTTTCCTTTCCGTCGGGGTATCCGTCAAGGGTGTCCCCTTTCTGGACTTCTGTATATAATTGCCCTTGAACCACTCTTAGCATCCATCAGGCAGCGAATAACTCAGGATGTGGGAGCCGTTTTTGGTTCAAGATTTGTGGTCACAGCTTATGCTGATGTATGTGTTCTGATTAAGGGCCCAAGTAGTGTTGCTGCGGTGCAGCGTTGCTTTAAAGACTACTCTGCGGCCTCTTCCGCCGAAGTAAATTGGGGCAAGAGTGTAGCCTTATGGTGCGGTTCAGATAACCTTTCTTTAACACTGCCACCGTCACTCCCACATAATCTAGAGTGGAAAACAGATGGAGTCAAATATCTTGGTGTCTATCTCGGCAACCAGGAAGTAGAAACGAAGAACTGGGAAAGAATGATTGAACAAATTACACACCGGTTGAAACGATGGGAAGGACTGCTGCGATCTCTTTCTTATAAAGGCCGCTCTCTTGTTATAAATAACTTGATAGCAGCAAGATTATGGCATAAACTAATTGCCTTGCAGCCACCCAAGGAGTTGATACCAGCCATCCAGCGGGTCTTGGTTAATTTCTTTTGGAATGGATACCACTGGCTTCGGCCGCAAATACTGTACCATCCTCGGAAGGAGGGTGGACATGGAATTGTGGAGGTGTCCACCCGGCTTATGGCTTTTCGCCTACAGTCTGTGCAACGTCTGTTGTATGCTGAAGAGCTGCCCTGGCGCTCATTTGCGTTTTTCTTGTTGCAACAAGCGGGAGGCCTGTGTTATGATAGGCACTTGTTCCTGGTGAACCTTGACCGTGTCAGCTTAGTTTCAATCCCAACTTTTTATCAGGGTTTGCTGAGAGTTTGGAAAGGTTTTGGGGTTCATCGTTGCCTTGAGGCTTATAATTGCCGGATGTTTATCCAAGAGCCTATTTTCTATAACGGTTTTTTTCCATGCATTCCTCATAGTCCGACTTTGATTAGGAAATTTACTCAAGGAGGAATTGGCAAAGTTTGTGACCTGAGGGATACATCTGGGACAAAATGGATGTCTGCTGGCAGGGTGGCGGCCATTCTTGGTTTAAGATCCGTGCGTATTGTCAGCCAAATTATACGCATCGTCAAGAGGAAGTTTAAGGAGTTAAATATTGGCTGGGAAGGTATAAACAATGTCGAGGATGTTCGGCTGTCTTTCTCTGAAATTAAGGTGCTCCCAGCTCTCCAGTCGAATGGTGAACTTGTCTCTCCTTTTCATTTGGCAACAAAGGCTGGTATTCACAAGCTCCTTCGAGAAAACCAAGCATCACCCTTCTCCGGAGTAACAAGAGTGGCCTTGTGGTCCGAAAGGTTAGGGCCAGGGTCTCCTGCCACGCCACTGTGGCCTAATATGTACAAATTACCTATTTACGGGTTCCTCGCAGATATCCAGTGGAGACTAGCACATTGGGCTCTCCCTACGAACACCTTTGTTCATCACCTTGACAGCTCAGTGCCAGTAGCATGCCCCTTCTGTGTACAGAAGGAGGATCTCTTTCATGCCGATGTGAAATGCGAAAGACTAATACCTCTTTTCTTGATTCTCACACACCTTTTTGATCAGTTGTCTTTTCCTTTTACTTCACATTCTTTTATTTTTGGTGTATCTTTCAGACCCTCCTGCAAGGACTCTGGTGTCCTCCTAAACTTCTTAGCTGCTGTAGCAAAATACTCAATATATAAATCGAGGAAAATTAAAATTGATAATGGGCATGGGTTCGATGTTGTACCTATGTTTAAAGGGCTGGTGTCTGCAAGAATAAGGTTAGAGTTTGATTATTATGTGGCGAATGAAAATGTCAAACTCTTTGAATGCAAATGGTGTATCAATGAAGCCTTATGTGTTGTGAATGAATCGAATTTGTGCTTTTCTTTTTAACATTAAGAACTGTTGTTTTTTTCTATTTTTTTCTCTCCTGTAAAAATGTAACTTGACCTGGTGTGTTTTTTTTGTGAAATAAATGGTGTTGCAAATTCAAAATTCTCTCTCTCTCTCTCTCTCTCTCTCTCTCTCTCTCTCTATCTCTCTCTCTCTCTCTCTCACTCTCACTCTCACTCTCACTCTCACTCTCACTCTCACTCTCACTCTCACTCTCACTCTCTCTCTCACACCTATCGGCTGTCGGTGCGCTGGGTGCGGTGTCATGGCGTCTGTTCGTGTCTTGGCATTGTAGCTCCGTGCTCGTGGTTTGTATCTTTACCCTCCACTTACCTTTTCTCACCTTTGTTCCGTCTTTTGTGTGTCACCCTTCCACGTTATCATACCCCCCCCTCTTGAGAGTGAGAAAGTGAGAGAGCACACGTGGTGAGACCGGTAAAGGTTCCCCCTTAGGGCGGTTCCCTCTTCGGGTTTTTTTCGCCTCGTGTTACAAATCATAATCCTTTTTCCGTTTCTTTTTTCGTAAATATTTTTATTTTTCGTTTGTTTACTGGAGCTTTTTGGCTTCATTAACCTTTATACATTTACCCTTTGTTTAAACGTGCAAACGATGGCGGATAGCTCTCGTTACACGTCTCTTGAAGCGCTAACCCGGAAGCATGGGTTAGTTTGCTCACCTCCATCGGGAATCGATGTGGAGGCCATTATCCTTGCGGTCGGAGAGTTAATCGGTTTGGATAATGTAAAAGCGGCTTCTCGCATGAATAAACATGTGGTAATCTTTGTTTCCACAGTGCCCATGGTTGCTCAAATAGTCGAGCACGGGCTATTCTTTGCTCCCGACGTGTTTGTTCAGGTATGTCCACTCGACACGCCGGCAGTTCGGGTTTCTCTCTCTAACGCTCCTCCGTTCCTTAAGAACAAAGAACTGGTTACTGAACTAAACAAACTTGGTTCTGTCGTCTCTTCAGTTACTTTGGTTCCTGTACGAGGGAAAAATAACCGTTTAAAACACGTCATGTCCTTTCGTCGTTTTGTTTATATGATCTTACCGCGTGGTGTAACCTCTTTAAATGCGGTATTGCCCTTCAAGGTCGAAGGTCACACTTATCGGGTCTTTGTCTCCACAGAGTCTCTAGTTTGTTTTGAGTGTGGTCAATATGGTCATTTAAAGGACTCGTGCCCGAAAAAGTCCGCAGATAGAGTCACTAGCCTGAATGGTGATGAACAGCAGGGCTCTACTGAGATCGTTGTCGATGAGGTAAACAGTATGGGTGGTGCTGATGCAAACCCCATTGTAGACAAACAGAGAACCAGGATAAGAACCCTCCCACCTTCTAGCGACCTCAACGAGCCTGATAATAAGGTCTTGGCCTGTCCTCCAACCTTCGCTCAAGTGGTTAGTGAAGGTTATGGTGGAGCACGACCTCCTCCTCAGCTGTTTCCTCCAGTTGAGGAAATTGCTCAACCTCCCCCGCCTTCAGAATACTCTGAGGATAATGTGATAAATGCTGAAAATGTATGTGTTGGCCAGACAGCACCTGAGTCTCTCCAGTGTTCTGAGGGTAAACCTCCATGTGAGGTTGAGCCTCCATGTGTGTCCCCTGCTGAAGCTTGTGTTGATTGTGCCACCCCTCCCTCTGTGGGGAGTGGTGAGTGTGTTGGAACTAGTGATCTGTCTGTGGAATCCTCCATTGAGGCAGCTGAGCCTTGTCAAGCTCATGGTCAGCAGGGCGATAGTGCTGAAGTCTCAGATTTTCACGTCGATGAGCCTGTTGCCTCAGCAATGGACTCTCAATGCAATGATTGTGACTCTGATGGGGGTTCTTCCGTTGCCTCACTGAGTGATGGTGAGGCCGACTTCTCATCGGAGCATGTCTCTGGAGGCTCCGTCCCTCCTGCTGAAATCGTGGATTTCCTACAAAAAACTTACCGTAAAAAGCGCGTGAAAATCTGCGATTTCTTCGTTGATACTCACGCCTTCATTAGTGGGGCTCAGGAAGTTGTACAACAATCTGCGGCCCTTCATATTTCTGATCAATCACTGAAAAGACTGAAGAGGTACCTTGTCACAGCAAGGAAAGAATTAAACCTGTAATGCCGGTGTTGCTGCCTATGTTTCTATGAACATAGCAAGCTTGAACATTAATGGTGGGTGCAGTCAGCTGCGTCGGTCCCAAACTGTGCAATTAGCCAGGAGGGAAAAGATTGATGTACTTTTATTGCAAGAAACTCGTGCCACTGCAGACTGCATGGCTGATTGGCAGCAACAGCTGATTGGCACTTGGTTTTTTAGTAATACAGATTCTGTGAGTGCGGGTATTGCTTTTTTTGTCAGTTCACGTTTGGCTGTCTCCCCCCCCCCCCCCCCCCCATCTTTAAGGAAATCGTACCAGGCTATCTAGCCTCTGTAGAGCTTGAATACAATCAGCAACGATTTATGTTTGTTAACGTCTATGCTCCAAGCGATAGCACAGATAGAGGAACTTTTTTTAATCAGTCCTTTAATTTCCTGAGACACCTCTCTTCTGATACGTTGTTGTGCTTAGGGGGTGACTTTAACTGTACTGTAAACCCAACTTTAGATAGGAACAGTGCAGAGCCACATCCAGCTTCAAGTAGGCCTCTTTCCAGTATAACTTCGCGGCATGACCTCAACGATGTATGGCGGCAACAACACCCAAACCTGCAGCAATTTAGCTGGTGTCGGGTTTTACTAAATCATCTTTCACTTGCTCGTCTTGATAAATTTTATATTCCTAACTCTGCTGTCAACCTTGTGACATATACGGCTATTGTCCCTTCAGGCTTCTCTGATCATTCTTTGGTAAAACTGAGCTTTTCTTTTCCTCGTTTCAAACGCCGCACCCTGTATTGGTCCTTTAACACCTCACTTCTGAGCGATCCTTTCTTTAAATCATCCTTTGTGGTTTTTTGGGACAAGGTTGTGGATTTCCAACATCGTTTCCTAAATCTCTGTCAGTGGTGGGACTATGCTAAAGCGCAGATCCGTGTTTTCTGTCAGCAATACAAAACCAATTGCTCTCAAAGTAAACAATTATGTATTGATGCCTTGAAACAAGAAATTCTACGATTGCAGGAAGGTGCTGAGGTCCTCAGTGATGAAAAACGGTGTCAACTCCTCTTTGAAAAACAAACTCTGCTTAAGGAATTAATTCAAGGAAATGGTATTGGTGCCTTAGTCAGGCTGAGAGTGAATGGTTTACTGTCGTCAGACACATGTTGTAAAGATTTCTTTATGTTTGAGAAGACGACCAAGGCGAGCCAGTAAATGCTTAGTCTTCGGGCTAGTGATGGGCATATTCTTAGTGATAATACGGAGATTGTTCATTTTGTTCGGTCTTATTTTGAGAATGTGTTTTCCTTTAAGCCCAATGATGTGCCTGCAATGCAGAATATTACGACCAATTTACCGCAGATAGATGAGCATCAACGGCATGTCTTGGATGAGAACATTACTCTCGGTGAACTTAAAACTGCGCTCGATGGCCTTGCTGATCATAAGGCTCCTGGTTTTTTTTTTTTTTTTTTTTTTTTTTTTTTTTTGTATACTGAATCGAGGCTCGTGAAAGAGCTAACATTTACTTCACAAACAAATCAACCAGACAAACAAAATATATAAAAAGCGGGAGCGGAAAACAAGATGGGGAGAGAAGGTGAAGCACACAAACACAACATTTGAGAGCAGGGAGATGTGTGGAAGGGAGAGGGCTTGGGGGGAGGAGGCATGGGAAGGGGGGGGGGGTGGAGGGAGAAGTATAAAACACAAGGACACCAATGACTTCCAGGACAGAAGTTGGTATTTCAAAAAAGTGGAATTGGGGTGAAATTAGCGGGGGTAGAAAAGATCAAGGTTTTGGATGGGGGAAGATAAGAGATGGTGGTGAACAGCTGTTTTAAAGACCTGGAGGGTGGAGTGGGATTGAAGAGTGTGAGGGAGTTTGTTCCATAGGCGGGAGAAAAGAGGAATGAAGGAGTGAAGGTGAGCAGAGAGTCTTGATTTTGGCAGTTTGACCATAAGAGGGTTGCAGGCAGATCTTGTGCGACCTGTAGGAATATTTGCGGGACAGAGCCCAGAGAGAGCTGGGGGGGCAAGGCCAGAGAGGAGTCGGTAGAAGATGGAAAGACCACCAACCTGCCTGCGGTGAGTGAGTGAGAGGCCCTTGGACTTAGCTTCATCGCGGGAGATTCCAATGATTCTGAATGCTTTGGTTTCAACAGCGTGAAGACGAGCTAGGTGTGAGGCAGGAGCACCAGCCCAGAGGGGAGAGCAGTATTCCATTGAGCTGCGGATGAAAGCCTTGTATGTGGTGAGGAGCTCAGGTGTGCCAAGGAAGGACTTCACACGACGGAGGATGCCCAGTCGGCGACTGGCTTTGGAGGCCAGATTTGAAATGTGGTTTTCCCAGGAAAGATCATGGCAGATAGTGAGACCCAAAAGCTTGAGTGACAGAACTTCTTGGAGAGGATTATTCAGAAAGTGGATGGGAGGGTTGTCCAGTCGGTCTTTTCGGAGAGACATCGTAAGAGTGTGAGATTTGTCAGGATTGAAAGACATGTTCCACTTGTTTGCCCAGTCTGTGATTTTGTCCAGGTCTGCAGAGAGTGAGGAGGCAGCAGACTGCCGATCTGAGGGATGAAGAATGGAGCGACAGAGAGTAGAGTCATCAGCAAAGAGATACAGAGGATTTTCAAGAGAGTCAGAGAGATCATTGATGAAGACCAGAAAAAGGACAGGGCCTAGAACACTGCCTTTTTTTTTTTTTTTTTTTTTTTTTTTTTTGTATACAAGATCGAGGCTCGTGAAAGAGCGAAAATTAATCACACAGAAAGACAAACAGACACATAAAACAAATAACATCGGGAGCGGTAGACAAGATGGGGAGAGACGGGGAAGGACACAAACACAACATTTGAGAGCAGGGACCGAGAGACATGGAGACATCGAGAGATCTGTGGGAGGGAGAGGGCTTTGGGGGGGAGGCATGTGAAGGGGGGAGGCATGTGAAGGGGGGGAGGCATGTGAAGGGGGGGGGTGGGAGAGGTATAAACATATGGACACTGCCAGGATTTCCAGGAAATAAGTTGGAATTTCAAACAAGGTGGATCTGGGGTGAATTAGTGGGGGTAGAAAAGATCAAGGTTATGGATGGGGGAAGATAAGAGATGGTGGTGAACAGCTGTTTTAAAGACCTGGAGGGAGGAGAGGGATTGAAGGGAGTGTGGGAGTTTGTTCCACAGGCGGGAGAAAAGAGGAATGAAAGAGTGAAGGTGAGCAGAGAGCCGAGATTTCGGCAGTTTAACCATCAGAGGGTTGCTGGCAGATCTTGTGCGACCTGTAGGAATATTTGGGGGACAGAGCACGGAGAGAGCTGGGGGAGCAAGGCCGGAGAGGAGTCGGTAGAAGACAGAAAGACCACCTACCTGCCTGCGGTGAGTGAGTGAAAGGCCCTCAGAGATAGCTTCATCGCGGGAGATTCCAATGATTTTGAAAGCTTTGGATTCAACAGCGTGAAGCCGAGCCAGGTGTGAGGCAGGAGCACCAGCCCATAGGGGAGAACAGTATTCCATTGAGCTGCGGATGAAAGCCTTGTATGTGGTGAGGAGCTCAGGTGTGCCGAGGAAGGACTTCGCACGACGGAGGATGCCCAGTCGGCGACTGGCTTTGGAGGCCAGCTTGGAAATGTGGTTTTCCCAAGAAAGATCATGGCAGATAGTGAGACCCAAAAGCTTGAGTGACAGAACTTCTTGGAGAGGATTGTTGAGAAAGTAGATGGGAGGGTTGTCCAGTCGATCTTTTCGGAGAGACATAGTAAGAGAGTGAGATTTAGCAGGATTGAAAGACATGTTCCACTTGTTTGACCAGTCTGTGATTTTGTCCAGGTCTTCAGAGAGTGAGGAGGCTGCAGACTGCCTATCTGAGGGAAGAGGAATGGAGCGGCAGAGAGTGGAGTCATCAGCAAAGAGATAGAGAGGATTTTCCAGAGAGTCAGAGAGATCATTGATAAAGACCAGAAAAAGCACAGGGCCCAGCACACTTCCTTGGGGAACTCCAGCCTGAACAGGAAGGGGAGATGAGAGAAATCCATTCAGGGCCACACGTTGACTACGACCAGAGAGGAAGTCCGCAAGCCATGCATGGAGATTTCCATGGATACCATAGGAGGAGAGTTTGGTGAGCAGAGCTGGGTGCCAGACCGTATCAAAGGCCCTTGATATGTCAAGGGAGACAGCTCTGATTTCCTGTTTGGCATTCAGGACCTCCATCCATTGTTGAGACAGCAGAAGCAGCATGTCCAGAGTAGAGTGACCTGGTCTGAAACCAAATTGATGATCAGAGATCAAGCCATTGGAGAAGAGGAAAGATTTCATATCCGAAGCAATGATGGATTCCATGACTTTGCTGATAATTGGGAGCAGGCTGATTGGTCTGTAGTTGCAAGGATCTGTTTTTGCACCTTTTTTGTGTAAAGCGGTAATGTTAGCTGATTTCCAGGATGCTGGCAGATGACCTTGAGCAAAAGATAGGGTGAAAAGAACAGAGAGAGGGTGAGATAGAGCGGCAGAGCAGGATTTTAGGACCCGTGGGCTGATGCCGTCTGGTCCAGTTGCAGAATCAGAGTCGAGGTTTGACAAAAACTCCTCCACCTTGTCAGGAGAGAAGGACACAGAGTCCAGGAGCATTTGGGTTCGACTGGGAAAGGTGGGAACAGAGAGAGATGGGTTTGGGACTAAGGATTTCGAGGCGAACACAGAGTTGAGGCATTCGGCTTTGTCACGTGCGATGTCAACTGTGTGGCCATTTGAGGTAAGGGAGGGGATGGAGGGGGAACAAACACCAGAAACGGATTTGACCAGACGCCACCAGGATTTGGAGGAGGGAGACAGGTTTGAGAGTTCATTCTTGAGTGAGGAGAGATAGTGCTTCCTGGCACTCCTGAGGGTAGACACACACTTGTTCCGAGCTTGGTGGAAGGAACTGAGATTTCCTTCAGTTGGATTAGCCTTCCAAGAGGCAAAGGCAAGTTGTTTCAGGGCAACTGCCTCACCACAAGATTCAGTGTACCATGGACGGGAGGAAGGGTAAGACAATTGAAGGCGAGATGGGATAAATCTGTGCATGAGAGAGATCAGTTTGCTTTGGAAGAATTCCCAGGAAGAATTGATGTCAGAGGCAGTGGAGATGGGAGACCAATCCAGACGATTGATGGCTGCTTGAAGACCGTCCCAGTCGGCCTGAGTGAAATGCCAGACTCGTCGACGCTGAGGAGGCTCTCTGAGAATGGCCAGAGAGATGTCCACTTTGACAAGCACATGATCAGAAGAACCGATTGGAGCAGAAGAAGAGCAGCAGACATTAGCAGGGAAGTTTGTCATAACCAAGTCTAGAAGAGAAGATACTCCATTGTGGAACTCCAGCCTGAACAGGAAGAGGAGATGAGAGAAACCCATTCAGGGCCACACGTTGACTACGACTAGAGAGGAAGTCCGCCAGCCATGCGTGGAGATTTCCATGGATACCAAAAGAGGAGAGTTTGGTGAGCAGAGCGGGGTGCCAGACCGTATCGAAGGCACGTGATATGTCAAGGGAGACTGCTCTAATTTCCTGTTTGGCATTGAGGACCTCCATCCATTGTTGAGAAAGCAGAAGCAGCATGTCCAGAGTAGAGTGTCCAGGTCTGAAACCAAATTGATGATCAGAGATCAAGCCATTGGAGAAGAGGAAAGATTTCATATCTGAAGCAATGATGGATTCCATGACTTTGCTGATAATTGGGAGAAGGCTGATTGGTCTGTAGTTGCTGGGATCTGTTTTTGCACCTTGTTTGTGCAAAGCGGTGATGTTGGCAGATTTCCAAGCAGATGGAAGATGACCTTGAGCAAAAGAGAGGGTGAAGAGAACAGAGAGAGGGAGTGAAAGAGCGGAAGAACAGGATTTAAGGACCCGTGGGCTGATGCCGTCAGGTCCAGTTGCAGAATCCGAGTCGAGGGTTGACAGAAACTTTTCCACCTTGTCAGGAGGAAAGGACACAGAGTCCAGGAGCAGCTGGGTACGACTGGGTACGGTGGGTACAGAGAGGGATGGGTTTGGGACACAATATTTAGAGGCAAACACAGAGTTGAGGCATTCAGCTTTTTCACGTGCGGAGTCAGCCGTGTGGCCATTTGAGGTGAGGGAGGGGATGGAGGGGGAACAAACACCAGAAACAGATTTGACCAGACGCCACCAGGATTTGGAAGAGGGAGACAGATAAGAGAGTTCGGTCCTGAGAACGGAGAGATATTGTTTCCTGGCTCTCCTGAGGGTGGACACACACTTGTTTCGGGCTTTGTGAAAGGAAATGAGATTTCCTTCCGTTGGATTTGCTTTCCAGGAGACAAAAGCAAGTTGTTTCTGGGCAATAGCCTCACCACAAGATTCCGTGTACCATGGGTATGACAACGGGAGGAAGGGTATGACAACAGAAGACGAGATGGGATAAATCTGTGCATGAGAGAGAGCAGTTTGCTTTGGAAGAATTCCCAGGAAGAATTTATGTCAGAGGCAGTAGAGATGGGAGACCAGTCCAGATGATTGATGGCTGCTTGAAGACCGTGCCAGTTGGCCTTAGTGAAATGCCAGACTCGTCGACGCTGAGGAGGCTCTCTGAGAATGGTCAGAGAGATGTCCACTTTAACAAGCACATGATCAGAAGAGCCGATTGGAGCAGAAGAAGAGCAGCAGACATTTTCAGGGAAGTTAGTCATAACCAAGTCCAGAAGAGAAGATGCTCCGTTGACTGAAATCCGGGTCGGGAAATTGACAGTTTGTGTTTTGATGGGCTACCAGCTGAATTTTATAAAACCTTTTGGGACATGCTTGGTCCTGCTTTGCACTCGGTGTTTTTATACAGTCTGCGTGAGGGATTGTTACCCCTTAGTTGTCGGCGTGCAGTTGTTTGCCTTATCCCTAAGAAAAACGACCTGCAATTGATACAGAACTGGCGTCCAATCTCTCTTCTCTGCACAGATTACAAGATTTTTGCCAAAACGCTAGCTAACCGTGTAAAGACTGTTCTAAGCACAGTTATACATCAGGATCAATCGTACTGTGTTATGCACAGATCTATGCACGATAACATTTTTTTGGTACGAGACCTGTGGGATGTGTGTGCATTTCAACAACAACATACCGGTCTCTTTTTTATTGACCAAGAAAAGGCTTTTGACTCTGTTAATCATGAGTATTTGTTTCACATTTTAAAGCAATTTGGTTTTGGGGCATCCTTTATTTCATATGTATCCTTATTGTATAATCACATTTTTAGCTTGATCAAAATCAATGATGGTCTCTGTTCACCTTTGCGGATTGGGAGGGGAATTCGGCAAGGCTGTCCCTTATCTGGAATATTGTACTCTCTTTGCATTGAGCCCCTTTTGATTCGTTTACGATCTTCTCTTATGGGATTTTCAGTGACTCCCTCAGAAAATCCCGTTATCATTTCGGCCTATGCTGATGATGTATGTGTTGCTGTTCGCAGCAGTAATGACATTGCTCTGCTATTTGAGTGCCTACGGGTTTACTCTCAAGCATGTACAACGCAAATTAATTGGTCGAAATGCAAAGCAGTTTGGGTCGGCGGTACGCCACCTTCTGCCCTTCCAATTCTCCCTATGAATTTGACATGGGAAAAAGAAGGTGTGAAATACCTCGGTGTTTACCTTGGAACCCCAGGCTTTGTCAAAAGGAATTGGGATGGTTTGCTCCACAAAATCAGCAACAAATTAAACAGATGGAGAGGAATTTTGTCGACCTTGTCTTTCCGAGGTCGTGCCCTGGTCATTAACAACCTGGTGGCCCCTCTCTTATGGCATAAAATGATTGCCTTGCAGCCACCTGCAACGTTGGTGTCGTCAATCCAAAAATGTTTACTTGACTTCTTTTGGGATGGCAAACACTGGCTAAAGCCAGAGACTATTTGCCTCCCACTGGCAGAAGGTGGTCATGGGCTTGTGGACATTCTTTGTCGGGTGATGGCCTTCCGAGTCTCCACAGCTCGTCGTTTTATATTTCTGGAGGCCTTGCCCTGGAAATCGACTGCAAACTGTATACTAAAACAAGCCGGCATGCTTGGGTACAATTGTGAACTCTTCTTCATGGAGCTGCAACATGTCGATGCTTCGCTGCTCCCTGACTTTTACCAAGATGTCTTGAACGTCTGGCGGTCCATTTCAATAACTCGCCAAATGGAGACATACAACAGTGAAAGGTTCCTCCGGGAACCCCTTTTCTACAATGCCCTCTTTCCTGCTATTCCTCGCTCACGTGCCTTTGTGCAACGTTTTGTGAGTGCTGGCGTGAAAACGACTCGGGACCTTCGTGACTGTAACAGGAACAGTTGGTTCTCCGCAGGACATCTTCAAGTAAGAACTGGCATCAGATCTTTGAGGAGCGTAGCCAAGGTCCTACAGGAAATCCTGTGTGTTTTTAGGCACCTGGGCCTGAGCTCAACCGCCAACATTGGTGACCACCATACACCACCACAGATCTGTGCTAGCTCTAGCCTGCCAGCTGATAGCACCACAACATCTATCTTGCTATCCTCATCGCCACTTTCCAGCAAGGATAAAAAGAGACTGTATCGTTTGTGTATCTCAGTTCGGTTTCCCTCGTTACAGCCTCTTTCTTTTGGGGCTCGATGGAAAGAGAAACTGCCTTCTGGGTCTCCCTCCCATCCGCAATGGTCTGCAATGTATGTTTCACCGATTGTTAAAAGGACTGGTGATATTGCTTGGAGACTCGCCCATATGGTGTTGCCCTCCAATGTTTTATTACATCGTTTTAATGAGGATAATTCAGTGGAATGCCCCTTTTGTATGATTTCTGAAGACCTTTTCCATGCTTACGTAGATTGTGCAAGACTCTTTCCCTTCTTTGGTTTTTTATCAACTTTTTTTAATCGTATGAACTTTTCTTTTTCTACACGTGTTTTTATCTTTGGAACACCACTTAGTTATAAAAAACGCTCTGAGACTGCTCTTGCTAATTTCTTAATTTCTATTGGAAAATTAGCAATCTACAAAACAAGAAAAGCAAAGCTCCTGGCAAATGCTGATATTTTATGTGATGTGGTAATTGTGTTTAAGGCTCTAGTCATGGCAAGGTTACGCTTGGAATTTTCTTTTTGCCAAATGAAAGATGATTTACAAACCTTTGTGGAAAAATGGTGTGCAAAGGGTGGGTTTTGTAAACTTGATCATGGTTTGTTAAGTTTTTTATTTTAGTGCTTGGTGTTTTTATTGTTGTTGTTTGGCTGCACATGTTTTGAATTGTGGTGACTTTATTATTTGCATGACTTGTATGGTTTTCTTACCTTTATAATAAAAGAGCTTCAAAAGTCTCTCTCTCTCTCTCTCTCTCTCTCTCGTTCTCTCGTTCTCTCGTTCTCTCGTTCTCTCGCTCTCTCGTTCTCTCGTTCTCTCGCTCTCTAACTCTGTCATAGCCCTGATTTCATGAAGGTGGGGTACACCATCCTGGATGTGGGGGATCTCTGCGTCGTTCATGGGAGATTGATCAGCTGTCCCCATGGGAGATTTTGAAGGAACTGTCTGGGGCTATACAACAACAACATCAACAATAACATGGTGTCCGTAACCTTGGTTGATAATCGTCATCTCTCCCTCAACTTGCTCCAAGCGGCTCTTTATCTCCAATGCTCCGGGAGCTCTGACCTTCCACCATGTTTTGATTTTATTTTTTCCTTAAAGGCCAAAGTTGGCCTTTAGCTTCCCCTGTGGCCCTCAGAATTCTAATTAGTGATTATTATTGGTTATTTATTATTCTGGGTTATTTCAATTCAGTTCTTGCATGCCTATAAATTATTTATTTATAATCAAGGTGGTGTTTCTCATTCACCGCAGTGGTGCAATTAGTCTCGAAGTTAAACCATTTTTGAGGTTAAGAGAACAGGTATCCACATACCTGTTTGGCTGCCCCAGCTCCACTGATACGAGCCTGTCGTCAGGCCATTGCGAAGTTCTGTTTGGAGGTGTGTGACAACACATAATCATTTAATAAAGGATACACTTTCCTACTTCATACCCTTTCAGATAATAAAGCAATCTCCGCATGACGCTCCACCCCTCGCTAGTTCTCACAATAAACCAAGACACACCATTTTGGGTTCATGTGCCGTGTGTTTGCTAACCATTCTCCCATTAGGCAAAGCTCATACAAACACAAAGCTTTCCTTATTGTCGGACTCCATTTACTTTCGCCACAGGAGAGGATATTGCATTTGGATCCGTTTGTTTGTCTGTCTGTTTGTCCGCACATAATATGCCAACATAGACCATAATTTTTACAAATTTCCTTTTTTCAACTGAATACCTCGATAAAGTATGTACGTGAGTACGTCTATTAAATACGTACTATAAAACCACACAAAGCAAGTCCTACCGAGGGAGTGCAACCTTTGATTGCCCTGTGTTGTTCTGTTTGTCTGTCTGTCCTTTCCTTCCATTTATGTTGAATATCTCGAGAATGTCACATTGTTGGTCCACCAAATTTGGAAGACATAATGGGGCCCTTTGGGAGAATTTATGGTGATAAATGCCAACATAGACCACAATTTTTATGGTGATAAAATATTTTTATGGTTTTTATCTCTTACACGAGCCTCGATCTTGTACACAAAAAAAGAAGAAGAATTATTAGTTTTTATTGAGATTGAATGGAGTGGGGAGGATTTGGAAGTGGGGGAGGAGGTAACATATTTAAGAAGCAAACTTTTCAAGGATAGTGTAGGCCCCATGGGGAGTAGAATAGGGTGGGGGGTAGAGGTTTTTGGAAAGGGGTTCGGGTAGGTTGTTGTGTTTATTGTCTTGAGAACAGTGGGGGGAACAGCACCTGGACCCCCCTAGCGCTTAGCACTAGTTTCATTATTATTTCCTCCTAGGAGCAAACACTGTAAGAAAGTATATAATTACTTATCATTCGTACAGAAGCCTCATATATTGTTTTTGGCACGTCAGATTATTGTGAGCCTCTTGTTCATATAACATTTTGTATACCCTAAGTCCGAGAGTATTTTAACATTTCCTCACTTCCTCTACAAGTGAATTAGTGGGGCTGCTTAACTGATGAATTGTGCCTTTTCCCTTAAAAGCATGAAACTTGGCACATGGCTAGAATACCCGAAAATAAAGATTTTTAGTCCAGGGGGCATCCCCAATTTCACCCCATATGGCGGCCATCTTGAAATCCAAGATGGCCGTCATACAAGACCTATTTTGATGAATATCTCCATAATTAGAACAGCTATCTAAATGGTTGCAGTGCCTACACTTACATTTTTAGGGTCTAGGAATCCAATGGTAACATAAAATATTAAGCAGTCATATGAAAATATTAATTTTGCATAGTATCATGCATACTGGGAATGCATATAAATACTCTTAACAGGTTGGCATTCCAGATAACATTTTAGATAGCTGTTCTAATTATGGAGATATTCATCAAAACAGGTCTGTTATGGCGGCCATCTTGGATTTCAAGATGGCTGCCATATACTATTGAATATTTTATGTTGCCATTGGATTCCTAGACCCTAAAAATGTAGGTATAGGCACTTCAACCATTTTGATATCTGTTCTAATTATGGAGATATTCATCAAAATAGGTCTTGTATGACGGCCATCTTGGATTTCAAGATGGCCGCCATATGGGGTGAAATTGGGGATGCCCCCTGGACTAAAAATCTTTCTTTTCGGGTATTCTAGCCATGTGCCAAGTTTCATGCTTTTAAGGGAAAAGGCACAATCGATCCGAATTTTTTAGCTAAGCCGCCCAGCTAAATGCAATATACCAAGTCACAACCTTCGTCGTTGTTCTATAATTCCATGTTTTGTTCAAAGTTTGTTTGCATGGCCCATGGGTTATTTTGGGGAGTATTTTTTCATTTGGAATGAGGATTCATGGCATTCCTTTGTTTATGTTGTGTGATACTAAAACGAGGATAAGTTTGTTTGTTTATAACCATCAGATCGCTACAAACAGTCTTTATCTCATCTTTCTCTCCTGGAGTATTTATCAGCGGATTAGTCTTTCATCTCCACAGAGAATTACCATCACCAATGGAAAGAAACAGTGTGGACCGGTCACGTGGGTTTACAAAAGTTTCCATCAAGACCATTCTTGGACCATTTCTACTCATTGCTTCCATGGTGGTGACGCTGCTCATGTTTGGACATTTTTGGCTTGTTTATGATATATCTTTCTTCTTATTTCAAGTCACCATATGTTGGAGTTCTGTCATGCTCTGGACAAGCTGTTTGGTCGATCTAGTCAACAACCAATTATCATACTTGGACAAACAAGTGGAGACATCATCTACTCAATGTTCACAAGACCATTCAGTTGTGGAAGTTGAAGATCCCAAATTACTGCCCTCCTTGAGATTGCTTTGGTAACTCACTGCCAGGGTTAACTCTTAGCTTTCACAATGTTCATAACTAGTTGGGTGTTGTCTCCAATTTATATACAAGCCGGAATGTAACAATAAATAGAATAATCATTATAATAAATGTAACAATATGTTAGCAACACATAGGATTAGAGCAAGTGAAAACCAGAACGGCACTCGGGAGAACGCAAACCTCCGCCAAACTGAACAGTTTGTTCTTTTGGATACATAGTCGAGGCTCGTGGAAGAGCTGGTACACTGAACAGATCAGGATGTAACAGACGAAAACAGGACACAAAAGGAACAGCAGAGAGAGGGGTGGGGGGTCTACAAATGATGCATGGGGTGTACAAATGATGTATAGGGTGTACAAGATGATAAATAGGGTGTACAAGTGATACATGGTGTGTACAAGGTGATGCATGGGGTGATTGGGGTGTACAAATGATGTATAGGGTGTACAAGATGATAAATAGGGTGTACAAGTGATACATGGCATGTACAAGGTGATGCATGGGGTGATTGGGGTGTACAAATGATGTATAGGGTGTACAAGATGATAAATAGGGTGTACAAGTGATACATGGCATGTACAAGGTGATGCATGGGGTGATTGGGGTGTACAAATGATGTATAGGGTGTACAAGATGATAAATAGGGTGTACAAGTGATACATGGCGTGTACAAGGTGATGCATGGGGTGATTGGGGTGTACAAATGATGCATAGGGTGTACAAGGTGATGCATGGGGTGCACAAATAAATGCATGGGGTGTACATGATGATGCATGGGGTGCACAAATAAATGCATGGGGTGTACAAGATGATGCATGGGGTGGACAAAATGATGCATGGGGTGTACAAATGATGCATAGGGTGTAAAAGGTGATGCATGGGGTGTACAAGATGATACATGGGGTGTGCAAATGATGCATGGGGTGTACAAATGATGCATAGGGTGTACAAGGTGATGCATGGGGTGTACAAGATGATGCATGGGGTGTACAAGGTGATGCATGGGGTGTACAAATGATGCATAGGGTGTATAAATGATGCATAGGGTGTACAAGATGATAAATAGGGTGTACAAGTGATACATGGGGTGTACAAGATGATGCATGGGGTGGACAAATAATGCATGGGGTGTACAAGATGATGCATGGGGTGTACAACATGATGCATGGGGTGTACAAGATGATGCATGGGGTGTACAAGTGATACATGGGGTGTACAAATGATGCATAGGGTGTACAACATGATACATGGGGTGTACAAGATGATGCATGGGGTGTACAAGATGATGCATGGGGTGGACAAATAATGCATGGGGTGTGCAAGATGATGCATGGGGTGTACAAGATGATGCATGGGGTGTACAAGATGATGCATGGGGTGGACAAATAATGCATGGGGTGTGCAAGATGATGCATGGGGTGTGCAAGATGATGCATGGGGTGTACAAATAATGCATGGGGTGTACAAGATGATGCACGGGGTGGACAAAATGATGCATGGGGTGCACAAATAGTGCATGGGGTGTACAAGATGATGCCAGGGTGTACAAGATGATGCATGGGGTGTACAAATAATGCATGGGGTGTACAAGATGATGCCGGGGTGTACAAGATGATGCATGGGGTGTACAAATAATGCATGGGGTGTACAAGATGATGCATGGGGTGGACAAAATGATGCATGGGGTGGACAAGATGGATACGGAAGGAAACTCCAAGAAGGGAAAATTGGAAGGTGGAGGGATTTGTGTGTGGGTAACGAGGGTAGAAAGGATCATGGTTTTGGATTGGGGACGATCTGAGATGATGGTGAACAGCTGTCTTGAAGAATTGGTGGAAAGAATGACATTGAATAGGATATGGAAGTTGATTCCACATGTGGGGGAAAAAGAGGAACAAATGAGTGGAGGTGAGCTGAATTTAGGTAGTTTCACCAGAAGGGTGTTGATGATGGACCATGTTAGCCCTGCAGATACCTGGAGGGGGGAGGGGGGGTGGAGGTGGGAGAGTGAGGGAGGAGGACAAAGCACCAAAAGAGCAGAGGGTGCAAGACCAGAAAGGGAGCGGCAGAGGACAGATAGACCACCAACCAGATGATCATATGCACTTTTATGAAACTTATCCCTCGCTACTTACATTACCATCACTGTCCTTTCCTCATTGCATTAATGATCCCTCACATCATCATATTTTTGTGTCTGGATTTCCCAGAATCCTGCTTTGTTTGAACACTGTGGGGTATCGTGTTCTATGAACTTTCTAGTTGTTTATCTTTTTTTTTAACACCAAATTTGATGGCAATTTGTAATAATTACCCTGCGCCCGTGAAGCGAAAAGCAGGGTTAAGCGATCTGTTGCATACATACGTGTGGCATAGGTATGTACGTATGCTGTACATACATGTCTACATTTTCTCAGCAAGTGTTGGTCCGCTTGACACGAAATTTTGCATCAGAAGAGCGAGCTCCTCCTGTAGATTTTTTTTTTGTGATAATTATGACGTCATAGGTTACGTGGTACGAGTGCCATCTTGGAAAAACGTTGCACTTCCAGGTCTACGAAACCGCTCAATTGAAAAAATTGAAATATATTGCGTTGTCAAGTTAGGAATAAGATATGTTAATGATGATGTCAATGGTGCCTTCATTATGACGTCATAATTCGACAACTACAATGCCTGATCCGATCAGTATAATTTTTTTTTTCTATGCAACTGTTGGACACAAAATTTTCACCATACGAGCGCCTCCTATAGAATATTTTAATGATAATAATGACGTCATAGGTCGCATGGTAACGGTGCCATCTTGTAAAAACTTTGCACCTCTATATCTCTGAAACCACTCCATGGAAAAAATTGAAACATGGCTCATTCTCAAGTACTCCCCATGGGGAATAAGACATGTTAATGATGACGTCATCAGTGCCTTCATTAACACGTCATAATTTGACAAGTACAATGCTTGATCCAATCAGTATGAATTTTTCTCGGAAACTGTTGGTCCGATCGACACGAATTTTTCACCATATAAGTACCTCCTCCTGTAGAATTTTTTAATGATAATTATGACGTCGTGGGTCACGTGGTACAGGCGCCATCTTGGTAAAACCGAAAAACGTTGAACCTCTATGTCCTAAACCGCTCCATGGAAATAATTGAAACCTAGCTCGTTATAAAGAATTCCACATGGGAAATAAGTGTTGTTAATGATGACGTCATTGTTGTCTTAATTATGATGTCATAATTCGACAAGTACAACGCTTCGTCCGATCGGTTTGAAATTTCTTGACCGTGATCAACGCAACAATTATATTCAAGAATGTAAATTTATGATCGGCCACGTGGTCTGGCAGCCATATTAGATCAAAGAAAAAACCCTTAAAAACGAGAAGAGTTGGCTCGCACCAGGTTCATTGCGTGGGGGAAGTATTCTATGAATACCATGTAGTTTTTCCATTTGTTGCCTGTAGTTTTCTGCCTTTTCTAGACATACATAGGCATGCTGGGATTGCGCACACATGTGTTGTCGTACATCATGATGATCGCCCCTTATTTTCCACCTCGATCTGACGGCCTCAGTTGTTCTTTCACATAATGAAGTTTTTTTTTTTTAACCGACGACTCCAGTTCGAGCTGAGTTGGCGCCATTACACCTGCAGAGTTGCAAACATTACCATGCAACACAGGACAAGCTTCAGGCCTTCACAAGCCAGGTCAATTTACATCCTTGCACTGCATAAGCCACAAGGACTTCATGGTTTGCATTCATCAACGATTTAGGTGTTTTATTGTTTTCTTACACGAGGTGCGTATACACAAATCATGTTGCTTGGAGCTCATTTGGGACTTTTTGGAGCTTTTACTGTTTGTGTTGCGGAGTTGAGACAGAGTGAAAGAGGACTGGAGTAAATGAGAGATAAGATGGATGTTTAGAGGAGACTACCCAGTAACAGAAGCTGTTTTATTTACAGTGTCAGTGAATTGTGGAGAAGCTTCTGCATGTCTCGCAAATGGAGCAAGAACATTAGAAAACATCGGTTTACTTTTACATGAAGTACGTGTAGGCCTATATATTATGGCCAATAACAACATTATGCATGGCTTTTGAACGTTGGAACAACAACATCATGAACTCAGAACTCTTTTGGGAACATTAAACAGCCAACAAATGATTTCTTCTCTGCAAGTATGGTCTTGTGGGATTACAAAATCAAGGGTTTGGAAGGAAGTTTTTGTGAAACTGAAATAATAAAGTTTTCCAAATGTTACAAGTTTCACAGGCCAGAGCATGCAGCACAACAGGATGGTCTCAAAGGAGGCACCGTGCAATTAGTCCAAAGATAAAGGGAAATTCCTTTAAAGATTTTTTTCTGCATGCAAGTCTTGGATAGTACATCAGGCCATCCTGCTGGAATATCATCAACATGGATCATGCTCCATACCGAGGGTCGGTTCTACACGAAGCAGTTTATTGGCTACAATCCTGGATGGGATGCCAATCCAACACGGGAAGTCAGCGCAGGAATTTGTGGAATTTGGCCAGGATGCCAGTGATGGCTTGCCTAATCTGTGTGAGGGACGCATCCTGTTGGTTGAAGCATTTTTATTGTCTCCCTGTCACAACATTTGTTTGAGAAAAAAATTGTCCTTATTTTTCCGTATCTCACCTCCATATCTCACCTTTTAAATATCGCATGGTGATGGCAAAAGCAGTTGAGGTTCAAAAACGGTCTTGGGGTGAGATGGGAAAACCCAAGCACTTGGGCCAGAGCCGAAGGCCTAATAATTGAATATATACAATGGAATAGTATAATGTGCATTGCAAGCCTGAGGACTGGTGCTTAAAAAGAAACTTGCTCATCAATACAGTTTTAAACCAATTTGATATCACTGCCAGTCACCACCATCTCTTATCTGCCCCCATCCAAAACCTTGATCTTTTCTACCCCGGTTAATTCACCCCAGATCCACTTTTTTGAAATAGCGACTTCTTTCCTGGAAGTTCTAGCAGTGTCCATGTGTTTTTTTTACCTCTCCCACCCCCCCCCCCCCACCACTTCCCACGCCTCCTCCCCCCAAGCCCTCTCCCTCCCTCAGATCTCCCGATGTCCCTGCTCTCAAATTTTGTACTTGTGTGCTTCCCTCTCTCTCCCCATCTTGTCTCCCGCCCCCTTTATTATGTCTTATGTGTCCGTTTGTTTTTTTGTCATTAATGTTAGCTCTTGCATGAGCCTTGATCTTGAATACCAAAAAAACAAAAAAAAAACACAGAATGAAACCCATGGCCAAACTGCTCTGACATCAGCACGATTGTTCACATCTCTACTCTACAATACCAAAGTATCAATAAGATCATGCGAACAGGAAAGAAATCACCAGTTATACTGAAAAAACTTTTTAAACATTTCTCTCATTCGATCTCTTATCGTTTTTGACCTTTTCTTTCTGTTTCCCCTTTTATATCGAGCTGTTTTTGTCTATCTCTGCCACTAAAGGTTGTTGTCTTTTCAGCACCCTTACTTTAATGGATTTAAATCCAGGTACTTCTTCCCACTAGTTCTATATTTGGTATTTCTACCTGTGACATGTCCCAGGTTTACAAGAGCTTGGCGTTGTTGTTGTTGTTGTTGTTGTTGTTGTTGTTGTTGTTGTTGTTGTTGTTGTTATTGGGATTCTTGTTGGGGGTGATTTTTGAAATGTGCACCCTTTGGTCAGACAGCTGCCAGACCACACCCACATCTATCGCTCGACTCCCCCCTACATAATACCAAGACAAAATGATATGGCCGCCATCTTGGTTTTTTGGTGGGCCTAACACGTTCGGTCAGGTGGCCTCTGCGGATTATACACTGCTCAGGTTTGTTGCGTCGGATTTCCATTGGCTTTGTTTGGGTCGATTGTTATCATGATGAGGGACCCCAAAAAATCGAATCATATGTTAAATAAAAGTAAGGTTTAATCAAGGCCGTCAGAACGCATGGTAACCAAGCATTGCATTATGCAAACTAGTGGGGTCACCCGTGGGAATCCCACGGGCATGGAGGTGTATCATTGCGATCGGTGCAGCCGTTTGTGTGGCACCCGGGACAATAACATTAGGCAGGAGTCCAAACCTGAAAATGCTGGAGACCAAAGCTGAAATCGGAAAAAACAATGTAGCCTATTTTACTCCAGGAGGTCCCAGGATTACCCGGCCAAAATTTCGTTGCGATCGGTTCAGCCATTTTTGCGGTACCTGGGAACGGACAGAAGGACAGACAGACAGACAGACGGACGGACAGACAGACGGACGGACATTTGGTGAATTATAGTAAGATTACTAAAAAATAACATTACTTAATTTTTGAACCACCCTATACTGTGCCCAATTGATGACGTCATCAGTCACGTGGTTCGGCCGCCATCTTGGAAAAACCGAAAAAATTTGCACCTCCACATCTCCGAAAGTGCTGAACAGAAAAAATTGAGACATGGCTCATTGTGAAGAACTCTCCATGGGGAAGAAAATATGTTAATGATGACGTCATCAGTCTCGTGGTTCGGCCGCCATCTTGGAAAAACCGAAAAACTTAGCACCTCCATATCTCCAAATGTGCTGAATAGAAAAAATTGAGACATGGCTCATTGTAAAGAACTCTCCATGGGGAATAAAATATGTTAATGATGACGTCATCGGTCACGTGGTTCGGCCGCCATATTTGTTCTAAATGGCCGATAAAAAGTACATTCCGGCAAGTCCTCGGTCTCTGACCGATTTTTCATTTGTTTGTTTGTCCACACAGAATAAATATGATTTTCTCTGCAACCGTTGGCCGATTGACAGGAAATTTTCACCATAGGTGCAACTCCACCTGTAGAATTTTAATGATAATTATGACGTCATAGATCACGTGGTTTGGCCGCCATCTTTGAAAATCGAAAAACTTTGCACCTCTATATTTCTGAAAGCGCTGAATAGACAAAATTGAGACATGGCTCATTGTAAAGAACTATCCATGGTGAATAAAATATGTTAATGATGATGTCATAGGTGCCTCCATTATGATGTCATAATTCGACAAGTACAAAACGTCATCTGATCAAGATGAAATTTCTTGAGCATAATCTAGGAATAAATTAGTGGAGAAAATAATAATAATGGTGACGTCATCGGTCACGCGGTTCGGGCGCCATATTTGTTTTAACAGAAAATTCTTTAAAACCACTGAAAATATATCCTGGTGAGGGTTTGCAATCTCTGATTGGTTTTTTCTTGTTTTATTTTGTATTCTGATCAATTGATGGTCGACTGGTAGACTGGCAGCCATTTTAGTTGTAAAAAAATCCGATACTGAACATGTACTCAACCATTTCTCGGACATGCATTTACTGATTGCAGATTGGTAAATTGCATTTACCGTACAAACATACAAACAAATATAAATTGCATTTACCGATCTCGGACATTGCATTTACCATTTCTCGGACATGCATCTTACATATGCAGAAGATTGTTTTTTAATCCGACCAAAGATGGCCGACTGACGGTCGTACAGGAAAATTACGGTTATAAAAATTAGGGGTAAAGGAATATCTAGATCCAGGTAGATCTGCATAGGTAGGTGTCCGTCTGTCGTGATAGGGAACCTCACCTGTAATAAGTTCTGTGTTTAGCCCGTATGTCGGATTAAGCTTGTATCTTTGTCCCTGTATGAGGGGGCGGGGCATGCTAATTAGTACAGGGATTATGGGGAAAAATTCCGTTGTGTGTCATTCCCTCTGTGAGCATCCCAGTGTCCCTTATGCCAATACATCCCATAGACATTAGATAGGCCCTTAGTGCACCACATTAATTAAATCCCCCTCCGCCACAAGACGATAAAACTGACCGGAAGAGCACCAGCAAGTGGCCGCGCAGTGTTACACCATGGCAGGCAGACATCGTACAGGCAGGCCGAGGCCACGCCCACCTTGTGAAGGATTGGAAGGGAGGATCGATGACGTCAGAGGAGAAGCGACTCCACGAACGGCGAGCCGACATTTTGACCCTTCTCATGCTGGATCCAAAGCGAGCGGTCGCATTTTGCCTCTGTCTGCATCGACATCCCTCTCCTTCCTGTGTCGTTGTTGGATACTCTTGCTTGGCCCTCGTGTATTCCTCTGCCATCGACTCTCCCCGCTTCGTGTCGGACGTTGGTGAGCGACTGTGTGCGGGATGGGACTTGTGGTTGCGAACTGAGGAGAGACTGCGTGTGGGGTGTTCGTAAAACGGCAGAGCCCCAAGAACGAAGAGCCGCGTTTTCCGTGCCGCGTTCGTGAAGAAGGGCACAGTTGGGGAGCAGGCTGTGCACTCGTTCGCCTCGCGCCGGAGGCCTTCATCGGGGCCGAGCGAGCAAGGGTGGTTCGCGCCAACGACCGAGCAGCTCGCGCCATCGACCGAGCAGTTCGCACCAACCGGAGCTGTGTTCGGATGACGTGCTGAGACCGGACGATTCCTGGCGCACAAAGATATGCCAACACAAACGCGCACACAATGGTTATTTTTGCTTAATTCATTCCCCTTTGCTGTTGTTGAAGTGAGGTGTGCGGGATACCGATTTCGGAATCATAGTTATTTACTGGCGCGTCCATTGTTCTCGGGTTCCGCATAATAAATCGTTTCTTTTTGTACATTGAATTCGGGGTTTCGTTCGCTTGATTTCATTTCCTACAGGATCGAGGGCTGCCGTCGCAGCCGTGAGGTAAGAGCGCCTCCATTAAAGTTCGTTTGGCCATCCGCGATCCCACGGTATTAACCAAGGGCAATCGCACGACATTACTAAAACCACGGGGGCTATGATATTTTTCTCCTTTTCTTCTTGTTTTGATAAGCTTTGTATGACCGGGTGCTTTAGGTTGAAGTACAGGTGATTAGCGTAGTACCTATTCATAGAAAATGTCTTTCTCGACAGAGGTTATGGCAATGCGAATACTAGAACGGCACTCAGTAGAGCGCATACCTCCATTGGTGAACAGTTTATGTTTTGTATCCACTGATAGGCGGATCTGGATCTGGACCCGAACCAAAATCTAATCGGCTTGTTCTTGTCACCTAACCGACTCGTCCACCAAGTTATTCATAACTCGTCCATAACTTTTATAAATATCATCTACTATATAAGAGAGATGTCTGTCTGTCTGTGTGTCACCATTTTTCTCAGAGATGGCTGAACGAATCTTCGTCAAACTTTCAGAGGTTCAACATTGAGTGCCTGGGAGTGTTTTAGGGGGAAAAAAATAATGAAAAAAAAAGATCGGTTTTTTGGAGGTTTAAAAAAAAAAATCGCTTGATCGTGCCTAAGCCTTTTAAAATTAATGACAGTTATATGCAAGCACACATTCGCATAAATAAATACAAAACAATCACCAGACATTTGAATACAAATAAATCAAACTATTCTGGAAGTGCACAAAGTTGGTAGTACAGCTTCTTCTTTTTCCTGATCGGCATCACACTCAACGCAGAAACGTGATGAACGCCACATTCACCCACCAACATATATATGAACCCGCTTCCTCCCCCCTCCCCTCCCCTTCCCCCCCCTCTCTCCCCTTCCCCCTCCCCTCCACTTCCCTCCCCCTTCCCCTTCTCCCCCCCCCTGTTCCCCCTGTCCCCCTTCTCTCCCCCCACCCCTCCCCTTACCTCCTCCCCCCCCCTGTTCCCCCTGTCCCCCTTCTCTCCCCCCACCCCTCCCCTTACCTCCTCCCCCCCACACCTCCACTTCCCCCCTCCCCCACCCAGCAACGCCGGGTACTTCTGCTAGTGTCATATATCACTTTTCGCCCAATCTATCAACGGTGAAGAATCGCTTAAAAATTAAATAATTTTCAATCCGAATCCATATTCAGATCTTCACCAAAATCGAATATATTTGTCCTTGTCACACACACAACCTGTCCACCAAGTTTCGTCCAAATCCATGCATAACGTTTTGAGATATCCTGCTATGTATCGGTTTTAGCCCTATCACTCAATGGTGAAGAATCACTTTAAAAATTCTAGCAGCCGGATCCGGAACTGGATCTTCACCAAAATATAATAATTTCGTTCTTGTCACATACAAGACCTCACTGCCAAATTTTGTCCGAATCCGTCCACAACTTTTTGAGATATCTTGTTCACAGGCAGACAGAGAGGGGTGAAAACATAACCTCCATCCACCTTCGGTAGCGGAGGTAATGAAGCACATGCACACTCTCTTTCTCTTTCCCTCTCTCAGCATATATATCTCCTTACCTGGCATTACCAAACAAAGCAATACAAGCCTGAGTAGTTTAGTGTTAGTCATGAAAGTGCACTTTTTTTTTGCTTTAAGGCGAGTTTAAGTGGATGATATCTGCAGGTATGAAATGAGAGAATTATTTACCTTTGTAATAAAAGGGCTTCAAAAACTCTCTCTCTCTCTTCCTCTCTCTCTCTCTCTCTCCCTCTCTCTCTCCCTCTCTCCCCCCCTCTCTCTCTCTCCCTCTCTCTCCCTCTCTCTTTCTCTCCCTTAGGTTGCTTGCACACTCTTCCTCAATATGCTGTGATTACAGTTGGACTCTCTTGGCTACAACCACATAACTCACTTGCGATTAGCTCAGTATTACAGGCCTATGATTCATACTTTCCATAAAACCCTAATCTAACTTCCCACTGGGTCACCGGTTCATTGGCAGTTCCCAGACTCGATGCTCTCGCCTTTCGGTAATTTGAGTTATTGCAAGCTCCTCTCTTCCCTGGTGTATACAAAATGGCACACCGTCACAAACGCATTCATGATTACACACATATTTCTGTGTAAAAGCGGTGAGGGTTAGTGGCTGGGGGGTGGGGGGCGGGGGGGTTCCTTGGCCTTACCTTAAAAGTTCAACTCTAGAGGTACTTTTGGAGTGAAACTTGGTATATATTATGAATGCTGACAGATGGAAAACAAACATCCATGGCTTTATAGCCATTTTGATTCAGTAATTTGCTCCACTGGCTTGAATTATACAGATATTTTTTCTTTCTTTATGAAGATGCTGAAACCTGATTTTCATGTATTTCCATCCATTTGAATGAGCCAAAAGAATATCTCAGATCTAAGGTTTTGAGTTGTCTGTAGTCTTGTTTAACCCTTGGATGCAGTGATTGGGCCTCGGAGGCCCACAAGGTTTTTTTTTGTTGCAAAAACTATGCTGTACAATTATTTTTTTGGGAATGAGCCTTATTTTCACCGACTTTCATGTTGTTACACAAAATTCAGTGACATTTAAAAAATATTCATTCAGGCTCGTGGGAAAATCTTCATTCTTCACTTAGAACCCGAAAATCCGACACGAATGCAGGCCTGGGGCCTTCGAGGCCCCGCATAAATGTTGTTGTACTTCTATGTTATATCATTATTTTCTTGATATGAGTCTCATTATATGCTCCTATAACTTGGATACAAATAATTCAGTGACAAAAATATGAAAATTTAAAAACTTCACACGAATACATTTGTGGGGCCTCCGAGGCCCAATGGCTGCATAGGTGTAGGATTTTTGACAGTTGTGGACATATACATTCTAAATAAAAGGATTAGTGAATCGTATTTTTTGAGCAAATACTCCTCCATGAGCCTCAACGTTTTAGAGAAAAAAATAGTTTAAAAATCAAGAACCAAAAATTTTTTTTGCAAAAAAAATAAATATATATTCATTACTTGTATGGGATTCTTCCAACTAATAGGATCAATGATTCACATTTTCTGAGCAAATGCACACCTATGAGCATCGACTTGGATTGAAAAAGGATATGAAAGAAAATAAATCTATAAAAATACAAAAACATTACACGAATACATCTGTTGGGCCGCCGAGGCCCAATGGCTGCGTTTATGTAGGATTTTTGACGCCTGCATCGAAGGGTTAAATATCCGACACAAGTTTAAACCGTTGGGTTGGTGCTCCCCATGCAGTTGGGCCTTTGCATCAATGAGTGGCGGAGTGTACCGTTTGTCAGATCTCCCAGAATGCATTGCTGGAAGGTAACTTGTATCATGCACTGGCAGGATGGAACATGTGAACCAATCAAAAGAAACAGAGGGAGCAAATGAATGGAGAGGAACACCCTGGAGATTGTTTAAATACATTTCTGAGATGCCGCTACTCCAGGTAAGCAATCCGAAGAGCAATTATGTAACATTCCTCGACATTTATGACTTAGAGTAGGCCTACCTTTTAAAGGAATCATTAAATATCATTGGCTTAGCAAGTTGGTAGGTTTAACTTTTTTCAACCTCCCGACCAGCAATCTCAATTCACAATTGGCTCAGTCATGACGTCATACCTACACTACACCTTTTGAATTACATCTCAAATAGGAGTTCATATAGGTATTTAAATCAGTTTGTTATGTTTGAGGATCGTGTCGCAATGTCGAGCGAGTGGAGCACCAAGTGGAAAGGATTTAATTCCCAGCATGCGGTTGGGTGTGCCGATGTATACTCGTGTACCGATGTGCAGTTAACCTGAAACGGTAACCCGATAAATATAGAGCACTACAAGGAACTGATAACTTCCTTAATGACGGGTGTACGATCTAATATAATAAAATCGTTTTTCTTAGCAACAGAAGGGGCAAAGATGCGCAACAGCAAGGTGAGAAAATATGAAAGGTGTGTTTATAATAATATGGATTTTCTGGTTTTAAGGAGCAAGAGAATGTATAGTCAGGTTCACTGTGTTAACAAATATAATTTCGTTCAAAATTTTGGGAGATTAGCAAACCTGTACATATTTGGAATCATCAGAGCATGGAGAATCCGAAAATCAATGTTGGCATAGCACAGACACCTGCATGGCCGCCATTTTGGATTTTCAAAATGGCCACCATAAAATACATATTTTGCGCTATCTCGGCTTCGAGTCAACCTAGAAACTTAATTAAATATGCTAATCCTATGTTTTCTGGGTCACGGAATCCAATAAAGGCCTCAAAATAGTGCTCAGGATTATAGAAAAGCAACAAACAAGGGTAATTGAAAACCATTGTCTTTATATTTGTAATATAACTGTATAACATAACACATGATATTGCAAGTCCTTTGAAGTTATAGGTTTGGGTTTATAAAGCAAGAAAGCAGCCGTGTTAGTATCAGATTGAACTAGGAGTCCTATACACAGGATCTACCTGGTCTATACCGTTCAGGAATATGCTTTTACAGATCTTCATCACTGTCCTGAGTGTCATTTTCGTAAAGGTGTCTACGCAAATGTAAACATTAATTTTTGGATTCCTCATGCTCTGAATATTCCAAAAATGTATAGTTTTGCTCATCTCCAAAAATTTAGAACGAAAAAAACATAGTGAACCTGACTCGTGTCACAGAAATATGTTTCTGAGAGGAGGAGTTGGGACGGGGCAGTCCCTGCTTTAACCAACTGTGTCAGGGGGTACACACACACACACACACACACACACACACACACACACACACACCTACAGTGCACCGTGGCCTGTTCGAAGTACTGTTGCAGTAAAGCATAAACTACATCAACACGACAACACCTCCACCGAGTTTACCTTGCACCAAAGCACCAAAGGTTTACCTTGAATTTGAAACAGGCCTTTGTTCATCGATCGATGCACTTTCTACTTTTTAAAGGAAAGACATAAATTAAATAGACGATAGCAGGAGCAGGACCACGTTCTTTTGATTCGTTTTTAAAATTTGATTAATTTTGCCTTCCTTACTCTGAGATGTCCCCACAGAGTACACAGGCGGGACTGCGGAAGCTTTGACGTCGATCCTGCTGGTTAATTATGTACATTGTACTCAATTCCCACTGGTTCATTAATTTCGTTTTACTCAATAAAGTTACACTTTGGACTCATTCCCTAATATTTTCTTCACTCAACATAATTGTTGGAACAGTAGAAAAAGTTGTGTTCAATGCTTTGGCAATATGGAAGAGGAAGGACAGTCGTGCTTAAATTAAATGATTTAAAAAAAAAAAATTATTTTTGCCAATCAGAAAGTGCCAAATAGCCTTTGAGTGTTGATTTTTCATTTTGCCAGTGACGTCACATTATGAAGTCACCTTCATCCAAATGGCAGTTTACATAGTGAAACAGTATATTATTTTGAGCTGGGCTTCCAATACTAATTCCTCCGTCATTAGCAACTCTGAAAGTATTCAGTATGTTGAAACTGATCAGTGGGATTTTGAAGAAACGATTGAAGACTAAATTAGTGATGGAAACGCTTTTACGGGTATTGATGATGACGGTTGGTATTGTGGGGGGGGGGGGGGGGTGGGCGGTGACGGATGATGGGGGATTGGGGGAGAGGGGGGGGGGGAGGAGAAAGTGGGGTAGTTGTGGGGATTGTTAGCTATTGTGACGGTTAATGGTGGAGGGGGGGGGGGGGATTTTGGGTGGTCATGGGGATTGTTAGCTATGGTGACTCTTAATGGGGGATTGTGGGAGGATGGTGGAGGGGGTGGTTGTTGGGAATGTTAACTAGGGTTTTTGAGCTCTTCAGATGTGTAGGGCAAGGTGGCGATGATGTTAGCCACCACATCTGCCGAGGTGAGATCGGTCACTGGAAGACCCAACAAAGGTATTCGATTCAACGCTCAAATCGCTCATGTACATATTCTGGTAGCTTGGCAGAGATTGTCTTACATATTGCGACGGTTGTTTCTTCCGCCTAATCATGTATTTGATCCGATCATAAAATCAGAATCCACATTTCCATTATATACTTTAATTCGTCCGTGAGAGTAGATAGTGTTTCCAAGCCAAAGCACGTTTCAATAGCCCGAAACAAAATGGCAGCTTTAGAATCCAGCGATGTCACAGAGGGCTGACAAAGATGGCGTACCACCATTTTGGTAAGGCTTATTTTATTGTTATGAGCACCCTGTTAATCATCTTCAAAAAGGGTTTTTTTTAACCCAAATACCCAGTTTTCACTCATGCACTTCCTTGGAGTTCGATAAGTATGCATGCAAAGCCTGGGACCACGAGGTTTCATGGTTTTGGAGTTATGGAGCAGACACACACACACTACATTATTATGGATTATAATATCATGTAAATCTTCAGTCCCAGGGACTGGATAACCTTGTTTGTAAACTTTATTGTACATCTCAAGTCAGTGGCTGGCAGGATGATCTGGAGGTGCGCACACACACCTCTGATTCGTCTATCCTGGGTTTGAATTGTTAGGTTTGGGTTTGAGCTGGTGTTTCACATAAAATACCATTGATGTTGCTGCCGTGTCTTGGATGGCCGTTGAACCGGAAGCCTCGTCCATCAGTATTGGTCGTTGGTGGACGTTGAAGATCCAACCGTTTCATTCGTGAAGGGTGAGCGAGTTATCGTCGGCACCCTGGACAAATCACAAATTCCTGTCACCTTCAATCGGATGTCACGCACAGCCACCCGGTTAATGAAAGACCTGGACCCCAAAAAAGCCTCCCCCAGCCGACCCCACAAGGTGGGAACAATTCGGATTGTCGAGGAAGTAGTCGGAGTATGGTACATCAAGAAGATCGACGAAAAGATGGAATTATAACTTTAACCACAATCGGAAACCTGTGTGAAAAGTACTGAAACAAAAACGAAGATGAGGTTCTTTGTAACTTGGGATAGAAAGTTTTATTAACACTTTATGGTTTGGATCACTGCACATCGAACTGGACAGGTATAACACAGCAAACCGCACATAGGTGTGCAAAGAATGGATGAATAATATACATACAATTAAAACTCCATTTTAAATTAAAATACACAAAGTGTTTACACCTACCGTCGGTCAAGTTTATCGACGTAATATTTATACAACACGTGACATTTATAATATAGATTTTTAAGTATGTACTGAACACGTCAGTTGTGTTTAAAATCGAAATACTGCTTTGGTAATCTAGCTGTGGAAATACAGGTGTAAGGATCTCTCCTTGTCGATTCATGGAGGATAAGTGAGGAGGAGTTATACATCGTCTTATAGGACAAAATGTCCAAAAATCCCGAACAAAGCCACAGAGAACACCGACATCATACATTCACGTCCAAATAGGTAAAAGGTCGACGATAAAATAATCACATTAAGGTAAATATTGATCACGTGACACTTTGCGAACTGTATACCTACACAGTGGTCATGCATTCTAAGAGCAGAAGTGGAATAGTTTTACTGAAGCCCGTGCTATCCTCATCGTTTGAGAATCGAAATCGACACAATTCAAGGTTCAATCGATGTACTATGTTTAAGACAAATGTTTTTAATTTCCTGTACACATTACATAAGATGCCCCCCGGGCCTCCCTCCATACTGTGCGGGCCTGGTACTGGTACTTGCATTTGTCAACACAACCCTGAGTACACAAATCATTGATCGATTTCATCCTTTAGCACAAAACTGTTTATCCCAATTTGTACTTTTTAAACTCTTCAACAATAATGGAATGGGATCCCAAGCTTTGGAACATTTCATTTAGGATTCCGTTGACAGGTAAGCGGGGGGGACATGGAATACTATCCAGGCTGTACAGAAGGCTCTCCTGGCCAGTTAGCAGGAGCACAACGATGGAACAATGAATTCATGAAGGAAACGGCAGAAGGTGATACAGAATGTTTGGGTTAGCAGCAGGGAAACGTTAAGCTGTCAGTTGAAGGAAAGACAAGGCCATTCGTCAGGTTGGCACAGGGCCCAACGAGGCCGAGGGCATTACGCACACGAGCTCATCGCAGAAAGGGAAACGTCACTCATCGCGCCGTAGCCAAGGACACGGGAGCTTTTCTCACGAAGGACGACGATGTGGAAGTCGAGGGGTGAGGTCGACCGTCGAGGGTCGAAGGAGATCACTGCTGGAACTCCAGCGCCCAGACGTGCTGCGGCCAGCCGCTGCGTCCCTTGGACTTGCGCTCGTTACATTTGGCGACTCCTTTTTGGATCTCATCTTGCTGCAAGAGGAGTGCGAGGCACATGACATGAGTGCGGCACTTTTATCCAGATGGTTAAAACAAGGCTACTATTTAAGATTTGGAGAGAAACACTAGAAATGACGGAAAAGTAGATAGGATTGAATGGTAAATAGAAAAATCCTGGCTCAGTCGTCAAGCTTAACTATCTTTTCCAGAGATTGTCCCATCTCTATGTACAGTACTTGTAATTCCCAAAATCCATTTATTAGTCGCCTTCCGGTCTCACCAGAGGGGACTATAGGTTTGCTCTCTGTCTGTCCATCCGTCCGTCCCACCTGTGGTTTTCCAGACTTTTTCCCAAACCCTTTAACATATTCAACTGAAACTTGGTACATGGCTTTATTAGGATAAGTTACAGAACAAGTTCGAGTTACAAGGCGTTTCGTCAATTTTTCACAGGTGGTACCCGTTTTGGACTTAGGTAGGGAAAATATCACATCAGTAGGGGACATATATTGCAAAGCAATAATCCCTCCTGTTATACGTATGTACCTTACTTTTAATTTTCCTCTTTAATGACAGAATAAACTGCAAAAGTCAAGAAAACTTTGGCGACTGCCTATAGCTGGTGAAACACAATGAATACATTCGTAAACTATAAAGATAAACCGATGGATACATTCGTAAACTATTAGGATAAACACACTGAATACATTCATAAACTATCAAGAGAAACCAATGCATACATTTGTAAACTATTAGGATAAACCGATGGATACATTTGTAAACTATTAGGATAAACACAATGTATACATTCGTAAACTATTAGGATAAACACAATGGATACATTCGTAAACTATTAGGATAAACACAATGGATACATTAGTAAACTATTAGGATAAACCGATGGATACATTCGTAAGCTTTTAGGATAAACCGATGGATACATTCGTAAACTATTAAGACAAACCGATGGACACATTCGTAAACTATTAGGATAAAAACAATGACTACATTCGTAAACTATTAAGATAAACCCATGGATACATTCGTAAACTATGAGGATAAACCGATGGATACATTCATAAACTATTAGGATAAACACAATGGATACATTCGTAAACTATTAGGATAAACCGATGGATACATTTGTAAAGTATTAGGATAAACCGATGGATACATTAGTAAACTATTAGGATAAACCGATGGATACATTCATAAACTATTAAGATAAACCGATGGATACAGATACATTCGTAAACTATTAGGATAAACACAATGGATACATTCGTAAACTATTAGGATAAACCGATGGATACATTCGTAAACTTTTAGGATAAACCGATGGATACATTCGTAAACTATTACGATAAATCGATGGATACATTCATAAACTTTTAGGATAAACCGATGGATACATTCATAAACTATTATTATAAACCGATGGATACATTCATAAACTTTTAGGATAAACCGATGGATACATTTGTAAACTATGAGGATAAACCGATGGATACATTCGTAAACTATTAGGATAAACCGATGGATACATTCGTAAACTATTAGGATAAACACAATGCATACATTCGTAAACTATTAGGATAAACACAATGGATAAATTCGTAAACTATTAGGATAAACCGATGGATACATTCGTAAGCTTTTAGGATAAACCGATGGATACATTCGTAAACTATTAAGACAAACCGATGGATACATTCGTAAACTATTAGGATAAACACAATGACTACATTCGTAAACTATTAAGATAAACCCATGGATACATTCGTAAACTATGAGGATAAACCGATGGATACATTCATAAACTATTAGGATAAACACAATGGATACATTCGTAAACTATTAGGATAAACCGATGGATACATTAGTAAACTATTAGGATAAACCGATGGATACAGATACATTTGTAAACTATTAGGATAAACACAATGGATACATTCGTAAACTATTAGGATAAACCGATGGATACATTCGTAAACTTTTAGGATAAACCGATGGATACATTCGTAAACTTTTAGGATAAATCGATGGATACATTCATAAACTTTTAGGATAAACCGATGGATACATTCATAAACTATTATTATAAACCAATGGATACATTCATAAACTTTTAGCATAAACCGATGGATACATTTGTAAACTATGAGGATAAACCGATGGATACATTCGTAAACTATTAGGATAAACCGATGGATACATTCGTAAACTATTAGGATAAACCGATGGATACATTCGTAAACTATGAAGACAAACCGATGGATACATTCGTAAACTATTAGGATAAACACAATGAATACATTCGTAAACTATTAAGATAAACCCATGGATACATTCGTAAACTATGAGGATAAACCGATGGATACATTTGTAAACTATTAGGATAAACCGATGGATACATTCGTAAACTATTTGGATAAACACACTGAATACATTCATAAACTATTAAGAGAAACCAATGCATACATTCGTAAACTATTAGGATAAACCGATGGATACATTTGTAAACTATTAGGATAAACACAATGGATACATTCGTAAACTATTAGGATAAACACATGGATACATTCGTAAACTATTAGGATAAACCGATGGATACATTCGTAAGCTTTTAGGATAAACCGATGGATACATTTGTAAACGTTTAGGATAAACCGATGGATACATTCGTAAACTATTAGGATAAATCGATGGATACATTCATAAACTTTTAGGATAAACCGATGGATACATTCATAAACTATTATTATATACCGATGGATACATTCATAAACTATAAAGATAAACCGATGGATACAGATACATTCGTAAACTATTAGGATAAACACAATGGATACATTCGTAAACTATTAGGATAAACCGATGGATACATTCGTAAACTTTTAGGATAATCCGATGGATACATTCGTAAACAATTAGGATAAACCGATGGATACATTCGTAAACTATTAGGATAAACCGATGGATACATTCATAAACTATTAGGATAAACCGATGGATGTATCCGCAAGGTACACCTATTACGTGTTTGCTCGTCTCAAACTGCCATGAGAGTCTCGAAAGGCCGAGGAGCCAAATTACGACATCTTGCAGAAAATCCTCAATTTCACACGTGGTCAGCATTAGGCCGACCGTGCTGTGGGGGCCCTTCTTGAAGCAAGGAATGGTTAAGTGATCGTCGAATGGGGAACGGCAAAGTACGGAGGAGGTTTGCTAAGGGGAGGAGGTCACAGGAAAAGAGAGAGAGAGAGAGGACGGGTTGGAGGTTGGTCGTGCTTTGACCATCCTGATGGCGTCCGGTGATTTGGGCCTACGAGATGCGGATGCAATTAGCCCCATCATAATTTTCATTTAGCATGGCCGCTCCAAAAGGTGAGTTTCCCGAACATTCCTTTATCTGAGACATTCTGGATTAACTGTTAATTGGAAAACTTCATGATTTAGCTGAAGCCAGAAACAACAACAAAGTTCAAAACTTTCATTCCTGATATCTGGTCGATATCTTCCCACCGAAGCTCTACCTTGTTTTTGGAATGCAACTAAAACTGGCAGCTGATGACCAATTAGAGCTGAGTGCTTGGTTTAGTAGTTAGACTTGTTTTTTTTGTCCTTCACTGGCCGAGCTGGGTTGGATTCCCGCAGCTACTGGCTCCGCCAACTCGGACGTGGCGAGCATGGTGGGTGTGGCAAACCCCCCTCAATATGCGTCGAGGCTTTCATCCTGCATCGGGCTGGAACAGAATGGGTTTAGGTGTTTATAAACTGCAGGAAGCACTGCGTCGTCATCCTTTGGAGGAGGCGGGAAGCAGGCTGTCCTGTCTGCTTGCATTCCATTGTGCAGGATACTGAAGATCTCACAGCATCTTTCTCAAATAGATGAACGACCAGGACAGTTATTCGATGAAGCGTGAAATCAGATCATACTTCCCTGGATAATGATATCGGTCCAATGTATTTCAGCAATGGTGGCCCACCTGCAGCACAATGGTGGGCTTACTGCAGCACAATGGTGTGCTTACTGAAGCAGCAATGGTGGACTTACTGAAGCACCAACGGTGGCCCAACTGCAGCACAATGGTGGGCTTACTGAAGCAGCAATGGTGGGCTTACTGAAGCAGCAATGGTGGGCTTACTGAAGCACCAACGGTGGGCTAACTGAAGCAACAATGGTGGCCCAACTGAAGTACCAATGGTGGCCCAACTGCAGCACAATGGTGGGCTTACTGAAGCAGCAATGGTGGGCTTACTGAAGCACCAACGGTGGGCTAACTGAAGCAACAATGGTGGCCCAACTGAAGTACCAATGGTGGCCCAACTGCAGCACAATGGTGGGCTTACTGAAGCAGCAATGGTGGGCTTACTGAAGCACCAACGGTGGGCTAACTGAAGCAACAATGGTGGCCCAACTGAAGCACCAATGGTGGCCCAATTGAAGCACCAACGGTGGGCTTACTGCAGCACAATTGTGGGCTAACTGAAGCACCAATGGTGGGCTTACTGCAGCACAATGGTGGGCTTACTGCAGCACAATGGTGGGCTAACAGAAGCACCAAAGGTGGGTTTACTGAAGCACCAATGGTGGGCTAACTGAAGCACAATGGTGGGCTAACTGAAGCACAAATGGTGGGCTAACAAGTACCAATGGTGGGCTTACTGAAGCACCAAAGGTGGGTTTACTGAAGCACCAATGGTGGGCTAACTGAAGCACAATGGTGGGCTAACTGAAGCACAAATGGTGGGCTTACTGAAGCACCAATGGTGGGCTAACAAGCACCAATAGTGGGCTTACTGAAGCACCAATGGTGGGCTAACAAGCACCAATGGTGGGCTTACTGAAGCACCAACGGTGGGCTAACTGAAGCAACAATGGAGGCCCAACTGAAGCACCAATGGTGGCCCAATTGAAGCACCAACGGTGGGCTTACTGCAGCACAATTGTGGGCTAACTGAAGTACCAATGGTGGGCTTCCTGAAGCACCAATGGTGGGCTTACTGCAGCACAATGGTGGGCTTACTGCAGCACAATGGTGGGCTAACTGAAGCACCAAAGGTGGGTTTACTGAAGCACCAATGGTGGGCTAACAAGCACCAATGGTGGGCTTACTGAAGCACCAATGGTGGGCTAACAAGCACCAATGGTGGGCTAACAAGCACCAATGGTGGGCTTACTGAAGCACCAATGGTGGGCTTACTGAAGCACACTGGTGGGCTAACAAGTACATCCTATTATTTACAGTTGGTCTTATTCTATAAATTAAGTAGAGCAGAGACTTTTAAACCATGACATACCAGCTCACGCCTCCGTCGTTCATCACGTGCTTCGCTGCGCCGTATGTCCGCTCGAAATCCACCACCAGCTACCTCCCCTCGTGCCAGTACTTCCGTCAGGTACGCGATGTAGCTTGTGGCCAGACGGAGTGTCTTGATTTTTGAGAGCTTGGTATCAGCAGGGACGTTGGGGATACACTCCCTGCAGGGCATACACACACGTTGCACCAATGGATAATAATTATACAGTGATGACAAAAGGAGCTAATTGGAAACACGCTTGCCGATTGGTTAATGAATGTATTGTTTCCACGTTCCAACTTGCATATGTATCTAAAGTTAGTTGATACACACGGGAATTTCCTCCCACAGAGTTGTCATAATCCCTTCCTTCCCCTCTCTCATTCTTTCTCACTTCACTTTCCCTCAATTGCCATACACGAGTTATTTATTTTCCTCCCTTTATTTCATGGAATCTTTTCCATATTTTTAAATGAGGTGTATTTGTTTTAAATCACAAGAAATCTTGAATTTAATGACTATTGGAGCTGCTTGAGCACAATCATTGTACCAACAGAACTTGCTGTCCCTCCACGTACCAGACTGTATGTGCAGCGTTTGTCGACCTTCTTTGTTCCTACATATATACTGTACACACACACACACACACACACACACACACACACACACACACACACACACACACACACACACACACACACACACACACACACACACGCACACACACACACATACCTTGTAATCAATTCCGAATCTGAAAACTTATTGAAGATTAATATCAAAATGCGACTTGAGGATTTGAATGTCGTATCTTCTGCGAACCATCGGAAGTGAGTGAAATGTTGATGATCACTTTCGATTATATTTTAAAAGAGACCAGTTTAGGGTAGAACAGAAATACCCTCAGGTGAACCGAACATGGTAAATAGTGGATAACAACAACCTGAAAAACAGAAGTAACAAATAACACCATCAGCTGAACATAACGTGGTAAATAAGGAGTAACAACAACCTGAAAAACAGAAGTAACAAATAACACCAACAGGTGAACATGACGTGTTAAATAATGAATAACAACAACCGGAAAAACAGGAGTAACAAAAAACACCATCAGCTGAACATAACGTGGTAAATAAGGAGTAACAACAACCTGAAAAACAGAAGTAACAAATAACACCATCAGGTGAACATGACGTGGTAAATAATGAATAACAACCGGAAAAACAGGAGTAACAAAAAACACCATCAGCTGAACATAACGCGGTAAATAATGAATAACAACCGGAAAAACAGGAGTAACAAAAAACACCATCAGCTGAACATAACGTGTTAAATAATGAGTAACAACAACCGGAAAAACAGGAGTAACAAAAAACACCGTCAGGTGAACAAAATGCGGTAAATAATTAACAACAACCTGAAAAACAGGAGTAACAAATAACACCATCAGGTGAACATAACACAGTAAATAATGAACAACAACAACCTGAAAAACAGGAGTAACAAATAACACCATCAGGTGAACATAACGTGTTAAATAATGAGTAACAACAACCGGAAAAACAGGAGTAACAAAAAACACCGTCAGGTGAACAAAATGCGGTAAATAATGAAAAACAACCTGAAAAACAGGAGTAACAAATAACACCGTCAGGTGAACAAAATGCGGTAAATAATAAACAACAACCTGAAAAACAGGAGTAACAAATAACACCATCAGGTGAACATAACGTGTTAAATAATGAAAAACAACCTGAAAAACAGGAGTAACAAATAACACCGTCAGGTGAACAAAATGCGGTAAATAATAAACAACAACCTGAAAAACAGAACTAACAAATAACACCATCAGGTGAACATAACGTGTTAAATAATGAGTAACAACAACCGGAAAAACAGGAGTAACAAAAAACACCGTCAGGTGAACAAAATGCGGTAAATAATGAAAAACAACCTGAAAAACAGGAGTAACAAAAAACACCGTCAGGTGAACAAAATGCGGTAAATAATGAAAAACAACCTGAAAAACAGAACTAACAAAAAACACCATCAGGTGAACATAACGCGGTAAATAATGAATAACAACAACCTGAAAAACAGGAGTAACAAAAAAACCCCTTCAGGTGAACATAATGTGGTAAATAATGAATAACAACAACCTGAAAAACAAGAGTAACAAAAACCACCATCAGCTGAACATAATGCGGTAAATAATGAATAACAACAACCTGAAAAACAGGAGTAACAAAAACCACCATCAGGTGAACATAACATGGTAAATAGTGGATAACAACCTGAAAAACAAGAGTAACAAAAAACAGGATTAAGTGAATATAACATGGTAAATAGTGGATAACAACCCGAAAAACAAAAGCAATAAAAAACACCATCAGGTGAACATAACGTGGTAAATAAAGAATAACAACAACCTGAAAAACAAGAGTAACAAAAAACAGGATTAAGTGAATATAACGTGGTAAATAGTGGATAACAACCCGAAAAACAAAAGCAATTAAAAACACCATCATGTGAATCATAATGCGATAAATAATGGATAACAACAACAACCCGAAAAACAAGGGTAAAAAACAGGATGAAGTGAATATAATGTGGTAAATAATGGAAAAGAACAACCAGAAAAACAAAAGCAATTAAAAACACCATCATGTGAATCATAATGCGATAAATAATGGATAACAACAACCCGAAAAACAAGAGTAAAAAACAGGATTAAGTGAATATAATGTGGTAAATAATGGAAAACAACAACCCGAAAAACAAAAGCAATAAAAAAACACCATCAGGTGAACGTTACGTGGTAAATAATGAACAACCTGAAAAACAGGAGTCACAAAAAACACCATCAAATGAACATAACATGGTAAATAGTGGAAAACAACAACCCGAAAAACAAAATCAATAAAAAAACATCATTAGGTGAATGTTACTTGGAAAATAATGAACAACAACCTGAAAAACAAGAGTAACAAAAACACCATCAGGTGAACATAATGTGGTAAATAATGGATGACAACAACAACCTGAAAAACAAAATCAAATAGTCCCCCTTTCGCTCCGCGGTGCGCCGGGGGTCAACAAGCGTTACGCCGAGGTCCCCTGTCGGTGAAGTGATGTGAGTTGACAAAGTGGAAGACGCAAGGCGGCCATATTGGATTTTGACGTGGCGACCCAATTTTCAATAGCGTTCTCCCTTATGCGTAGATACACCGACACACCAGATTAGAAGTTGGGACTTCGCTTATTTTTCAAGATATTTCGCTCACAAGGTTCAGACATATATATGATGGCGGCCATCTTGGATTTTGACGTGGCGATCCAATTTTCAATAGCGTTCTTCCTTATAGACTAGAGGCAAAATCTGAAAAGGGGCCTAGAAATCACTTTAGGGAGTACGGAATGTTAGGAGCTGGCATCCATGTCAGACTGTTAAAGTGGTTCATAGTGAACATATTTCAAGTGGATGCCCATCAAATTTGGCCTTTTTAAATATTATACAGCCAAAACAAAGTGGCCGCCATTATCGAAAACTCCGAAAACTCCGGATTGTAATAAAATTACACAACTTTGTGTTTATACAGGATAACAATGAAATTTGCTGTATTTGGACATATTATAATAATACACACATCTTCCTCAAACGATCTAAGTGATATTTTATCTATTTCTTTCCCTATGGAGAGACAAACATGAAAAAATGCTCTGAAAATCTAAGAAAATTACATCTTGATGCATTATATTGAGCTTGTACAAATGTACGGACATACTTTGATGAAGTTCGTTTGATTTAAAAAAAAAACTGTGTTGGGATAATATTAACATCAGTCTTCGGTGGTGTAGTCCGAGTCATCTTGGGCACTGTTCAAAGGATTCCGACACGTTCCGTCAGCGCAACCACAACCAGCGGTACATCTTAGCTCCTTAAGACGACAACTGCATCTGTGAGATTCGCAATTCTTACACTGGCATTGTGTAAGCTTGAGGTAAACCTCTGGAAATGGTTTATCACTCATCAAATGAGGAAGTATATTTCCAGTTGTACCGTCCTTGTTCCATCCATTTCCCACCGGGGAAGATATATCTGGTTGTGCGATCAGTGAAGAGAGCCAAATTGTACACTGATGGTGTGCTCGCTTGATATGCAGCTTCAGAGAAGATCGGGTTGGTGGCAACTTCTCTGGTTCTTTGTGACCTTTGAGGAACATTTTGAAACGCACGTCATTGATGTTTGTGTTGTTATCATTGTTTGAATACAGTCTGCAGATGAAGCTCTCTACATCTGTCAGTGTTCTTTCAGTAAGTGTGCCGCGTCCGAGCCCGTCCAATAAGGGACAGTTCTTGATGAACGTTTTCCATGCTATTGTTTTGCCAATGCCACAAAATTGACTGACTGTGTCACAGCCCGAGAGGGCATGGAATGCTGGAAGATTGTGGCGGGGAGCTGGATCAAGGTCTACAGCGTGCACAGCAACAAAGCTCCGTTGCTTCGCTGTTCCCGTTTGCAACCAAAGCTCTCCAGATAAGTCACTGGCAAAGTGAACGAGGAGAACAAGGACGTCTGTGTCCCTGGAACAAATGATCAGACGCTCAAACCCAAGATCTGTCACAGACTTGGCGTGTAACAATATTCTGGTATCAGCTTCATCGTGGTTTGATTTGAGGGAGTTGACGTCCGTTCCACGGGATGACTCAACCGCCGTTCGGTCATGGAATCCGCCAGATGTCACGACTTCACGATTCGGTTGAGTCGACCTTGCTTGACGAATGAGCTCCATGCTCAAAAAGTGTTCCAGGTCTTGCTTGTTTTCTGGGAGGTCAATAAATTGCCTCCAGTTGACGGGTAATGGCACATCCCTGTTGTCCACTTTGCGACGTATTGGCCGGGTTTTCCCGGTCCGTAAAATCCGAGTGGTGTCCTTGATGGTATGTGCTTCATACCTATCAAACACAACGTCAACTCTGGAGCAAGTGTCACTGAAGTGACTGAAGACAGAGGCTACGAACCAGTCTGCGAGTTGTCCAAAATTGTGGGCATTTGCAGGTTTGCCGATTGCTTGAACAAGTGCCTGGCCATCGATGATTACACACGTTTTCAGATTTGCTGTCGGCGGCTCTTTCTCTACAGTTGTTCTTGTCTGAAGGATATTTCCGAGAGCTGCTTTGTTTGTGGATCGCATTGCTCCGGATGTGTCTGCAAGTGATAGAGGAACCGGCGAAAGTTCATGGCTGAGGATTTCCTTCAGGTCCACCTCGCGTCCAGCTTCTTTTGAAACAAGCAAGCGTTGAAAGAGGTTACGGTCTGCTTTGACGAGTTTTTGTTTCAGAGTCGAATTTTTGTTCTGGACCTGATACATGCTTTTCAGCGTCAGGCTTTTCGACTGTCTGAGCTTGTCATGGAATCCCACTTTTTTCGTGATGAGACGTAAGCCCACAAATTCTTTCAATTTGTCTTGCCCTTGTGCATGTGCTGTCAGAAGACATTCCGTTATTTGAGGAGAAGCTACATCTCGAGTGGCCAGGCTAACGACAGCTAGATTTTGGTGTTGAAAAATGCCGAATTTCTTCAGTTGGTCGACAATCTTCTGAACATCTTCCTTGTCCCGCTTTAGTCTTGAGGGTCCGGCTTCTTTTACATAAGAAGGGTTGTAGTCTTCATCTGTAGCATGCATGTCCAACATGGCGCTTGTGTCGTCTACTATTCTGCTCCGTTCGTTGAATGTGAGGCACCATTGATCTCTTGCTCCTTCTGATCTCGTTATTCCTACAAGACCACCGGCAACTTTGCCGACTTTGTTGACGTGCTCTAAGGCTTGATCCGTCGATAGCTGATTGAATGTGTTATTGGTTGTCTTGACCACAAAATTTCCATTCATGAACTCCTGGTGAACATCGGGGTGGCTTGTTTCAAGGATCATAATGTCAGCAAGATAAACTGCCCCCCAGCGAGTGTAGTTTGCGTGGTCATACTGAGCAAACCAGGGTAACATTGCAGCAAAGGACGATTTATGTAGGTTCCAATTTCCAGTTCTCTCTGCACGCAGGAACAGCAACAAGATGGAGATCATTTTGATGTACGTCACCCAAAATCTGGTAGTGGGTGGTTGTGTCTCTTGGAAGTCGTCCAACAGTCTTGTTATTCTGGAGTGCTGAACTGCGTCTTTCAGTGCTTTGACTTTGTTGCTGGTCACATCTCGCTCATTGTGTGCTTCCAAAGCTTCTACGACGTGGACTGATAATGTTTGGAGCTCAACTTCTTCTACTTGGTGATCTTTAGCCCATACGATGAATGTCGGCCAGAGTGTTTTCCAAACAGCTTCAAATGTTAGCTTGTGTGCACGAATAGCCCGGTTGTACGATTTGGCCTGCATGTTATTTTGAGCTGTATTCTCTCCAAAAACGGAACTCTCCGCCCACACCTCCGTAAGACCAGAGTCTGCAAAATGATTTCCAATCACACACATGAAATTCTTGACAATGTGGAACCCCCCAAGTCGCAAGAATATCGTTTTGCATTCATTACTGTTTGCCCACTGTATTTCCTTGGCCTTGCAGTACAGCTGCTGGTCCAGAGTAATGACTGTGGACTGGCCAGGATTTATAATGTTGGAAATCCTCAGGCATCGCATCATAACTGTCCACAGCGTGTCGTTCTCGTGGGCCGGGGCGTTGAGGAGCGGCAAATACCCGATTGTGCAGAGCTCGTGTTTGTCTTGTGTTGTAACTTGGTTGAACCCGGTCCACGCTGGCACATCGTCACTGTTAGAGCCATAGATGCGAGAGAGAATCCAGGCCATATCTCGGGCAGAAGCTTCGTCAGACACCTGATCATCTGGGGTAAACATCGTCTCATTCAAGGTGGCTGTGAATTTAGGATCTTCTCGAGAAGATTGGCGAGTGACTTTCTCCAAACGATGAAGTTCGGGAGGGACCGTCAAGAACCTTGACTTTCCAAGAGGAAGTACTTCCTGTTGCTGATGTTGAGGGGTCCCTCTCTGGTAAACTACCATCTGCGTCGCATGAAACGTCCCCATACCATCTAACGTTTCTTCGATAATGTCGATGTTATCAGCAGCGTATTGGCAAAACTTGTTGGATGATATATTTGAAGGGACAGGAGTATTGTTGCAATCTGCGAAGTGTTGCAGATTTTGAACTCCAAGAGTTGTGTCCAGTCTACGTATCTGGTCATAGCTGGGACAGTGTCCTGCGTGATGGATGAGTTCAATCAACGATTTTGAACGTGTTGCCTGATGAATTGCTAGGCCAAGTCCAACGTGTTTTGGTGTGAGCGTTTTGTGCTTCGACACTGCGTAGACTAGGTCTTGACTTATGCTCAAAGCAGTTCGCTTCACAAATTTATCGTCAGCCTGTCCGTCCACTTCCCCAGACAGCAAAATACTGAGGAATAGAAACAAGCTCTCCGGTACAATCTTTTCGGCACTCTCCTTACTAACTGACGTGCAATTATTTAGGCCTGGACGAGAACTGATGTCACCTCTAATGCGTAACGCGCAGTGATGCAAGGTCAACAACTCTTCTGTCTCTGAGCGCGAGAACTGGGTTGGCCTAAGATCATCCATATTTATCTTTGTCTCCATTTCATCCGAACGCCTTTTCTGTGTCTGGACAGCGATCTTAGATGACAGTGTGGAAAACAACAATTGTGGTTGATGTGGATCGAGTTGAGGTACAAAGTTGATCTGTCCTGGAAGAAGTCGGTGTAGTTTCTCTTTGAGGCGGGATTTATTGTCCCGGTATGGTCCAGCGTCAATGCCGAATTCGCTGAGCAAAGACCTGTACCTTTCCCAAACGTCTAGAAGCGTATAGATTTCACCTCGGGCCAGTCCAGTCGATACTTCAGATGCGACTTTCTCAAAGCAGATATCTCTGGACGTTTGAGTTGTGCTTGTACTAGATTTCGATGCTTTTCTATTGAACTGTACATAACACTTAAGATGATACCTGGCATCAGCAGCCACGAGATCACTTACTCCTGCCAGGCGACACCGCAACACAGGGTCTGTTTGAGCTCCTTGGAGAATTTTGTCAGAAACATCAAAGGTAGCGACCAAATACGTTTGTTTGCAACTTTTCTCTTGGCAGAAAAAGCACAAATCAGTGTCCATAATGGACAGTTTACTGCGTAGAGATGGTCTCGGTGGTGAACTTGTCTCAGGTGCACTGCTTGAGGTGGCAAGAGTGCTTTCATATTTTTTCCTGAGTCGAGTTATTTTGAACGAACTTGTAAACGTCGAATAGCAGTCTTTGTGATTCAGGACTTCAGTCTGTTTTGTGATTTCCTTAAAGTCAATGTTTTGAATTCTTTCAACAGTGTGCCAGTTCTCAGAGTCATTGTACTTCTTGCGCTCTGCAGCGGCTTCACGGACTCTTTGAATTCCGGCGTCTCCGAGGTTTCTCGTTGGTTTCTTTGGGTCTCTGTTTTGACAGAAGATGCAGAGGGTCCAGTCAGTACTTGTGTCAGAACGCCGCTTTTGGCTCTGGCATTTTACCTTGGATTCCATGTTGAAGCTCAACTCAGTTCACCACATCCTGCAAACATCAGAAATTGCATAATATGATAGCCAGTTTCTGCCGGCATTTTTATGTGGCGTCCCGACCGTGCCGTCCCATTACTGCCGTAATGTCGAATCCTATAAAAAATTGAAATTTGTGCAGCCCGACTTCACGATAGCCGGACTGCGGGCTGTAGGTATCAAACTTTTCAATCAGCGTTTTCCCGTCGCAAAGATGTCCGTGTTCAAGCCAAAAAAGATCAATGCTGCACCTGTATAGCTGGTGAAAAGCTGAAGTTCATCTCAAACATCGGTCATCGGTCTGAACATCAGGCAACACTGACGCTGAACGGAAGCGGAAACACCGGAAGTGAAGCTGACCTGATAACGAGGCACTTCCGGCCGCGCCCAACATGGTGGATACGAACAGAAAATACGTGAATCTTTCCATAATGAGTTTCAAGTTTGTGAGAGGTTTAACGCCTAATGATTTGGTGAAATTATGTTTTAAACACATATGCTAAAATCACATTATGCTAAAATAATTTATTATATAATAAATGATTTTAACATGTGATTAAAACATAATATCTTTGCATCAATATATTTAGGACAATTCATATATTTAGAACAATTCATAGGTATCAATGAGATACAAATGCAACATTTCAGAACCATATTTTTGGTAAAGGTTAACATATTTTTCTTAATAGTCAAATCTGACTATTGTATATAAATATGCACATAACTTTATCAAATATGTATAGTTTGGCATGATATTTGCAGGACATCTTACTGGTATCACTGGAGTAAAATATACCAAACTACACAAACATACCCACAGTAAAAGTCAAGATAAGTCGCGTGATTTGAAAATTAACAGAGTTCAGCTTTGAGATTTTTTGTACATTTTTGTGACTGATCTGTATATAACTTTATCAATTCGTTATGGAATGGCCTAATACTTCTTGGACACTTTACTGGTATTGCTGCGATGATATATGTCAAATTTCAGAACCACAGCTTCAGTACAACTGAAGTTATCAGACATTTTCTAAGTTATACATTTTCTATTTGTCCGGCCATTTTGTTTTTGGTATAAAAAAATTAAAAAGGCCCAAATCAATGGGCATCCACCTGAAATATGTTCAGTATGGGTCATATTAACTAGCTGACATGGATGCCTGCTCCTAACATTCCGTACCCCCTGAAGTGGAATTTGAACATTTTTCCACCAGTCTATTATGCCTAGATACACAGACACACCAGATTAGAAGTTGGGACTTCGCTTATTTTTCAAGATATTTCGCTCACAAGGTTCAGACATACATGGCGGCGGCCATCTTGGATTTTGACGTGGCGACCCAATTTTCAATAGGATTCTTCCATATGCCGAGTTGCACCCACACACCAAATTAGAATTCGGTCCTTCGCTTACGCACGCACGGACGGACATATGGTGGTGGCCATCTTTGACTTTGACGTGGTGACCCAATTTTCAATAGGGTTCTTCCATATAATATGCCTAGTTGCACCCACACATCAAATTAGAATTCGGTCCTTCGCTTACGCACGCACGCGCGCACGTCCGCACGGACACATGGATGGAGGGGAAAACCATAGTCCCCCTTTTGCTCCGCGGTGCGACGGGGGACAATAAAAAAACACCATTAGGTGAAGGTTATGTGGTAAATAATGAATAACAACAACCTGAAAAATGAGAGTAACAAAAACACCATTAGGTGAAGGTTATGTGGTAAATAATGAATAACAACAACCTGAAAAATGAGAGTAACAAAAACACCATTAGGTGAACATAATATGGTAAATAATGGGAATCAACAACAACTCGAAAAGAAGAGTAACAAAAAACACCAAGCATTCCAGGGGGTTATTGTCCCCCGTCGCACCGCGGAGCGAAAGGGGGACTATGGTTTTCCCCTCCGTCCGTGTGTGCGTGCGTAAGCAAAGGACCGAATTCTAATTTGGTGTGTGGGTGTAACCCACGTCAAAATCCAAGATGGCCGCCGCCATGTATGTCTGAACGTTGTGAGCGGAATATCTTGAAAAATAAGCGAAGTACCAACTTCTAATCTGGTGTTTGGGTGTATCTAGGCATAAAGAAGAACGCTATTGAAAATTGGGTCGCCACGTCAAAATCCAAGATGGCCGCCACCATACATATGTCTGAACCTTGTGAGCGAAATATCTTGAAAAAGAAACGAACTACCAACTTCTAATCTGGTGTGTGGGTGTATCTACGCATAAGGAAGAACGCTATTGAAAATTGAGTCGCCACGTCAAAATCCAAGATGGCTGCCACCATATATATATTTGAACCTTGTGAGCGAAATATCCTGAAATCTATATATATATAAAACACAGTGTGTGTGTGTGTGTGTGTGTGTGTGTGTGTGTGTGTGTGTGTGTGTGTGTGTGTGTGTGTGCGCGTAATGTTACCGATAGACTCCTAAACGGAGAGGCTCACGAACTTGATATTTGGCACAAACATGGCCATTGAGCCTGGTACGAACATGGTCGACCTAAAAATTTATTTCATAATATTTTTAAACCATATTTTTACCTCAGCGCATTTCAGCGAGGAATATTATGACCGGAATGGCAGAGCAGCGCGCTGATTCGCTCAGAGCGATCACGTGATGTTCCAACTTTGCCGCCATAATCTTACAGTTATGCGTTCGCACGTAATTCCGTTTTTTCACATTTCAGCGAGGAACATTGCCATTCACACCACATAGGTTTTTTTTTCTTTCATCTTTAGATCCATATTTTTAGCCATAATGTAGCGAATGTAGCGTAACGTAGCGTAGCTAACGTAGCGTTAGCATAACGTAGCGATCCTTGCTCAGGATCTTCGTCAGGTTCGCGAGCGAGTTAGCCAAAACGTAAAAGTGAAAATATATCGAATTTTTTATTCATATTTACCTCAGCGCATTTCAGCGAGGAACATTATACACGGAATCTCAGCTGGTCGCAGAGCAGCGCGCTGATTCGCTCAGAGCGATCACGTGATGTTCCAACTTTGCCGCCATAATCTCACAGTTATGCGTTCGCACGTAATTCAGTTTTTTCACATTTCAGCGAGGAACATTGCCATTCACACCACATAGGTTTTTTTTCACTTGCATCTGATATTTGTGATTTATTTCAAACAAACTGTATTTCCCATCTACACGGCCATGTATTC